>NC_092726.1:96357240-96687541 GCF_047496885.1 Scyliorhinus torazame | reverse complement strand
AGAGCGATACAGAGAGAGATACAGAGAGAGTTACAGAGACAGATACAGAGAGAGATACAGAGAGAGATAGAGAGAGAGATACAGAGAGAGAGATACAGAGAGAGATACAGAGCGAGATACAGAGAGATACAGAGAGAGTTACAGAGACAGATACAGAGACAGATACAGAGAGAGATACAGCGAGAGATACAGAGAGAGATACAGAGAGAGATACAGAGAGAGAGATACAGAGGGAGATACAGAGAGAGATACAGAGAGAGATACAGAGAGAGATGCAGAGTGAGATACAGAGAGAGATACAGAGAGATACAGAGAGAGTTACAGAGACAGATACAGAGAGTGATACAGAGAGAGATACAGAGAGAGATACAGAGAGAGTGATACAGATAGAGATACAGAGCGAGATACAGAGAGATACAGAGAGAGTTACAGA
The DNA here is from genome assembly GCF_047496885.1 of Scyliorhinus torazame. NCBI lineage: Eukaryota > Metazoa > Chordata > Chondrichthyes > Carcharhiniformes > Scyliorhinidae > Scyliorhinus > Scyliorhinus torazame. The sequence continues at coordinate 96,687,108 of NC_092726.1, read as the reverse complement.
GACAGATATAGAGAGAGATACAGAGAGAGATACAGAGAGAGATACAGAGAGAGATACAGAGAGAGATACAGAGAGAGAGATACAGAGGGAGATACAGAGAGTGATACAGAGAGAGATACAGAGAGAGATACAGAGAGAGATACAGAGAGAGAGATACAGAGGGAGATACAGAGAGTGATACAGAGAGAGATACAGAGAGTGAGAGATACAGAGAGAGATACAGAGAGTGATACAGAGAGAGACACAGAGAGAGATACTGAGAGAGAGATACAGAGAGAGAGATACAGAGAGAGATACAGAGAGAGATACAGAGAGAGATACAGAGAGATACAGAGAGAGTTACAGAGACAGATACAGAGAGTGATACAGAGAGAGATACAGAGAGTGATACAGGGAGAGATACAAAGAGAGATACAGAGATAAATACAGAGAGAGATACAGAGACAGATACAGAGAGAGAGATACAGAGGGAGATGCAGAGTGAGATACAGAGAGAGATACAGAGAGAGTTACAGAGACAGATACAGAGAGTGATACAGAGAGAGATACAGAGAGAGATACAGAGAGAGTTACAGAGACAGATACAGAGAGTGATACAGAGAGAGATACAGAGAGTGATACAGAGAGAGATACAGAGAGAGATACAGAGAGAAATACAGAGAGAGATACAGAGAGAGATACAGAGAGATACAGAGAGAGTTACAGAGACAGATACAGAGAGTGATACAGAGAGAGATACAGAGAGAGAGATACAGAGACAGATACAGAGAGAGATACAGAGAGAGATGCAGAGTGACATACAGAGAGAGATACAGAGAGATACAGAGACAGATACAGAGAGTGATACAGAGAGAGATACAGAGAGAGATACAGAGAGAGATACAGAGAGAGATGCAGAGAGAGATACAGAGAGAGATACAGAGAGAGATACAGAGAGAGATACAGAGAGAGATACAGAGAGAGATACAGAGAGAGATGCAGAGTGAGATACAGAGAGAGATACAGAGAGATACAGAGAGAGTTACAGAGACAGATACAGGGAGTGATACAGAGAGCGATACAGAGAGAGATACAGAGAGAGTTACAGAGACAGATACAGAGAGAGATACAGAGAGAGATACAGAGAGAGATACAGAGAGAGATACCGAGAGAGAGATACAGAGAGAGATACAGAGCGAGATACAGAGAGATACAGAGAGAGTTCCAGAGACAGATACAGAGAGAGATACAGAGAGAGATACAGAGAGAGATACAGAGAGAGATACAGAGAGAGATACAGAGAGAGGAATACAGAGGGAGATACAGAGAGAGATACAGAGAGAGATACAGAGAGAGATGCAGAGTGAGATACAGAGAGAGATACAGAGAGATACAGAGAGAGTTACAGAGACAGATACAGAGAGTGATACAGAGACAGATACAGAGATTGATACAGAGAGAGATACAGAGAGAGATACAGAGAGAGTGATACAGATAGAGATACAGAGCGAGATACAGAGAGATACAGAGAGAGTTACAGAGACAGATATAGAGAGAGATACAGAGAGAGATACAGAGAGATACAGAGAGAGTTACAGAGACAGATACAGAGAGTGATACAGAGAGAGATACAGAGCGTGATACAGAGAGAGATACAGAGAGAGATACAGAGAGACATACAGAGAGAGATACAGAGAGAGATACAGAGAGAGAGATGCAGAGGAAGATGCAGAGTGAGATACAGAGAGAGATACAGAGAGATACAGAGACAGATACAGAGAGTGATACAGAGAGAGATACAGAGAGAGATACAGAGAGAGATACAGAGAGAGATACAGAGAGAGATGCAGAGAGAGATACAGAGAGAGATACTGAGAGAGATACAGAGAGAGATACAGAGAGAGATACAGAGAGTGATACAGAGAGAGATACAGAGAGAGAGATACAGAGAGAGATACAGAGAGAGATACAGAGAGAGATGCAGAGTGAGATACAGAGAGAGATACAGAGAGATACAGAGACAGATACAGAGAGTGATACAGAGAGAGATACAGAGAGAGATACAGAGAGAGATACAGAGAGAGATACAGAGAGAGATGCAGAGAGAGATACAGAGAGAGATACAGAGAGAGATACAGAGAGAGATACAGAGAGCGATACAGAGAGAGATACAGAGAGAGATGCAGAGTGAGATACAGAGAGAGATACAGAGAGATACAGAGAGTGTTACAGAGACAGATACAGAGAGTGATACAGAGAGAGATACAGAGAGAGATACAGAGAGATTTACAGAGACAGATACAGAGAGAGATACAGAGAGAGATACAGAGAGAGATACAGAGAGAGATACAGAGAGAGAGATACAGAGAGAGATACAGAGCGAGATACAGAGAGATACAGAGAGAGTTACAGAGACAGATACAGAGAGAGATACAGAGAGAGATACAGAGAGAGATACAGAGAGAGATACAGAGAGAGATACAGAGAGAGAGATACAGAGGGAGATACAGAGAGAGATACAGAGAGAGATACAGAGAGAGATGCAGAGTGAGATACAGAGAGAGATACAGAGAGATACAGAGAGAGTTACAGAGACAGATACAGAGAGTGATACAGAGAGAGATACAGAGAGAGATACAGAGAGAGTGATACAGAGAGAGATACAGAGCGAGATACAGAGAGATACAGAGAGAGTTACAGAGACAGATACAGAGAGTGATACAGAGAGAGATACAGAGAGTGATACAGAGAGAGATACAGGGAGAGATACAGAGAGAAATACAGAGAGAGATACAGAGAGAGATACAGAGAGATACAGAGAGAGTTACAGAGACAGATACAGAGAGTGATACAGAGAGAGATACAGAGAGAGAGATACAGAGAGAGATACAGAGAGAGATACAGAGAGAGATGCAGAGTGAGATACAGAGAGAGATACAGAGAGATACAGAGACAGATACAGAGAGTGATACAGAGAGAGATACAGAGAGAGATACAGAGAGAGATACAGAGAGAGATGCAGAGAGAGATACAGAGAGAGATACAGAGAGAGATACAGAGAGAGATACAGAGAGAGATACAGAGAGAGATACAGAGAGAGATGCAGAGTGAGATACAGAGAGAGATACAGAGAGAGATACAGAGAGTGATACAGAGAGAGATACAGAGAGAGATACAGAGAGAAATACAGAGAGAGATACAGAGAGAGATACAGAGAGATACAGAGAGAGTTACAGAGACAGATACAGAGAGTGATACAGAGAGAGATACAGAGAGAGAGATACAGAGACAGATACAGAGAGAGATACAGAGAGAGATACAGAGAGAGATACAGAGAGAGATGCAGAGTGAGATACAGAGAGAGATACAGAGAGATACAGAGAGAGTTACAGAGACAGATACAGGGAGTGATACAGAGAGCGATACAGAGAGAGATACAGAGAGAGTTACAGAGACAGATACAGAGAGAGATACAGAGAGAGATACAGAGAGAGATACAGAGAGAGATACCGAGAGAGAGATACAGAGAGAGATACAGAGCGAGATACAGAGAGATACAGAGAGAGTTCCAGAGACAGATACAGAGAGAGATACAGAGAGAGATACAGAGAGAGATACAGAGAGAGATACAGAGAGAGATACAGAGAGAGAGATACAGAGGGAGATACAGAGAGAGATACAGAGAGAGATACAGAGAGAGATGCAGAGAGAGATACAGAGAGAGATACAGAGAGAGATACAGAGAGAGATACAGAGAGAGATACAGAGAGAGATACAGAGAGAGATGCAGAGTGAGATACAGAGAGAGATACAGAGAGATACAGAGAGAGTTACAGAGACAGATACAGGGAGTGATACAGAGAGCGATACAGAGAGAGATACAGAGAGAGTTACAGAGACAGATACAGAGAGAGATACAGAGAGAGATACAGAGAGAGATACAGAGAGAGATACCGAGAGAGAGATACAGAGAGAGATACAGAGCGAGATACAGAGAGATACAGAGAGAGTTCCAGAGACAGATACAGAGAGAGATACAGAGAGAGATACAGAGAGAGATACAGAGAGAGATACAGAGAGAGATACAGAGAGAGAGATACAGAGGGAGATACAGAGAGAGATACAGAGAGAGATACAGAGAGAGATGCAGAGTGAGATACAGAGAGAGATACAGAGAGATACAGAGAGAGTTACAGAGACAGATACAGAGAGTGATACAGAGACAGATACAGAGATTGATACAGAGAGAGATACAGAGAGAGATACAGAGAGAGTGATACAGATAGAGATACAGAGCGAGATACAGAGAGATACAGAGAGAGTTACAGAGACAGATATAGAGAGAGATACAGAGAGAGATACAGAGAGATACAGAGAGAGTTACAGAGACAGATACAGAGAGTGATACAGAGAGAGATACAGAGCGTGATACAGAGAGAGATACAGAGAGAGATACAGAGAGACATACAGAGAGAGATACAGAGAGAGATACAGAGAGAGAGATGCAGAGGAAGATGCAGAGTGAGATACAGAGAGAGATACAGAGAGATACAGAGACAGATACAGAGAGTGATACAGAGAGAGATACAGAGAGAGATACAGAGAGAGATACAGAGAGAGATACAGAGAGAGATGCAGAGAGAGATACAGAGAGAGATACTGAGAGAGATACAGAGAGAGATACAGAGAGAGATACAGAGAGTGATACAGAGAGAGATACAGAGAGAGAGATACAGAGAGAGATACAGAGAGAGATACAGAGAGAGATGCAGAGTGAGATACAGAGAGAGATACAGAGAGATACAGAGACAGATACAGAGAGTGATACAGAGAGAGATACAGAGAGAGATACAGAGAGAGATACAGAGAGAGATACAGAGAGAGATGCAGAGAGAGATACAGAGAGAGATACAGAGAGAGATACAGAGAGAGATACAGAGAGCGATACAGAGAGAGATACAGAGAGAGATGCAGAGTGAGATACAGAGAGAGATACAGAGAGATACAGAGAGTGTTACAGAGACAGATACAGAGAGTGATACAGAGAGAGATACAGAGAGAGATACAGAGAGATTTACAGAGACAGATACAGAGAGAGATACAGAGAGAGATACAGAGAGAGATACAGAGAGAGATACAGAGAGAGAGATACAGAGAGAGATACAGAGCGAGATACAGAGAGATACAGAGAGAGTTACAGAGACAGATACAGAGAGAGATACAGAGAGAGATACAGAGAGAGATACAGAGAGAGATACAGAGAGAGATACAGAGAGAGAGATACAGAGGGAGATACAGAGAGAGATACAGAGAGAGATACAGAGAGAGATGCAGAGTGAGATACAGAGAGAGATACAGAGAGATACAGAGAGAGTTACAGAGACAGATACAGAGAGTGATACAGAGAGAGATACAGAGAGAGATACAGAGAGAGTGATACAGAGAGAGATACAGAGCGAGATACAGAGAGATACAGAGAGAGTTACAGAGACAGATACAGAGAGTGATACAGAGAGAGATACAGAGAGTGATACAGAGAGAGATACAGGGAGAGATACAGAGAGAAATACAGAGAGAGATACAGAGAGAGATACAGAGAGATACAGAGAGAGTTACAGAGACAGATACAGAGAGTGATACAGAGAGAGATACAGAGAGAGAGATACAGAGAGAGATACAGAGAGAGATACAGAGAGAGATGCAGAGTGAGATACAGAGAGAGATACAGAGAGATACAGAGACAGATACAGAGAGTGATACAGAGAGAGATACAGAGAGAGATACAGAGAGAGATACAGAGAGAGATGCAGAGAGAGATACAGAGAGAGATACAGAGAGAGATACAGAGAGAGATACAGAGAGAGATACAGAGAGAGATACAGAGAGAGATGCAGAGTGAGATACAGAGAGAGATACAGAGAGATACAGAGAGAGTTACAGAGACAGATACAGGGAGTGATGCAGAGAGCGATACAGAGAGAGATACAGAGAGAGTTACAGAGACAGATACAGAGAGAGATACAGAGAGAGATGGAGAGAGAGATACAGAGAGAGAGATACAGAGAGAGATACAGAGCGAGATACAGAGAGATACAGAGAGAGTTACAGAGACAGATACAGAGACAGATACAGAGAGAGATACAGAGAGAGATACAGAGAGAGATACAGAGAGAGATACAGAGAGAGAGATACAGAGGGAGATACAGAGAGAGATACAGAGAGAGATACAGAGAGAGATGCAGAGTGAGATACAGAGAGAGATACAGAGAGATACAGAGAGAGTTACAGAGACAGATACAGAGAGTGATACAGAGAGAGATACAGAGAGAGATACAGAGAGAGTGATACAGATAGAGATACAGAGCGAGATACAGAGAGATACAGAGAGAGTTACAGAGACAGATACAGAGAGAGATACAGAGAGAGATACAGAGAGAGATACAGAGAGAGATACAGAGAGAGAGATACAGAGGGAGATACAGAGAGTGATACAGAGAGAGATACAGAGAGAGATACAGAGAGAGATACAGAGAGAGAGATACAGAGGGAGATACAGAGAGTGATACAGAGAGAGATACAGAGAGTGAGAGATACAGAGAGAGATACAGAGAGAGATACAGAGAGAGACACAGAGAGAGATACTGAGAGAGAGATACAGAGAGAGAGATACAGAGAGAGATACAGAGAGAGATACAGAGAGAGATACAGAGAGATACAGAGAGAGTTACAGAGACAGATACAGAGAGTGATACAGAGAGAGATACAGAGAGTGATACAGGGAGAGATACAAAGAGAGATACAGAGAGAAATACAGAGAGAGATACAGAGACAGATACAGAGAGAGAGATACAGAGGGAGATGCAGAGTGAGATACAGAGAGAGATACAGAGAGAGTTACAGAGACAGATACAGAGAGTGATACAGAGAGAGATACAGAGAGAGATACAGAGAGAGTTACAGAGACAGATACAGAGAGTGATACAGAGAGAGATACAGAGAGTGATACAGAGAGAGATACAGAGAGAGATACAGAGAGAAATACAGAGAGAGATACAGAGAGAGATACAGAGAGATACAGAGAGAGTTACAGAGACAGATACAGAGAGTGATACAGAGAGAGATACAGAGAGAGAGATACAGAGACAGATACAGAGAGAGATACAGAGAGAGATGCAGAGTGAGATACAGAGAGAGATACAGAGAGATACAGAGACAGATACAGAGAGTGATACAGAGAGAGATACAGAGAGAGATACAGAGAGAGATACAGAGAGAGATGCAGAGAGAGATACAGAGAGAGATACAGAGAGAGATACAGAGAGAGATACAGAGAGAGATACAGAGAGAGATACAGAGAGAGATGCAGAGTGAGATACAGAGAGAGATACAGAGAGATACAGAGAGAGTTACAGAGACAGATACAGGGAGTGATACAGAGAGCGATACAGAGAGAGATACAGAGAGAGTTCCAGAGACAGATACAGAGAGAGATACAGAGAGAGATACAGAGAGAGATACAGAGAGAGATACAGAGAGAGATACAGAGAGAGAGATACAGAGGGAGATACAGAGAGAGATACAGAGAGAGATGCAGAGAGAGATACAGAGAGAGATACAGAGAGAGATACAGAGAGAGATACAGAGAGAGATACAGAGAGAGATACAGAGAGAGATGCAGAGTGAGATACAGAGAGAGATACAGAGAGATACAGAGAGAGTTACAGAGACAGATACAGGGAGTGATGCAGAGAGCGATACAGAGAGAGATACAGAGAGAGTTACAGAGACAGATACAGAGAGAGATACAGAGAGAGATGGAGAGAGAGATACAGAGAGAGAGATACAGAGAGAGATACAGAGCGAGATACAGAGAGATACAGAGAGAGTTACAGAGACAGATACAGAGACAGATACAGAGAGAGATACAGAGAGAGATACAGAGAGAGATACAGAGAGAGAGATACAGAGGGAGATACAGAGAGAGATACAGAGAGAGATACAGAGAGAGATGCAGAGTGAGATACAGAGAGAGATACAGAGAGATACAGAGAGAGTTACAGAGACAGATACAGAGAGTGATACAGAGAGAGATACAGAGAGAGATACAGAGAGAGTGATACAGATAGAGATACAGAGCGAGATACAGAGAGATACAGAGAGAGTTACAGAGACAGATATAGAGAGAGATACAGAGAGAGATACAGAGAGAGATACAGAGAGAGATACAGAGAGAGATACAGAGAGAGAGATACAGAGGGAGATACAGAGAGTGATACAGAGAGAGATACAGAGAGAGATACAGAGAGAGATACAGAGAGAGAGATACAGAGGGAGATACAGAGAGTGATACAGAGAGAGATACAGAGAGTGAGAGATACAGAGAGAGATACAGAGAGTGATACAGAGAGAGACACAGAGAGAGATACTGAGAGAGAGATACAGAGAGAGAGATACAGAGAGAGATACAGAGAGAGATACAGAGAGAGATACAGAGAGATACAGAGAGAGTTACAGAGACAGATACAGAGAGTGATACAGAGAGAGATACAGAGAGTGATACAGGGAGAGATACAAAGAGAGATACAGAGAGAAATACAGAGAGAGATACAGAGACAGATACAGAGAGAGAGATACAGAGGGAGATGCAGAGTGAGATACAGAGAGAGATACAGAGAGAGTTACAGAGACAGATACAGAGAGTGATACAGAGAGAGATACAGAGAGAGATACAGAGAGAGTTACAGAGACAGATACAGAGAGTGATACAGAGAGAGATACAGAGAGTGATACAGAGAGAGATACAGAGAGAGATACAGAGAGAAATACAGAGAGAGATACAGAGAGAGATACAGAGAGATACAGAGAGAGTTACAGAGACAGATACAGAGAGTGATACAGAGAGAGATACAGAGAGAGAGATACAGAGACAGATACAGAGAGAGATACAGAGAGAGATGCAGAGTGAGATACAGAGAGAGATACAGAGAGATACAGAGACAGATACAGAGAGTGATACAGAGAGAGATACAGAGAGAGATACAGAGAGAGATACAGAGAGAGATGCAGAGAGAGATACAGAGAGAGATACAGAGAGAGATACAGAGAGAGATACAGAGAGAGATACAGAGAGAGATACAGAGAGAGATGCAGAGTGAGATACAGAGAGAGATACAGAGAGATACAGAGAGAGTTACAGAGACAGATACAGGGAGTGATACAGAGAGCGATACAGAGAGAGATACAGAGAGAGTTACAGAGACAGATACAGAGAGAGATACAGAGAGAGATACAGAGAGAGATGCAGAGAGAGATACCGAGAGAGAGATACAGAGAGAGATACAGAGCGAGATACAGAGAGATACAGAGAGAGTTCCAGAGACAGATACAGAGAGAGATACAGAGAGAGATACAGAGAGAGATACAGAGAGAGATACAGAGAGAGATACAGAGAGAGAGATACAGAGGGAGATACAGAGAGAGATACAGAGAGAGATACAGAGAGAGATGCAGAGTGAGATACAGAGAGAGATACAGAGAGATACAGAGAGAGTTACAGAGACAGATACAGAGAGTGATACAGAGACAGATACAGAGATTGATACAGAGTGAGATACAGAGAGAGATACAGAGAGAGTGATACAGATAGAGATACAGAGCGAGATACAGAGAGATACAGAGAGAGTTACAGAGACAGATATAGAGAGAGATACAGAGAGAGATACAGAGAGAGATACAGAGAGAGATACAGAGAGAGATACAGAGAGAGAGATACAGAGAGAGAGATACAGAGGGAGATACAGAGAGTGATACAGAGAGAGATACAGAGAGAGATACAGAGAGAGATACAGAGAGAGAGATACAGAGGGAGATACAGAGAGTGATACAGAGAGAGATACAGAGAGAGAGATACAGAGAGAGATACAGAGAGAGATGCAGAGTGAGATACAGAGAGAGATACAGAGAGATACAGAGAGAGTTACAGAGACAGATACAGAGAGTGATACAGAGAGAGATACAGAGAGAGATACAGAGAGAGATACAAAGAGAGATACAGAGAGAGATGCAGAGAGAGATGCAGAGAGAGATGCAGAGTGAGATACAGAGAGAGATACAGAGAGATACAGAGAGAGTTACAGAGACAGATACAGGGAGTGATACAGAGAGCGATACAGAGAGAGATACAGAGAGAGTTACAGAGACAGATACAGAGAGAGATACAGAGAGAGATAGAGAGAGAGATACAGAGAGAGAGATACAGAGAGAGATACAGAGCGAGATACAGAGAGATACAGAGAGAGTTACAGAGACAGATACAGAGACAGATACAGAGAGAGATACAGAGAGAGATACAGAGAGAGATACAGAGAGAGATACAGAGAGAGAGATACAGAGGGAGATACAGAGAGAGATACAGAGAGAGATACAAAGAGAGATGCAGAGTGAGATACAGAGAGATACAGAGAGATACAGAGAGAGTTACAGAGACAGATACAGAGAGTGATACAGAGAGAGGTACAGAGAGAGATACAGAGAGAGTGATACAGATAGAGATACAGAGCGAGATACAGAGAGATACAGAGAGAGTTACAGAGACAGATATAGAGAGAGATACAGAGAGAGATACAGAGAGAGATACAGAGAGAGATACAGAGAGAGATACAGAGAGAGAGATACAGAGGGAGATACAGAGAGTGATACAGAGAGAGATACAGAGAGAGATACAGAGAGAGATACAGAGAGAGAGATACAGAGGGAGATACAGAGAGTGATACAGAGAGAGATACAGAGAGTGAGAGATACAGAGAGAGATACAGAGAGTGATACAGAGAGAGACACAGAGAGCGATACTGAGAGAGAGATACAGAGAGAGAGATACAGAGAGAGATACAGAGAGAGATACAGAGAGAGATACAGAGTGATACAGAGAGAGTTACAGAGACAGATACAGAGAGTGATACAGAGAGAGATACAGAGAGTGATACAGGGAGAGATACAGAGAGAGATACAGAGAGAAATACAGAGAGAGATACAGAGAGAGATACAGAGAGAGAGATACAGAGGGAGATGCAGAGTGAGATACAGAGAGAGATACAGAGAGAGTTACAGAGACAGATACAGAGAGTGATACAGAGAGAGATACAGAGAGAGATACAGAGAGAGTTACAGAGACAGATACAGAGAGTGATACAGAGAGAGATACAGAGAGTGATACAGAGAGAGATACAGAGAGAGATACAGAGAGAAATACAGAGAGAGATACAGAGAGAGATACAGAGAGATACAGAGAGAGTTACAGAGACAGATACAGAGAGTGATACAGAGAGAGATACAGAGAGAGATACAGAGACAGATACAGAGAGAGATACAGAGAGAGATGCAGAGTGAGATACAGAGAGAGATACAGAGAGATACAGAGACAGATACAGAGAGTGATACAGAGAGAGATACAGAGAGAGATACAGAGAGAGATACAGAGAGAGATGCAGAGAGAGATACAGAGAGAGATACAGAGAGAGATACAGAGAGAGATACAGAGAGAGATACAGAGAGAGATACAGAGAGAGATGCAGAGTGAGATACAGAGAGAGATACAGAGAGATACAGAGAGAGTTACAGAGACAGATACAGGGAGTGATACAGAGAGCGATACAGAGAGAGATACAGAGAGAGTTACAGAGACAGATACAGAGAGAGATACAGAGAGAGATACAGAGAGAGATACAGAGAGAGATACAGAGAGAGAGATACAGAGAGAGATACAGAGCGAGATACAGAGAGATACAGAGAGAGTTACAGAGACAGATACAGAGAGAGAGATACAGAGGGAGATACAGAGAGAGATACAGAGAGAGATACAGAGAGAGATGCAGAGTGAGATACAGAGAGAGATACAGAGAGATACAGAGAGAGTTACAGAGACAGATACAGAGAGTGATACAGAGAGAGATACAGAGAGAGATACAGAGAGAGTGATACAGATAGAGATACAGAGCGAGATACAGAGAGATACAGAGAGAGTTACAGAGACAGATATAGAGAGAGATACAGAGAGAGATACAGAGAGAGATACAGAGAGAGATACAGAGAGAGATACAGAGAGAGAGATACAGAGGGAGATACAGAGAGTGATACAGAGAGAGATACAGAGAGAGATACAGAGAGAGATACAGAGAGAGAGATACAGAGGGAGATACAGAGAGTGATACAGAGAGAGATACAGAGAGTGAGAGATACAGAGAGAGATACAGAGAGTGATACAGAGAGAGACACAGAGAGAGATACTGAGAGAGAGATACAGAGAGAGATACAGAGAGAGATGCAGAGTGAGATACAGAGAGAGATACAAAGAGATACAGAGAGAGTTACAGAGACAGATACAGAGAGTGATACAGAGAGAGATACAGAGAGAGATACAGAGAGAGATACAGAGAGAGATACAGAGAGAGATGCAGAGAGAGATACAGAGAGAGATACTGAGAGAGATACAGAGAGAGATACAGAGAGAGATACAGAGAGTGATACAGAGAGAGATACAGAGAGAGAGATACAGAGAGACATACAGAGAGAGATACTGAGAGAGATACAGAGAGAGATACAGAGAGAGATACAGAGAGAGATACAGAGAGAGAGATACAGAGAGAGATACAGAGAGAGATACAGAGAGAGATGCAGAGTGAGATACAGAGAGAGATACAGAGAGATACAGAGACAGATACAGAGAGTGATACAGAGAGAGATACAGAGAGAGATACAGAGAGAGATACAGAGAGAGATACAGAGAGAGATGCAGAGAGAGATACAGAGAGAGATACAGAGAGAGATACAGAGAGAGATACAGAGAGCGATACAGAGAGAGATACAGAGAGAGATGCAGAGTGAGATACAGAGAGAGATACAGAGAGATACAGAGAGAGTTACAGAGACAGATACAGAGAGTGATACAGAGAGAGATACAGAGAGAGATACAGAGAGATTTACAGAGACAGATACAGAGAGAGATACAGAGAGAGATACAGAGAGAGATACAGAGAGAGATACAGAGAGAGAGATACAGTGAGAGATACAGAGCGAGATACAGAGAGATACAGAGAGAGTTACAGAGACAGATACAGAGAGAGATACAGAGAGAGATACAGAGAGAGATACAGAGAGAGATACAGAGAGAGAGATACAGAGGGAGATACAGAGAGAGATACAGAGAGAGATACAGAGAGAGATGCAGAGTGAGATACAGAGAGAGGTACAGAGAGATACAGAGAGAGTTACAGAGACAGATACAGAGAGTGATACAGAGAGAGATACAGAGAGAGATACAGAGAGAGTGATACAGAGAGAGATACAGAGCGAGATACAGAGAGATACAGAGAGAGTTACAGAGACAGATACAGAGAGAGATACAGAGAGTGAGAGATACAGAGAGAGATACAGAGAGTGATACAGAGAGAGACACAGAGAGAGATACAGAGAGAGAGATACAGAGAGAGAGATACAGAGAGAGATACAGAGAGAGATACAGAGAGAGGTACAGAGAGATACAGAGAGAGTTACAGAGACAGATACAGAGAGTGATACAGAGAGAGATACAGAGAGTGATACAGAGAGAGATACAGAGAGAGATACAGAGAGAAATACAGAGAGAGATACAGAGAGAGATACAGAGAGATACAGAGAGAGTTACAGAGACAGATACAGAGAGTGATACAGAGAGAGATACAGAGAGAGAGATACAGAGAAAGATACAGAGAGAGATACAGAGAGAGATGCAGAGTGAGATACAGAGAGAGATACAGAGAGAGACAGAGACAGATACAGAGAGTGATACAGAGAGAGATACAGAGAGAGACACAGAGAGTGATACAGAGAGAGATACAGAGAGTGATACAGAGAGAGATACAGAGAGAGAGATACAGAGAGACATACAGAGAGAGATACTGAGAGAGATACAGAGAGAGATACAGAGAGAGATACAGAGAGAGATACAGAGAGAGAGATACAGAGAGAGATACAGAGAGAGATACAGAGAGAGATGCAGAGTGAGATACAGAGAGAGATACAGAGAGATACAGAGACAGATACAGAGAGTGATACAGAGAGAGATACAGAGAGAGATACAGAGAGAGATACAGAGAGAGATACAGAGAGAGATGCAGAGAGAGATACAGAGAGAGATACAGAGAGAGATACAGAGAGAGATACAGAGAGCGATACAGAGAGAGATACAGAGAGAGATGCAGAGTGAGATACAGAGAGAGATACAGAGAGATTCAGAGAGAGTTACAGAGACAGATACAGAGAGTGTTACAGAGAGAGATACAGAGAGAGATACAGAGAGATTTACAGAGACAGATACAGAGAGAGATACAGAGAGAGATACAGAGAGAGATACAGAGAGAGATACAGAGAGAGAGATACAGTGAGAGATACAGAGCGAGATACAGAGAGATACAGAGAGAGTTACAGAGACAGATACAGAGAGAGATACAGAGAGAGATACAGAGAGAGATACAGAGAGAGATACAGAGAGAGAGATACAGAGGGAGATACAGAGAGAGATACAGAGAGAGATACAGAGAGAGATGCAGAGTGAGATACAGAGAGAGGTACAGAGAGATACAGAGAGAGTTACAGAGACAGATACAGAGAGTGATACAGAGAGAGATACAGAGAGAGATACAGAGAGAGTGATACAGAGAGAGATACAGAGCGAGATACAGAGAGATACAGAGAGAGTTACAGAGACAGATACAGAGAGAGATACAGAGAGTGAGAGATACAGAGAGAGATACAGAGAGTGATACAGAGAGAGACACAGAGAGAGATACAGAGAGAGAGATACAGAGAGAGAGATACAGAGAGAGATACAGAGAGAGATACAGAGAGAGGTACAGAGAGATACAGAGAGAGTTACAGAGACAGATACAGAGAGTGATACAGAGAGAGATACAGAGAGTGATACAGAGAGAGATACAGAGAGAGATACAGAGAGAAATACAGAGAGAGATACAGAGAGAGATACAGAGAGATACAGAGAGAGTTACAGAGACAGATACAGAGAGTGATACAGAGAGAGATACAGAGAGAGAGATACAGAGAAAGATACAGAGAGAGATACAGAGAGAGATGCAGAGTGAGATACAGAGAGAGATACAGAGAGAGACAGAGACAGATACAGAGAGTGATACAGAGAGAGATACAGAGAGAGACACAGAGAGAGATACAGAGAGAGATGCAGAGAGAGATACAGAGAGAGATACAGAGAGAGATACAGAGAGAGATACAGAGAGAGATACAGAGAGAGATGCAGAGTGAGATACAGAGAGAGATACAGAGAGATACAGAGAGAGTTACAGAGACAGATACAGGGAGTGATACAGAGAGCGATACAGAGAGAGATACAGAGAGAGTTACAGAGACAGATACAGAGAGAGATACAGAGAGAGATAGAGAGAGAGATACAGAGAGAGAGATACAGAGAGAGATACAGAGCGAGATACAGAGAGATACAGAGAGAGTTACAGAGACAGATACAGAGAGAGATACAGAGAGAGATACAGAGAGAGATACAGAGAGAGATACAGAGAGAGATACAGAGAGAGAGATACAGAGGGAGATACAGAGAGAGATACAGAGAGAGATACAGAGAGAGATGCAGAGTGAGATACAGAGAGAGATACAGAGAGATACAGAGAGAGTTACAGAGACAGATACAGAGAGTGATACAGAGAGAGATACAGAGAGAGATACGGAGAGAGTGATACAGATAGAGATACAGAGCGAGATACAGAGAGATACAGAGAGAGTTACAGAGACAGATATAGAGAGAGATACAGAGATAGATACAGAGAGAGATACAGAGAGAGATACAGAGAGAGATACAGAGAGAGAGATACAGAGGGAGATACAGAGAGTGATACAGAGAGAGATACAGAGAGAGATACAGAGAGAGATACAGAGAGAGAGATACAGAGGGAGATACAGAGAGTGATACAGAGAGAGATACAGAGAGTGAGAGATACAGAGAGAGATACAGAGAGTGATACAGAGAGAGATACAGAGAGTGAGAGATACAGAGAGAGATACAGAGAGTGATACAGAGAGAGACACAGAGAGAGATACTGAGAGAGAGATACTGAGAGAGAGATACAGAGAGAGAGATACAGAGAGAGATACAGAGAGAGATACAGAGAGAGATACAGAGAGATACAGAGAGAGTTACAGAGACAGATACAGAGAGTGATACAGAGAGAGATACAGAGAGTGTTACAGGGAGAGATACAGAGAGAGATACAGAGAGAAATACAGAGAGAGATACAGAGAGAGATACAGAGAGAGAGATACAGAGGGAGATGCAGAGTGAGATACAGAGAGAGATACAGAGAGAGTTACAGAGACAGATACAGAGAGTGATACAGAGAGAGATACAGAGAGAGATACAGAGAGAGTTACAGAGACAGATACAGAGAGTGATACAGAGAGAGATACAGAGAGTGATACAGAGAGAGATACAGAGAGAGATACAGAAAGAAATACAGAGAGAGATACAGAGAGAGATACAGAGAGATACAGAGAGAGTTACAGAGACAGATACAGAGAGTGATACAGAGAGAGATACAGAGAGAGAGATACAGAGAGAGATACAGAGAGAGATACAGAGAGAGATGCAGAGTGAGATACAGAGAGAGATACAGAGAGATACAGAGACAGATACAGAGAGTGATACAGAGAGAGATACAGAGAGAGATACAGAGAGAGATACAGAGAGAGATGCAGAGAGAGATACAGAGAGAGATACAGAGAGAGATACAGAGAGAGATACAGAGAGAGATACAGAGAGAGATACAGAGAGAGTTACAGAGACAGATACAGGGAGTGATACAGAGAGCGATACAGAGAGAGATACAGAGAGAGTTACAGAGACAGATACAGAGAGAGATACAGAGAGAGATACAGAGAGAGATACAGAGAGAGAGATACAGAGAGAGATACAGAGCGAGATACTGAGAGATACAGAGAGAGTTACAGAGACAGATACAGAGACAGATACAGAGAGAGATACAGAGAGAGATACAGAGAGAGATACAGAGAGAGAGATACAGAGGGAGATACAGAGAGAGATACAGAGAGAGATACAGAGAGAGATGCAGAGTGAGATACAGAGAGAGATACAGAGAGATACAGAGAGAGTTACAGAGACAGATACAGAGAGAGATACAGAGAGAGATACAGAGAGAGTGATACAGATAGAGATACAGAGCGAGATACAGAGAGATACAGAGAGAGTTACAGAGACAGATATAGAGAGAGATACAGAGAGAGATACAGAGAGAGATACAGAGAGAGATACAGAGAGAGATACAGAGAGAGAGATACAGAGGGAGATACAGAGAGAGATACAGAGAGAGATACAGAAAGAGATACAGAGAGAGAGATACAGAGGGAGATACAGAGAGAGATACAGAGAGAGATACAGAGAGAGATGCAGAGTGAGATACAGAGAGAGATACAGAGAGATACAGAGAGAGTTACAGAGACAGATACAGAGAGTGATACAGAGAGAGATACAGAGAGAGATACAGAGAGAGTGATACAGATAGAGATACAGAGCGAGATACAGAGAGATACAGAGAGAGTTACAGAGACAGATATAGAGAGAGATACAGAGAGAGATACAGAGAGAGATACAGAGAGAGATACAGAGAGAGATACAGAGAGAGAGATACAGAGGGAGATACAGAGAGTGATACAGAGAGAGATACAGAGAGAGATACAGAGAGAGATACAGAGAGAGAGATACAGAGGGAGATACAGAGAGTAATACAGAGAGAGATACAGAGAGTGAGAGATACAGAGAGAGATACAGAGAGTGATACAGAGAGAGACACAGAGAGAGATACTGAGAGAGAGATACAGAGAGAGAGATACAGAGAGAGATACAGAGAGAGATACAGAGAGAGATACAGAGAGATACAGAGAGAGTTACAGAGACAGATACAGAGAGTGATACAGAGAGAGATACAGAGAGTGATACAGGGAGAGATACAGAGAGAGATACAGAGAGAAATACAGAGAGAGATACAGAGAGAGATACAGAGAGAGAGATACAGAGGGAGATGCAGAGTGAGATACAGAGAGAGATACAGAGAGAGTTACAGAGACAGATACAGAGAGTGATACAGAGAGAGATACAGAGAGAGATACAGAGAGAGTTACAGAGACAGATACAGAGAGTGATACAGAGAGAGATACAGAGAGTGATACAGAGAGAGATACAGAGAGAGATACAGAGAGAAATACAGAGAGAGATACAGAGAGAGATACAGAGAGATACAGAGAGAGTTACAGAGACAGATACAGAGAGTGATACAGAGAGAGATACAGAGAGAGAGATACAGAGAGAGATACAGAGAGAGATACAGAGAGAGATGCAGAGTGAGATACTGAGAGAGATACAGAGAGATACAGAGACAGATACAGAGAGTGATACAGAGAGAGATACAGAGAGAGATACAGAGAGAGATACAGAGAGAGATGCAGAGAGAGATACAGAGAGAGATACAGAGAGAGATACAGAGAGAGATACAGAGAGAGATACAGAGAGAGATACAGAGAGAGATGCAGAGTGAGATACAGAGAGAGATACAGAGAGATACAGAGAGAGTTACAGAGACAGATACAGGGAGTGATACAGAGAGCGATACAGAGAGAGATACAGAGAGAGTTACAGAGACAGATACAGAGAGAGATACAGAGAGAGATACAGAGAGAGATACAGAGAGAGATACAGAGAGAGAGATACAGAGAGAGATACAGAGCGAGATACTGAGAGATACAGAGAGAGTTACAGAGACAGATACAGAGAGAGATACAGAGAGAGATACAGAGAGAGATACAGAGAGAGATACAGAGAGAGATACAGAGAGAGAGATACAGAGGGAGATACAGAGAGAGATACAGAGAGAGATACAGAGAGAGATGCAGAGTGAGATACAGAGAGAGATACAGAGAGATACAGAGAGAGTTACAGAGACAGATACAGAGAGTGATACAGAGAGAGATACAGAGAGAGATACAGAGAGAGTGATACAGATAGAGATACAGAGCGAGATACAGAGAGATACAGAGAGAGTTACAGAGACAGATATAGAGAGAGATACAGAGAGAGATACAGAGAGAGATACAGAGAGAGATACAGAGAGAGATACAGAGAGAGAGATACAGAGGGAGATACAGAGAGTGATACAGAGAGAGATACAGAGAGAGATACAGAGAGAGATACAGAGAGAGAGATACAGAGGGAGATACAGAGAGTGATACAGAGAGAGATACAGAGAGTGAGAGATACAGAGAGAGATACAGAGAGTGATACAGAGAGAGACACAGAGAGAGATACTGAGAGAGAGATACAGAGAGAGAGATACAGAGAGAGATACAGAGAGAGATACAGAGAGATACAGAGAGAGTTACAGAGACAGATACAGAGAGTGATACAGAGAGAGATACAGAGAGTGATACAGAGAGAGATACAGAGAGAGATACAGAGAGAAATACAGAGAGAGATACAGAGAGAGATACAGAGAGAGAGATACAGAGGGAGATGCAGAGTGAGATACAGAGAGAGATACAGAGAGATACAGAGACAGATACAGAGAGTGATACAGAGAGAGATACAGAGAGTGATACAGGGAGAGATACAGAGAGAGATACAGAGAGAAATACAGAGAGAGATACAGAGAGAGATACAGAGAGAGAGATACAGAGGGAGATGCAGAGTGAGATACAGAGAGAGATACAGAGAGAGTTACAGAGACAGATACAGAGAGTGATACAGAGAGAGATACAGAGAGAGATACAGAGAGAGTTACAGAGACAGATACAGAGAGTGATACAGAGAGAGATACAGAGAGTGATACAGAGAGAGATACAGAGAGAGATACAGAGAGAAATACAGACAGAGATACAGAGAGAGATACAGAGAGATACAGAGAGAGTTACAGAGACAGATACAGAGAGTGATACAGAGAGAGATACAGAGAGAGAGATACAGAGAGAGATACAGAGAGAGATACAGAGAGAGATGCAGAGTGAGATACAGAGAGAGATACAGAGAGATACAGAGACAGATACAGAGAGTGATACAGAGAGAGATACAGAGAGAGATACAGAGAGAGATACAGAGAGAGATGCAGAGAGAGATACAGAGAGAGATACAGAGAGAAATACAGAGAGAGATACAGAGAGAGATACAGAGAGAGATACAGAGAGAGATGCAGAGTGAGATACAGAGAGAGATACAGAGAGATACAGACAGAGTTACAGAGACAGATACAGGGAGTGATACAGAGAGCGATACAGAGAGAGATACAGAGAGAGTTACAGAGACAGATACAGAGAGAGATACAGAGAGAGATACAGAGAGAGATACAGAGAGAGATACAGAGAGAGAGATACAGAGAGAGATACAGAGCGAGATACTGAGAGATACAGAGAGAGTTACAGAGACAGATACAGAGAGAGATACAGAGAGAGATACAGAGAGAGATACAGAGAGAGATACAGAGAGAGATACAGAGAGAGAGATACAGAGGGAGATACGTAGAGAGATACAGAGAGAGATACAGAGAGAGATGCAGAGTGAGATACAGAGAGAGATACAGAGAGATACAGAGAGAGTTACAGAGACAGATACAGAGAGTGATACAGAGAGAGATACAGAGAGAGATACAGAGAGAGTGATACAGATAGAGATACAGAGCGAGATACAGAGAGATACAGAGAGAGTTACAGAGACAGATATAGAGAGAGATACAGAGAGAGATACAGAGAGAGATACAGAGAGAGATACAGAGAGAGATACAGAGAGAGAGATACAGAGGGAGATACAGAGAGTGATACAGAGAGAGATACAGAGAGAGATACAGAGAGAGATACAGAGAGAGAGATACAGAGGGAGATACAGAGAGTGATACAGAGAGAGATACAGAGAGTGAGAGATACAGAGAGAGATACAGAGAGTGATACAGAGAGAGACACAGAGAGAGATACTGAGAGAGAGATACAGAGAGAGAGATACAGAGAGAGATACAGAGAGAGATACAGAGAGATACAGAGAGAGTTACAGAGACAGATACAGAGAGTGATACAGAGAGAGATACAGAGAGTGATACAGTGAGAGATACAGAGAGAGATACAGAGAGAAATACAGAGAGAGATACAGAGAGAGATACAGAGAGAGAGATACAGAGGGAGATGCAGAGTGAGATACAGAGAGAGATACAGAGAGATACAGAGACAGATACAGAGAGTGATTCAGAGAGAGATACAGAGAGAGATACAGAGAGAGATACAGAGAGAGATACAGAGAGAGATGCAGAGAGAGATACAGAGAGAGATACAGAGAGAGATACAGAGAGAGATACAGAGAGAGATACAGAGAGTGATACAGAGAGAGATACAGAGAGAGAGATACAGAGAGAGATACAGAGAGAGATACAGAGAGAGATGCAGAGTGAGATACAGAGAGAGATACAGAGAGATACAGAGACAGATACAGAGAGTGATACAGAGAGAGATACAGAGAGAGATACAGAGAGAGATACAGAGAGAGATACAGAGAGAGATGCTGAGAGAGATACAGAGAGAGATGCAGAGAGAGATACAGAGAGAGATACAGAGAGAGATACAGAGAGAGATACAGAGAGAGATGCAGAGTGAGATACAGAGAGAGATACAGAGAGATACAGAGAGAGTTACAGAGACAGATACAGAGAGTGATACAGAGAGAGATACAGAGAGAGATACAGAGAGAGTTACAGAGACAGATACAGAGAGAGATACAGAGAGAGATACAGAGAGAGATACAGAGAGAGATACAGAGAGAGAGATACAGAGAGAGATACAGAGCGAGATACAGAGAGATACAGAGAGAGTTACAGAGACAGATACAGAGAGAGATACAGAGAGAGATACAGAGAGAGATACAGAGAGAGATACAGAGAGAGATACAGAGAGAGAGATACAGAGGGAGATACAGAGAGAGATACAGTGAGAGATACAGAGAGAGATGCAGAGTGAGATACAGAGAGAGATACAGAGAGATACAGAGAGAGTTACAGAGACAGATACAGAGAGTGATACAGAGAGAGATACAGAGAGAGATACAGAGAGAGTGATACAGAGAGAGATACAGAGCGAGATACAGAGAGATACAGAGAGAGTTACAGAGACAGATACAGAGAGAGATACAGAGAGAGATACAGAGAGAGATATAGAGAGAGATACAGAGAGAGATACAGAGAGAGAGATACAGAGGGAGATACAGAGAGTGATACAGAGAGAGATACAGAGAGAGATACAGAGAGAGATACAGAGAGAGAGATACAGAGGGAGATACAGAGAGTGATACAGAGAGAGATACAGAGAGTGAGAGATACAGAGAGAGATACAGAGAGTGATACAGAGAGAGACACAGAGAGAGATACAGAGAGAGAGATACAGAGAGAGATATACAGAGAGAGATACAGAGTGAGATACAGAGAGAGATACAGAGAGATACAGAGAGAGTTACAGAGACAGATACAGAGAGTGATACAGAGAGAGATACAGAGAGTGATACAGAGAGAGATACAGAGAGAGATACAGAGAGAAATACAGAGAGAGATACAGAGAGAGATACAGAGAGAGATACAGAGAGAGAGATACAGAGGGAGATACAGAGAGACATACAGAGAGAGATACAGAGAGAGTTACAGAGACAGATACAGAGATTGATACAGAGAGAGATACAGAGAGAGATACAGAGAGAGATACAGAGCGAGATACAGAGAGATACAGAGAGAGTTACAGAGACAGATACAGAGAGAGATACAGAGAGAGATACAGAGAGAGATACAGAGAGCGATACAGAGAGAGATACAGAGAGAGAGATACAGAGGGAGATACAGAGAGTGATACAGAGAGAGATACAGAGAGAGATACAGAGAGAGATACAGAGAGAGAGATACAGAGGGAGATACAGTGAGTGATACAGAGAGAGATACAGAGAGTGAGAGATACAGAGAGAGATACAGAGAGTGATACAGAGAGAGATACAGAGGGAGATACAGTGAGTGATACAGAGAGAGATACAGAGAGTGAGAGATACAGAGAGAGATACAGAGAGTGATACAGAGAGAGACACAGAGAGAGATACAGAGAGAGAGATACAGAGAGAGAGATACAGAGAGAGATACAGAGAGAGATACAGAGAGAGATACAGAGAGAGATACAGAGCGAGATACAGAGAGAGATATAGAGAGTGATACAGAGAGAGATACAGAGAGAGATACAGAGAGAGATACAGAGAGAGACGCAGAGAGAGATACAGAGAGTGATACAGAGAGAGTTACAGAGACAGATACAGAGAGTGATACAGAGAGAGATACAGAGAGAGATACAGAGAGTGATACAGAGAGAGATACAGAGAGAGATACAGAGAGAGATACAGAGCGAGATACAGAGAGATACAGAGAGAGTTACAGAGACAGATACAGAGAGAGATACAGAGAGAGATACAGAGAGAGATACAGAGAGAGATACAGAGAGAGATACAGAGAGAGAGAGATGCAGAGGGAGATACAGAGAGTGATACAGAGAGAGATACAGAGAGAGATACAGAGAGAGATACAGAGAGAGAGATACAGAGCGAGATACTGAGAGAGATACAGAGAGTGATACAGAGAGAGATACAGAGAGAGATACAGAGAGAGATAGAGAGAGATACAGAGAGAGATACAGAGAGAGACGCAGAGAGAGATACAGAGAGTGATACAGAGAGAGTTACAGAGACAGATACAGAGAGTGATACAGAGAGAGATACAGAGAGAGATACAGAGAGTGATACAGAGAGAGATACAGAGAGAGATACAGAGAGAGATACAGAGCGAGATACAGAGAGATACAGAGAGAGTTACAGAGACAGATACAGAGAGAGATACAGAGAGAGATACAGAGAGAGATACAGAGAGAGATACAGAGAGAGAGATACAGAGGGAGATACAGAGAGCGATACAGAGAGAGATACAGAGAGAGATACAGAGAGAGATACAGAGAGAGAGATACAGAGGGAGATACAGAGAGTGATACAGAGAGAGATACAGAGAGTGAGATAACAGAGAGAGATACAGAGAGAGATACAGAGAGAGATACAGAGAGAGATACAGAGAGAGATATAGAGAGAGATACAGAGAGAGATACAGAGAGAGATACAGAGAGTGATACAGAGAGAGATACAGAGAGTGATACAGAGAGAGATAAAGAGAGAGATACAGAGAGAGATACAGAGAGAGATACAGAGAGAGATATAGAGAGAGATACAGAGAGAGATACAGAGAGAGATACAGAGAGTGATACAGAGAGAGATACAGAGAGAGATACAGAGAGAGATACAGAGAGTGATACAGAGAGAGATACAGAGAGAGATACAGAGAGAGATACAGAGAGAGATACAGAGAGTGATACAGAGAGAGATACAGAGAAAGATACAGAGAGAGATACAGAGAGTGATACAGAGAGAGATACAGAGAGAGATACAGAGAGTGAGAGATACAGAGAGAGATACAGAGAGAAATACAGAGAGAGAGAGACAGAGTGAGGTGGACTGAGTGAGGTGGACAGAGAGAGTTACAAAGAGAGTTACAGAGAGAGACAGGCAGAGAGCGAGACAGAGAGAGTTACACAGAGAGGTACAGAGAGAGGCACACAGACAGGTACACTGAGAGATACAGCGAGAGATGCAGAGGGAGAGATACAGAGAGAGATTCAGAGTAAGAGATACAGAGCGAGATACAGAGAAAGAGATACAGAAAGAGAGACAATGAGGGGTACTGAGAGAGGTACAGGGAGAGGTACAGGGAGAGATACAGAGAGTGAGAGATACAGAGAGAGATACAGAGGGAGGTATAGAGACAGATACAGAGGGAGATAGAGGGAGAGATATACAGAGAGAGATACAGGGAGAGAGACAGAGAGAGATACAGAGAGAGATAAAGAGGGAGGTATAGAGAGAGATACAGAGGGAGATAGAGGGAGAGATATACAGAGAGAGATACAGGGAGAGAGACAGAGAGAGATACAGAGAGAGATCCAGGGAGAGAGACAGAGAGAGTTACAGAGAGAGATCCAGAGGGAGCGACAGAGAGAGCGATAGAGGGAGAGAGACAGACGACATTACAGAGACAGGTGTAGTGATCGCTGCAGCGAGTGATTCAGAGACAGATAATGAGAGAGAAAAGTTGCCTCCCAGGTTGATAGGGTTGTGAAGAAGGCCTATGGAGTGTTGGCCTTTATTGGTAGAGGGATTGAGTTCCGGAGTCGGGAGGTCATGTTGCAGCTGTACAGAACTCTGGTACGGCCGCATTTGGAGTATTGCGTACAGTTCTGGTCACCGCATTATAGGAAGGACGTGGAGGCTTTGGAGCGGGTGCAGAGGAGATTGACCAGGATGTTGCCTGGTATGGAGGGAAAATCTTATGAGGAAAGGCTGATGGACTTGAGGTTGTTTTCGTTGGAGAGAAGAAGGTTAAGAGGAGACTTAATAGAGGCATACAAAATGATCAGGGGGTTGGATAGGGTGGACAGTGAGAGCCTTCTCCCGCGGATGGATATGGCTGGCACGAGGGGACATAACTTTAAACTGAGGGGTAATAGATATAGGAAAGAGGTCAGAGGTAGGTTCTTTACGCAAAGAGTAGTGAAGCCGTGGAATGCCCTACCTGCTACAGTAGTGAACTCGCCAACATTGAGGGCATTTAAAAGTTTATTGGATAAACATATGGATGATAATGGCATAGTGTAGGTTAGATGGCTTTTGTTTCGGTGCAACATCGTGGGCCGAAGGGCCTGTACTGCGCTGTATTGTTCTATGAAACAGAGACAGATACTGAGACAGATACAGAGACAGAAACAGAGACAGAAACGGAGGGAGAGACAGAGAGAGAGAGACAGACAGAGAGACAGACAGAGAGGGACATAGAGCGAGGGAGATACAGAAAGTGATACAGAGAGAGATAAAGAGACAGAGAGAGTTACAGAGATAGTTACAAAGAGAGAGACAGAGATGCAGAGAGAACGACAGAGAGAGATACAGAGACAGAGAGAGACAGAGAGTGATACAGAGAGAGATACAGAGAGAGAGAGAGAGAGAGAGATGCAGAGAGAGATACAGGGAGAGGTATGGAGAGAGATACAGTGAGAGATAGAGAGAGAGATACAGAGGCAGAGAGAATCAGAGAAAGTGACAGAGAGTGAGACAGAGAGAGATACACAGAGAGATACACAGAGAGATACAGAGAGAGATACAGAGAGAGATCCAGAGAGAGATACAGAGAGAGATACAGAGGGAGATACAGAGTGAGATACAGAGAGATATAGAGAGAGAGATTAAGAGAGGGATACAGAGATACAGATAGAGATGCAGATAGAGATGCAGAGAGAGATGCAGAGAGAGATGCAGAGAGAGAGATAGAGAGAGAGATACAGAGAGATACAGAGGCAGAAACAGAGAGAGATACAGAGAGAGATACAGAGGGAGATACAGAGAGAGATACAGAGAGAGATACAGGGAGAGATACAGGGAGAGATACAGGGAGAGATACAGAAAGATACAGAGAGATACAGAGAGATACAGAGAGATACAGAGAGATACAGAGGGAGATACAGAGGGAGATACAGAGAGAGATAGAGAGAGAGATACAGAGGGAGATACAGAGAGAGATACAGAGGGAGATGCAGAGAGAGACAGAGAGAGAGACAGAGAGAGTTACAGTAAGAGGGAGGAGAGAGATGCAGTGAGAGATAGAGAGAGAGATACAAAGACAGAGAGAGATACCGAGAGATACAGAGAGAGAGACAGAGAGAGATAAAGAGAGAGATACAGAGAGAGATACAGAGAGAGATACAGGGAGAGATACAGGGAGCGATACAGAGAGAGATGGAGAGAGGGATAAAGAGAGATATAGAGAGAGAGATTATACAGAGAGATACAGCGAGAGATACAGAGAGAGCTACAGAGTGAGATACAGAGTGAGATACAGAGTGAGATACAGAGAGAGATACAGAGGGAGATTCAGAGAGAGATACAGAGAGAGATACAGAGAGAGATACAGAGAGATACAGAGAGATAGAGAGAGATAGAGAGAACGATACAGAGTACGATACAGAGAGACACAGCGACAGTGAGAAATTCAGAGGTAGAGAGAGAGCTACAGAAAGTGATACAGAAAGAGATACAGAGAGAGAGAGAGAGAGATGCAGAGAGAGATACAGGGAGAGGTATGGAGAGAGATACAGTGAGAGATAGAGAGAGAGATACAGAGACAGAGGCAGAGAGATACAGAGAGAGTGACAGAGAGTGAGACAGAGAGAGATACACAGAGAGATACACAGAGAGATACAGAGAGAGATACAGAGAGAGATCCAGAGAGAGATACAGAGAGAGATACAGAGAGAGATACAGAGGGAGATACAGAGAGAGATACAGAGAGAGATACCAGAGAGAGATACAGAGAGCGAGTGAGATTGAGCGCGGGAGATATACCGAGAGGAATACATAGAGGAACACAATGAGATACAACGCGAAAGAGATACAGAGTTTGATACAGAGAGAAAGATTCAGTGAGAGATACAGAGTGAGATACAGAGAGAAGTAGAGAGAGTGCGATTCAGTGAGAGATACAGAGAGAGATAGAGAGCGAGAGAGATTCAACGCGCGATGTATACAGGGAGGAATGCGAGAGAGATACAGAGTGAGATACAGAGAGAGATAAAGGTAATGATTGAGGGAGAGATAGAGAGAGAGATTCAGAGAGAGATGCAGAGATACAGATAGAGATGCAGATAGAGATGCAGAGAGAGTTGCAGAGAGAGATACAGAGAGAAATACAGAGAGGGTTGCAGATAGAGAGAGAGATACAGAGAGATACAGAGACAGAAACAGAGAGAGATACAGAGAGAGATACAGAGGGAGATACAGGGAGAGATACAGGGAGAGATACAGAGAGAGACAGAGAGATACAGAGAGATACAGCGAGATACAGAGGGAGATACAGAGGGAGATACAGAGAGAGATAGAGAGGGAGATACAGAGAGAGATACAGAGGGAGATACAGAAGGGAGATACAGAGACAGACAGAGAGAGATACAGAGAGAGATACATAGAGAGTTACTGGGAGAGGGAGAAGAGAGATGCAGTGAGAGATAGAGAGAGAGATACAGAGACAGAGAGAGATACCGAGAGATACAGAGAGAGAGACAGAGAGAGAGAAAGAGAGAGATACAGAGAGAGATACAGAGAGAGTTACAGAGAGAGATACAGAGGGAGATACAGAGGGAGATACAGAGAGGTACAGAGAGAGAAATACAGAGAGAGATACAGGGAGATATACAGAGCGATACAGAGAGAGATGGAGAGAGAGGTACAGAGAGATATATAGAGAGAGAGATATACAGAGAGATACAGCGAGAGATACAGAGGGAGTTACAGAGTGAGATACGGAGTGAGATACAGGGTGAGATACAGAGTGAGATACAGAGAGAGATACAGAGAGAGAGAGATACAGAGATAGATACATAGTGAGAATCAGAGAGAGATACAGAGAGAGATCCAGAGGGAGATTCAGAGGGAGATACAGAGGGAGATACAGAGAGAGAGAGACAGAGAGAGAGATACAGAGAGAGATACAGAGAGGGAGTCAGATATAGATACAGAGATAGATACAGAGACAGATACAGAGGGAGATACAGAGAGAGAGACAGAGAGGGATACAGAGAGATACAGAGAGATACTGAGAGATACAGAGAGATACAGAGAGATAGAGAGAGATAGAGAGAACGATACAGAGTACGATACAGAGAGACACAGCGACAGTGAGAAATTCAGAGATAGAGAGAGAGCTACAGAAAGCGAAACAGAGAGAGATACAGAGAGAGATACAGAGAGAGATACAGAGAGAGAGACAGAGAGAGAGTCAGAGAGAGAGACAGAGAGAGAGACAGAGAGAGATACAGAGAGAGATACAGAGAGAGACACAGAGAGAGACACAGTGGGAGATACAGAGAGGGATACAGAGAGAGAGGGAGACAGAGAGAACAGACAGAGAGAAACAGAGACAGACACAGAGACAAATACACACAGTCAGAGACACGCAGAAATGCAGTCCCTGATTCTACTGCTCACGGATGGCTCCATTTCCTCCTTGCGAATATTTCCTCGCAGCCTCCGTTCTGACCCCTAGAAATGTCTTGGTGACTATCATAATACTGACTGCTCTGTCACTGCAGAGTTTATCCCTCTCTCTCCTTTTATAAACAGGATGGGACATTGAAAATGCCCCAGTCCCCTGGAACCACTCAGATATCAATGAGGATTGAGTATCAGGGTCAGTGTGTCCACTATTTCCACACTCCATCCCTCAGTCACTGTCACACAGCCAATCCAGACCCGGCTAATCTTCTATTTCATTGTGATAGAAAGAGTTTTGGATTGAAAGGGGTTAACTGAGCCTGTTTGTTTAGTGACTGTGATTAATGTCAGTCTCTATGGATCTAACCGTGTCACTGGAGGGTTTGTCTCTGCTATTAATGAGCGATTCCTTTCATTGTGTTATCCCAAACAGTCAGCGGGAGCGTCAACTCCAACACTGCCAGAGATCAGCGGCTCCAGAGAGACCGAGAGGAGGGAGCAGTATCTGGGAACTACCCACAGGAACGTTACAGCAATGGATCAGAATCTGGGAAAAACCCACAGGAACGTTACAGCAATGGATCAGAATCTGGGATCTATCGACAGGAACGTTATAGCAATGGATCAGAATCTGGGAACTACCCACAGGAACGTTACAGCAATGGATCAGAATCTGGGATCTATCGACAGGAACGTTATAGCAATGGATCAGAATCTGGGAACTACCCACAGCAATGTTACAGCAATGGATCAGAATCTGGGAACTACCCACAGGAACGTTACAGCAATGGATCAGAATCTGGGAACTACCCACAGGAACGTTACAGCAATGGGTCAGAATCTGGGAACTACCCACAGGAACCTTACAGCAATGGGTCAGATTCTGGGATCTATCGACAGGAACGTTATAACAATGGATCAGAATCTGGGAACTACCCACAGGAATATTACAGCAATGGATCTGAATCTGGGAACTATCCACAGGGATGTTACAGCAATGTATCAGAATCTGGGAACTACCCACAGGAACGTTACAACAATGGATCAGGATCTGGGAACTACCCACAGGAACGTCACAGCAATGGACAGGAGTTTTTCCGCAGGTCTTAATTGGATTGCTCAAGATCCTTTCCTTTCAGCAGGTTGGATCCAAGATGTACTCTGGATAATTCAGGCGGGTTATTATCCCCTCCTGGCTGTTGTTGGCGTCCCTGGTAGGTCTCACTATCCAGTTATTTATTGTACAAACTACTTTAAGTGTATTATTGCTCGGGACATTTCCATCTTGGAAAGATTGAATGCATGTTGGTTTACAGGTGCAACAGGTGATTAAGAAGGCAAATGGAATGTTGTCCTTCATTGCTAGAGGGATGGAGTTTAAGACTAAAGAGGTTATGCTGCAATTGTATAAGGTGTTAGTGAGGCCACACCTGGAGTATTGTGTTCAGTTTTGGTCTCCTTACTTGAGAACGGACGTACTGGCACTGGAGGGTGTGCAGAGGAGATTCACTAGGTTAATCCCAGAGCTGAAAGGGTTGGATTACGAGGAGAGGTTGAGTAGACGGGGACTGTACTCGTTGGAATTTAGAAGGATGAGGGGGGATCTTATAGAAATATATAAGATGATGAAGGGAATAGATAGGATAGATGCGGGCAGGTTGTTTCCACTGGCAGGTGAAAGCAGAACTAGGGGGCATAGCCTCAAAATAAGGGTAAGTAGATTTAGGACTGAGTTTAGGAGGAACTTCTTCACCCAAAGGGTTGTGAACCTATGGAATTCCTTGCCCAGTGAAGCAGTAGAGGCTCCTTCATTAAATGTTTTTACGATAAAGAAAGATAGTTTTTTGAAGACCAAAGGGATTAAGGGTTATGGTGTTCGGGCCGGAAAGTGGAGCTGAGTCCTAAAAGATGAGCCATGATCTCATTGAATGGCGGAGCAGGCTCGAGGGGCCAGATGGCCTACTCCTGCTCCTAGTTCTTAAGTTCTGATGTACGTCAGTTCCAGTCGCTAATCGCAGTCCCTATCCAGTATCCACACACCGCTCTCTGGCTGAAATCGGAGACTGGCGTCACAATCTCCGCGCTCCCTTTGACAGTGAAATTATTTATATCCAGATGTTCTTTCTATTCCCAATCCTACCCACTTGCCATCGCCTCATCACAGCTGCAGAATAATCCATCATCTGTGTCTCTGTTAAATCCAGATTCGACAATTGCGATTACTTTCTAGTCACCCAATTGCTGTTATAAATCTTCCTGTAGCACAGTTCACCCCCAACTCTGCTGTCCATATCCTAACAAACACACAACGCCAGTCACGTACCATCCTTCTGCTCACTGATCTACATTGGTTCCCAATCTGGCAGCTCTCAATATCAATGTTCTCATTCTGTGATTTAAATTCTACAAATAATTTATACCATTTCCAACGAAAGTGAAAACAGTAAATTTTCATTCCATGTCCAGTTCTGCTATTGGAAAGTTAGTGGAGGTGATGTGGATGTGTTTCTGGAGGTTGTGTTATTGGGAAGTTAGTTGGGGTGATGTGGATGAGTTACTGGAGGTTGTGTTATTGGGAAGTTAGTTGGGGTGATGTGGATGGGTTTCTGGGGTTTGTGTTATTGGGAATTTGTTAGATGTGATGTACATCTGTTTCAGGTGGTTGTGTAATTGGGAAGTTAGTGGAGGTGATGTGGATCAGTTTCTGGAGGTTGTGTTATTGGGAGGTTCGTTGAGGTGATGAGGATGTGTTTCTGGCGGTTGTTTTATTGGGAAGTTATTGGAGGAGATGAGGATGGGTTTCTGGAGTTGGTGTTATTGGGAGGTTAGTGGTGGTGATGAGAATGGATTTCTGGAGGTTGTGTTATTGTGAAGTTAGTGGATGTGATGTGGATGTGGTTCTGGAGGTTGTGTTATTGGGAAGTTAGTTGGGGTGATGTGGATGTGCTTCTGGAGTTTGTGTTATTGGGAAGTTAGTGGAGGTGATGTGGATGTGTTTCTGGAGTTTGTGTTATTGGGAAGTTAGTGGAGGTGATGTGGATGTGTTTCTGAAGGTTGTGTTATTGGGAGGTTAATGGAGGTGATGAGGGTGTGTTTCCGGAGGTTCTATTATTGGGGAGTTAGTGCAGGTGATGTGGATGGGTTACTGGAGGTTGTATTATTGGGAAGTTAGTGGTGGTGATGTGAATGTTTTTGCAGAGGTGGTGGTATTGGGAAGTTAGTGGAAGGGCTGGTGGATGTGTTTCTGGAGGTTGTGTTATTGGAAAGTAAGTGGAGGAGGTGTGGATGTGTTTCTGGAGGTTGTGTTATTGGGAGGTAAGTGGAAGGGATGAGGATGTGTTCCTAGAGTTTGTGTTGTTGTGAAGTTAGTGTCAGTGATGAGGCTGTGTTTCTGGAGGTTGTGTTATTGGGAAGTTAGTGTCGGTGATGAGGATGAGTTTCTGGAGGTTGTGTTATTGGGAAGATAGTGCCGGTGATGAGGATGAGTTTCTGGAGGTTGTGTTATTGGGAAGTTAGTGGAGGTGATGTGGATGTGATTCTGAATGTTTTGTTATTGGGACGTTAGTGGAGGTGATGAGGATGTGTTAAGGGAGGTTGTGTTATTGGGAGGTTAGTGGAGGTGATGAGGATGTCTTTCCGGAGGTTCTATTATTGGGGAGTTATTGGAGGTGATGTGGATGGGTTACTGGAGGTTGTATTATTGAGAAGTTAGTGGTGGTGATGTGAATGTTTTAGCAGAGGTTGTGGTATTGGGAAGTTAGTGGAGGAGATGTGAATATTTTTCAGGAGTTTGTGTTATTGGGATGTTAGTGGAAGGGATGAGGATGTGTTTCTAGAGTTTGCGTTGTTGTGAAGTTAGTGGAGGTGAAGCGAATGTGTTTCTGGAGGATGTGTTATTGGGAAGTTAGTCAAGGTGAGGTGTATGTATTTCTCGAGGTTGTGTTATTGCGAAGTTAGTTGGGGTGATGAGGATGTGTTTCTGCGGCTTGTGTTATTGGGAAGTTAGTGGAGGTGCTGTGGATGTGTTTCAGGAGATGTGTTATTGGCAAGTTAGTGGAGGTGATGAGGATGGGTTTCTGGAGGTTGTGTTATTGGGACGTTAGTGTCGGTGATGAGGATGTGTTTCTGGAGGTTGTGTTATTGGGAAGTTAGTGGAGGTGATGAGGATGGGTTTCTGGAGGTTGTGTTATTGTGAAGTTAGTGGAGGTGAAGCGAATGTGTTTCTGGAGGTTGTGTTATTGTGAAGTTAGCAGAGGTGCAGTGGATGTGTTTCTGGAGATGTGTTATTTGGAGGTTAGTGGTGGTGATGTGAATGTTTTAGCAGGGGTTGTAGCATTGGGATGTTAGTGGTGGTGATGAGGATGTGGTTCTGGTGGTTGTGTGAACTGGAAGTTAGTGAATGTGATGTGGATGTGTTTCTGGAGATGTGTTATTGGGAAGTTAGTTGAGGTGAGGTGCACGTGTTTCTGGAGGTTGTGTTATTGCTGCGTTAGTGGTGGTGATGAGGAAGTTGTTCTGCTGGTTGTGTTATTGGGAAGTTTGTGGAGGTGATGTGGATGTGTTTCTGGAGGTTGTGTTATTGGGAAGGTAGTGGAGGTGATGAGGATGTGTTTCTGGAGGTTGTGTTATGGGAACGTAAGTGGAGGCGATGAGGATGTGTTAATGGAGGTTGTGTTATTGGGGAGTGAGTGGAGGTGATGTGGATGGGTTACTGGATGATGTATTATTGGGACGTTAGTGGTGGTGATATGAATGTTTTTCCAGAGGTAGTGGTATTGGGAAGTTAGTGGAAGGGCTGGTGGATGTGTTTCTGGAGGTTGTGTTATTGGGGAGTTCGTGGACGTGATGAGGATGTGGTTCTGGAGGTTGTGTTATTGCAAACTTATTGGAGGTGATTAGGATGTGGTTCTGGAGGTTGCGTTATTTGCAAATTAGTGGAGGTGAAGCGGATGGGTTCCAGGAGGTTGTATTATTGGGAAGTTAGTTGGGGTGATGAGGATGTGTTTCTGGAGATGTGTTATTGGGAAGTTAGTTGAGGTGAGGTGCACGTCTTTCTGGAGGGTGTGTTATTGGGAAGCTAGTGGAGGTGAAGTGGATGTGTTTCTGGAGGTTGTGATATTGGGGAGTTATTGAAGGTGATGAGGATGGGTTTCTGGAGGTTGTGTTATTCGGACGTTAGTGGAGGTGATGTGGATGTGTTTCTAGAGGTTGTGTTATTGGGGAGTGAGTGGAGGTGATGTGAATATTTTTGCAGAGGTTGTTGTATTGGGAAGTTAGTGGAAGGGCTGGTGGATGTTTTTCTGGAGGTTGTATTATTGGAAAGTAAGTGGAGGAGCTGCGGATGGGTTACTGGAGGTGGTATTATTGGGAGGTTAGTGGAGGTGATATGGATGTGTTTCTGGAGGTTGTGTTGTTGGGAAGTTAGTGGAGTTGATGTGGATTTGTGTCTGGAGTTTGTGTTATTGGGAAGTTAGTGGAGGTGATGATGAATGTGATTCTGGAGGTTGTGTTATTGGGAAGTTAGTGGAGGTGATGTGGATGTCTTTCTGGAATTTGTGTTATTGGGACGTTAGTGGAGGTGATGAGGATGTGTTTCTGGAGGTTGTGTTATGGGAACGTAAGTGGAAGTGATGAGTATGTGTTAATGGAGGTTGTGTTATTGGGGAATGAGTGGAGGTGATGTGGATGGGTTACTGGATGATGTATTATTGGGAAGTTCGTGGTGGTGATATGAATGTTTTTGCAGAGGTAGTGGTATTGGGAAGTTAGTGGAAGGGCTGGGGGATGTGTTTCTTGAGGTTGTGTTATTGGGAAGTAAGTGTCGGTGATGAGGATGAGTTTCTGGAGGTTTTGTTATTGGGAGGTTAGTGGAGGTGAAGTGGATCTGTTTCTGGAGGTTGTGTTATTGGGGAGTTCGTGGACGTGATGAGGATGTGGTTCTGGAGGTTGTGTTATTGCAAACTTATTGGAGGTGATTAGGATGTGGTTCTGGAGGTTGCGTTATTTGCAAATTAGTGGAGGTGAAGCGGATGGGTTCCAGGAGGTTGTATTATTGGGAAGTTAGTTGGGGTGATGAGGATGTGTTTCTGGAGATGTGTTATTGGGAAGTTAGTTGAGGTGAGGTGCACGTCTTTCTGGAGGGTGTGTTATTGGGAAGCTAGTGGAGGTGAAGTGGATGTGTTTCTGGAGGTTGTGATATTGGGGAGTTATTGAAGGTGATGAGGATGGGTTTCTGGAGGTTGTGTTATTCGGACGTTAGTGGAGGTGATGTGGATGTGTTTCTAGAGGTTGTGTTATTGGGGAGTGAGTGGAGGTGATGTGAATATTTTTGCAGAGGTTGTTGTATTGGGAAGTTAGTGGAAGGGCTGGTGGATGTTTTTCTGGAGGTTGTATTATTGGAAAGTAAGTGGAGGAGCTGCGGATGGGTTACTGGAGGTGGTGTTATTGGGAGGTTAGTGGAGGTGATATGGATGTGTTTCTGGAGGTTGTGTTGTTGGGAAGTTAGTGGAGTTGATGTGGATTTGTGTCTGGAGTTTGTGTTATTGGGAAGTTAGTGGAGGTGATGATGAATGTGATTCTGGAGGTTGTGTTATTGGGAAGTTAGTGGAGGTGATGTGGATGTCTTTCTGGAATTTGTGTTATTGGGACGTTAGTGGAGGTGATGAGGATGTGTTTCTGGAGGTTGTGTTATGGGAACGTAAGTGGAAGTGATGAGTATGTGTTAATGGAGGTTGTGTTATTGGGGAATGAGTGGAGGTGATGTGGATGGGTTACTGGATGATGTATTATTGGGAAGTTCGTGGTGGTGATATGAATGTTTTTGCAGAGGTAGTGGTATTGGGAAGTTAGTGGAAGGGCTGGGGGATGTGTTTCTTGAGGTTGTGTTATTGGGAAGTAAGTGTCGGTGATGAGGATGAGTTTCTGGAGGTTTTGTTATTGGGAGGTTAGTGGAGGTGAAGTGGATCTGTTTCTGGAGGTTGTGTTATTGGGGAGTTCGTGGACGTGATGAGGATGTGGTTCTGGAGGATGTGTTATTGCGAACTTATTGGAGGTGATGAGGATGTGGTTCTGGAGGTTGCGTTATTTGGAAGTTAGTGGAGGTGAAGTAGATCTGTTTCTGGAGGTTGTGTGATTGGGAAGTTAGTGGAGGTGAAGCGAATGTGTTTCTGGAGGATGTGTTATTGGGAAGTTAGTCAAGGTGAAGTGTATGTATTTCTCGAGGTTGTGTTATTGGGAAGTTAGTTGGGGTGATGAGGATGTGTTTCTGCAGCTTGTGTTATTGGGAAGTTATTGGAGGTGCTGTGGATGTATTTCAGGAGATGTGTTATTGGGAAGTTAGTGGAGGTGATGAGGATGGGTTTCTGGAGGTTGTGTTATTGGGACGTTAGTGTAGGTGATGAGCATGTGTTTCTGGAGGTTGTGTTATTGGTAAGTTAGTGGAGGTGATGAGGATGTGTTTCTGGAGGTTGTGTTTTTGTGAAGTTACTGGGGGTGAAGCGAATGTGTTTCTGGAGGTTGTGTTATTGTGAAGTTAGCAGAGGTGCAGTGGATGTGTTTCTGGAGATGTGTTATTTGGAGGTTAGTGGTGGTGATGTGAATGTTTTAGCAGGGGTTGTAGCATTGGGATGTTAGTGGTGGTGATGAGGATGTGGTTCTGGTGGTTGTGATAACTGGAAGTTAGTGAATGTGATGTGGATGTGTTTCTGGAGATGTGTTATTGGGAAGTTAGTTGAGGTGATGAGGATGAGTTTCTGGAGGTTGAGTTATTGCTGCGTTAGTGGTGGTGATGAGGAAGTTGTTCTGCTGGTTGTGTTATTGGGAAGTTTGTGGAGGTGATGTGGATGTGTTTCTGGAGGTTGTGTTATTGGGAGTTTAGTGGAGGTGATGAGAATGTCTTTCTGGAGCTTCTGTTATTGGGACGTTAGTGGAGGTGATGTGGATGAGTTTCTGGAGGTTGTGTTATTGGGAAGTTAGTGGAGGTGATGAGGATGTGTTTCTGGAGGTTGTGTTATTGGGAAGTTAGTGGAGGTGATGTGGATGTGTTTCTGGAGGTTGTGTTATGGGAACGTAAGTGGAGGCGATGAGGATGTGTTAATGGAGGTTGTGTTATTGGGGAGTGAGTGGAGGTGATGTGGATGGGTTACTGGATGATGTATTATTGGGACGTTCGTGGTGGTGATATGAATGTTTTTGCAGAGGTAGTGGTATTGGGAAGTTAGTGGAAGGGCTGGTGGATGTGTTTCTGGAGGTTGTGTCATTGGGGAGTTTGTGGACGTGATGAGGATGTGGTTCTGGAGGTTGTGTTATTGCAAACTTATTGGAGGTGATTAGGATGTGTTTCTGGAGATGTGTTATTGGGAAGTTAGTTGAGGTGAGGTGCACGTGTTTCTGGATGTAAGTTATTGGGAAGCTAGTGGAGGTGAAGTGGATGTGTTTCTGGAGGTTGTGATATTGGCGAGTTATTGAAGGTGATGAGGATGGGTTTCTGGAGGTTGTGTTATTCGGACGTTAGTGGAGGTGATGTGGATGTGTTTCTAGAGGTTGTGTTATTGTGGAGTGAGTGGAGGTGATGTGAATATTTTTGCAGAGGTTGTGGTATTGGGAAGTTAGTGGAAGGGCTGGTGGATGTTTTTCTGGAGTTTGTTATTATTGGAAAGTAAGTGGAGGAGCTGCGGATGGGTTACTGGAGGTGGTGTTATTGGGAGGTTAGTGGAGGTGATGTGGATGTGTTTCTGGAGGTTGTGTTGTTGGGAAGTTAGTGGAGTTGATGTGGATTTGTGTCTGGAGTTTGTGTTATTGGGAAGTTAGTGGAGGTGATGAGGAATGTGATTCTGGAGTTTGTGTTATTGGGAAGTTAGTGGAGGTGATGTGGATGTCTTTCTGGAATTTGTGTTATTGGGACGTTAGTGGAGGTGATGAGGATGTGTTTCTGGAGGTTGTGTTATGGGAACGTAAGTGGAAGTGATGAGGATGTGTTAATGGAGGTTGTGTTATTGGGGAGTGAGTGGAGGTGATGTGGATGGGTTACTGGATGATGTATTATTGGGAAGTTCGTGGTGGTGATATGAATGTTTTTGCAGAGGTAGTGGTATTGGGAAGTTAGTGGAAGGGCTGGTGGATGTGTTTCTTGAGGTTGTGTTATTGGGAAGTAAGTGTCGGTGATGAGGATGAGTTTCTGGAGGTTGTGTTATTGTGAAGTTAGTGTCGGTGATGAGGATGAGTTTCTGGAGGTTGTGTTATTGGGAAGTTAGTGGAGGTGAAGTGGATCTGTTTCTGGAGGTTGTGTTATTGGGGAGTTCGTGGACGTGATGAGGATGTGGTTCTGGAGGATGTGTTATTGCGAACTTATTGGAGGCGATGAGGATGTCGTTCTGGAGGTTGCGTTATTTGGAAGTTAGTGGAGGTGAAGTAGATCTGTTTCTGGAGGTTGTGTGATTGGGAAGTTAGTGGAGGTGATGTCGATGTGTTTCTGGAGATTGTGTTATTGGGAAGTTTGTGGAGGTGATAAAGATTGTGTGTCTGGAGGTTGTATTATTGGGAAGTTAGTTGGGGTGATGAGGATGTGTTTCTGGAGATGTGTTATTGGGAAGTTAGTGGAGGTGAAGTGGACGTGTTTCTGGAGGTTGTGATATTGGGGACTTATTGGAGGTGATGAGGATGGGTTTCTGGAGGTTGTGTTATTTGGACGTTAGTGGAGGTGCTGTGGATGTATTTCAGGAGATGTGTTATTGGGAAGTTAGTGGAGGTGATGAGGATGTCTTAATGTAGGATGTGTTATTGGGGAGTGAGTGGAGGTGATGTGGATGGGTTACTGGATGATGTATTATTGGGAATTTAGTGGTGGTGATATGAATGTTTTTGCAGAGGTAGTGGAATTGGTAAGTTAGTGGAGGTGATGTCGATGTGTTTCTTGAGATTGTGTTATTGGGAAGTGTGTGTAGGTGATGAAGATTGTCTGTCTGGAGGGTGTATTATTGGGAAGTTAGTTGGGGTGATGAGGATGTGTGTCTGAAAGGTTGTGGTATTGGGAATTTAGTGGAGGTGATGAGGATGTGTTTCTGGAGGTTGTGTTATTGAGAAGTTAGTGGAGGTGATGTCGATGTTTTTCTGGAGATTGTGTTTTTGGAAAGTTTGTGGAATTGATGAAGATTGTGTGCCTGGAAGTTGTATTATTGGGAAGTTACTGGACCTGCTGTGGATGTGTTTCTGTAGGTTGTGTTATTGGGAAGTTAGTGAAGGTGATGTGGATGTGGTTCAGGAGGTTATGTTGTTGGGAAGTTAGTGGACCTGAGGTGGATGTGTTTCTCGTGGTCGTGTTATTGGGAAGTTAGTGGAGGTGATGAGGATGTGTTTCTGCAGTTTGTGGTATTGGGAAGTTAGTGGACGTGATGTGGATGTATTTCTGGAGGTTGTGTTATTGGGAAGTTAGTGGACTTCATGCGTATGTGTTTCTGGAGGTTGTGTTATTGGGACGTTAGCAGAGGTGCTGTGGATGTGTTTCTGGAGATGTGTTATTTGGAGGTTAGTTGAGGTGCAGTGGATGTGTTTCTGGAGATGTGTTATTGGGATGTTAGTGGAGGTGATGAGGATGGGTTTCTGGAGGTTGTGTTATTGGGAAGTGTGTGGCGGTGATGAAGATTGACTGTCTGGAGGTTGTATTATTGGGAAGTTAGTTGGGGTGATGAGGATGTGTGTCTGAAAGGTTGTGTTATTGGGAATTTAGTGGAGGTGATGAGGATGTGTTTCTGGAGGTTGTGTTATTGGGAAGTTAGTGGAGGTGATGAGGATGGGTTTCTGGAGGTTGTGTTTTTGGGAAGTTAGTGGAGGTGATGTCGATGTGTTTCTGGAGATTGTGTTATTGGGAAGTGTGTGGAGGTGATGAAGATTGTCTGTCTGGAGGTTGTATTATTGGGAAGTTAGTTGGGGTGATGAGGATGTGTGTCTGAAAGATTGTGTTATTGGGACGTTAGTGGAGGTGATGTGAATGTGTTTCTGACGGTTGAGATATTGCGAGGTTGGTGGAGGTGATGAGGATGGGTTTCTGGAGATGTGTTATTTGGAGGTTAGTAGAGTTGATGTGGATGTGTTTCTGGGGGTTGTGTACTTGGGAAGTTAGTGGAGGTGATGAGGATGTGTTTCTGGAGGTTGTGTTGTTGGGAGGTTAGTGGAGGTGATGTGGATGTGTTTCTGGAGGTTGTGTTATTGGGACCTTATTGGCGGTGAAGCGGATCTGTTTCTGGAGGTTGTGTTATTGGGAAGTTAGTGGAGGTGATGAGGATGAGTTTCTGGAGATTGTGTTATTTGGAAGTTAGTGGAGGTGATGAGGATGGGTTTCTGGAGGTTGTGTTATTGGGAAGTTAGTGGAGGTGATGTTGATGTGTTTCTTGAGATTGTGTTATTGGGAAGTGTGTGGAGGTGATGAAGATTGTATGTCTGGAGGGTGTATTATTGGGAAGTTAGTTGGGGTGATGAGGATGTGTGTCTGAAAGGTTGTGTTATTGGGAATTTAGTGGAGGTGATGAGGATGTGTTTCTGGAGGCTGTGTTATTGAGAAGTTAGTGGAGGTGGTGTCGATGTTTTTCTGGAGATTGTGTTTTTGGAAAGTTT
The DNA here is from genome assembly GCF_047496885.1 of Scyliorhinus torazame. Classification (NCBI taxonomy): domain Eukaryota; kingdom Metazoa; phylum Chordata; class Chondrichthyes; order Carcharhiniformes; family Scyliorhinidae; genus Scyliorhinus; species Scyliorhinus torazame. The sequence goes on along the minus strand of NC_092726.1, from coordinate 96,646,307 downwards.
GTGGAAGTGATGAAGATTGTGTGCCTGGTGGTTGTATTATTGGAAAGTTAGTGGACCTGCTGTGGATGTGTTTCTGTAGGTTGTGTTATTGGGAAGTTAGTGGAGGTGATGAGATTGTGTTTCTGGAGGGTGTGGTATTGGGATGTTAGTGGAGATGATGTGGATGTGTTTCTGGAGGTTGTGTTATTGGGAAGTTAGTGGAGGTGATGAGGATGTGTTTCTAGAGGTTGATTATTTGGTCGTTAGTGAAGGTGATGTGGATGTGGTTCAGGAGGTTATGTTGTTGGGACGTTAGTGGACCTGAGGTGGATGTGTTTCTCGTGGTCGTGTTATTGGGAAGTTAGTGGAGGTGATGAGGATGTGTTTCTGGAGTTTGTGTTATTGGGAAGTTAGTGGACGTGATGTGGATGTATTTCTGGAGGTTGTGCTTTTGGGAAGTTAGTGGACTTCATGCGTATGTGTTTCTGGAGGTTGTGTTATTGGGACGTTAGCAGAGGTGATGTGGATGTGTTTCTGGAGATGTGTTATTTGGAGGTTAGTTGAGGTGAAGTGGATGTGTTTCTGGAGATGTGTTATTGGGAAGTTATTTAGGGTGATGAGGTTGTGTTTCTGGAGGTTGTGTTATTGGGAAGTTATTGGAGGTGATGAGCATGTGTTTCTGGAGGTTGTGTTATTGGGAAGTTAGTGGATGTGATGTGGATGTGTTTCTAGAGTTTGACTTATTTGGAAGATAGTGGGGGTGATTTGGATGCTTTTCCAAATGTTATGTTATTGGGAAGTCAGTGGGGCTGACGTGGATGGTTTTCTGTAGGTTATGATTTTGCGAAGTTAGTGCAGGTGCTGTGGATGTGTTTCTGGAGGATGTGTTATTGGGATGTTAGTGGAGGTGATGAGGATGAGTTTCTGGAGGTTGTGTTATTGGGAACTTATTGGCGGTGAAGCGGATCTGTTTCTGGAGGTTGTGTTATTGGGAAGTTAGTGGAGGTGATGAGGATGTGTTTCTGGAGATTGTGTTATTGGGAGGTTAGTGGAGGTGATGTGGATATGTTTCTGGAGGTTGTGTTATTGGGAAGTTAGAGTCGGTGATGAGGGTGAGTTTCTCGAGGTTGTGTTATTGGGAAGTTAGTGGAGGTGATCAGGATGGGTTTCTGGAGGTTGTGTTATTGGGAAGTTACTGTCGGTGATGAGGATGATTTTCTGGTGGTTGTGTTATTGCTACCTTAGTGGTGGTGATGAGGATGCTGTTTGCTGGTTGTGTTATTGGGAAGTTTGTGGAGGTGATGAAGATTGTGTGTCTGGAAGTTGTATTATTGGGAAATTAGTTGGGGTGATGAGGATGTCATTCTAGAGATGTGTTATTGGGAAATTAGTGGAGGTGAGTTGAAAGTGTTTCTGGAGGTTGTGTTATTGGGAAGTTAGTGGAGGTGATGCGGATGGGTTACTGGAGGTGGTGTTATTGGGAGGTGAGTGGAGGTGATGTGGATGTGTTTCTGGAGGTTGTGTTGTTGGGAAGTTAATGGAGTTGATGTGGATGTGTTTCTGGAGTTTATGTTATTGGGAAGTTAGTGGAGGTGATGAGGAATGTGATTCTGGAGGTTGTGTTCCTGGGAAGTTAGTGGAGGTGATGTGGATGTCTTTCTGGAGCTTGTGTTATTGGGACGTTAGTGGAGGTGATGAGGATGTGTTTCTGGAGGTTGTGTTATGGGAACGTAAGTGGAGGTGATGAGGATGTGTTAATGGAGGTTGTGTTATTGGGGAGTGAGTGGAGGTGATGTGGATGGGTTACTGGATGATGTATTATTGGGAAGTTAGTGGTGGTGATATGAATGTTTTTGCAGGGGTAGTGGTATTGGGAAGTTAGTGGAAGGGCTGGTGGATGTGTTTCTGGAAGTTGTGTTATTGGGAAGTTAGTGGAGGTGAAGTGGATCTTTTTCTGGAGGTTGTGTTATTGGGAAGTTTGTGGAGGTGATGAAGATTGTGTGTCTGGAGATTGTATTATTGGGAAGTTAGTTGGGGTGATGAGGATGTGTCTCTGGAGATGTGTTACTGGGAAGTTAGTGGAGGTGATGAGGATGTGTTAATGGAGGTTGTGTTATTGGGAAGTTAGTGGAGGTGATGAGGATGTGTTTCTGGAGGTTGTGTTATTGGGAAGGTAGTGGAGGTGATGTGGATGGGTTCCTGGAGGTGGTATTATTGGTAAGTTAGTGGTGTTGATGTGAATGTTTTAGCAGGTGTTGTGTTATTGCGACGTTAGTGGAGGTGATGTGAATGTGTTTCTGACGGTTGAGATATTGCGACGATGGTGGAGGTGATGAGGATGGGTTTCTGGAGATGTGTTATTTGGAGGTTAGTGGAGGTGATGTGGATGTGTTTCTGGTGGTTGTGTACTTGGGAAGTTAGTGGAGGTGATGAGGATGTGTTTCTGGAGGTTGTGTTATTGGGAGGTTAGTGGAGGTGCTGTGGATGTGTTTCCGGAGGTTGTGTTGTTGGGAAGTTCGTGGAGGTGATGTGGATGTGTTTCTGGAGGTTGTGTTATTGGGAAGTTAGTGGAGGTGATGAGGATGAGTTTCTGGAGGTTGTGTTATTGGGAACTTATTGGCGGTGATGCGGATCTGTTTCTGGTGGTTGTGTTATTGGGAAGTTAGTGGAGGTGATGTGGATGTGTTTCTGGAGATTGTGTTATTGGAAAGGTAGTGGAGGTGATGAGGATGGATTTCTGGAGGTTGTGTTATTGGGAAGTTAGTGGAGGTGATGTCGATGTGTTTCTGGAGATTGTGTTATTGGGAAGTGTGTGGAGGTGATGAAGATTGTCTGTCTGGAGGTTGTATTATTGGGAAGTTAGTTGGGGTGATGAGGATGTGTGTCTGAAAGTTTGTGTTATTGGGAATTTAGTCGAGGTGATGTGGATGTGTTTCTGGAGGTTGTGTTATTGAGAAGTTAGTGGAGGTGATGTCGATGTTTTTCTGGCGATTGTGTTTTTGGAAAGTTTGTGGAAGTAATGATGACTGTGTGCCTGGAGGTTGTATTATTGGGAAGTTTGTTGGGGTGATGAGGAGGTGTTTCTGGAGATGTGTTATTGGGAAGTTAGTGGACCTGGTGTGGATGTGTTTCTGGAGGTTGTGTTATTGGGAAGTTAGTGGAGGTGATGAGGATATGTTTCTGGAGGTTGTGTTGTTGGGAAGTTAGTGGAGGTGATGTGGATATGTTTCTGGATGTGTGTTGTTGGGGAGTTAGTGGAGGTGATGAGGATGCGTTTCTAGAGGTTGACTTATTTGGAGGTTAGTGAAGGTGATGTGGATGTGTTTCAGGAGGTTGTGTTGTTGGCAAGTTAGTGGACGTGAGGTGGATGTGTTTCTCGTGGTTGTGTTATTGGGAAGATAGTGGAGGTGATGAGGATGTGTTTCTGGAGTTTGTGTTATTGGGGAGTTAGAGGAGGTGATGTGGATGTGTTTATTGAGATTGTGTTATTGGGAATTTAGTGTCGGTGATGAAGAAGAGTTTCTGGAGGTTGTGTTATTGGTAAGTTCGTGGAGGTGCTGTGGATCTGTTTCTGGAGATGTGTTATTGGGAACTTAGTGGAGGTGATGAGGATGTGTTTCTGGAGATTGTGTTATTGGGAGGTTAGTGGAGGTGATGTGGATATGTTTCTGGAGGTTGTGTTATTGGGAAGTTAGTGTCGGTGATGAGGATGATTTTCTGGTGGTTGTGTTATTGCTACCTTAGTGGTGGTGATGAGGATGCTGTTTGCTGGTTGTGTTATTGGGAAGTTAGTGGATGTAATGAAGATTGTGTGTCTGGAGGTTGGATTATTGGGAAGTTAGTTGTGGTGATGAGGATGTCTTTCTGGAGATGTGTTATTGGGAAATTAGTGGAGGTGAGGTGAAAGTGTTTCTGGAGGTTGTGTTATTGGGAAGTTACTGGAGGTGATGCGGATGGGTTTCTGGAGGTGGTGTTATTGGGAGGTGAGTCGAGGTGATGTGGATGTGTTTCTGGAGGTTGTGTTATTGGGAAGTTAGTGGAGGTGATGAGGAATGTGATTCTGGAAGTTGTGTTATTGGGAAGTTAGTGGAGGTGATGTGGATGTCTTTCTGGAGCTTGTATTATTGGGACGTTAGTGGAGGTGATGAGGATGTGTTTCTGGAGGGTGTGTTATGGGAACGTAAGTGGAGTTGATGAGGATGTGTTAATGGAGGTTGTGTTATTGGGGAGTGAGTGGAGGTGATGTGGATGGGTGACTGGATGATGGATTATTGGGAAGTTAGTGGTGGTGATATGAATGTTTTTGCAGAGGTAGTGGTATTGGGAAGTTAGTGGAAGGGCTGGTGGATGTGTTTCTGGAAGTTGTGTTATTGGGGAGTTAGTGGAGGTGAAGTGGATCTGTTTCTGGAGGTTGTGTTATTGGGAAGTTAGTGGAGGTGAAGTGGATCTGTTTCTCGAGGTTGTGTTATTGGGAAGTTTGTGGAGGTGATGAAGATTGTGTGTCTGGAGATTGTATTATTGGGAAGTTAGTTGGGGTGATGAGGATGTGTCTCTGGAGATGTGTTACTGGGAAGTTAGTGGAGGTGATGAGGATGTGTTAATGGAGGTTGTGTTATTGGGAAGTTAGTGGAGGTGATGAGGATGTGTTTCTGGAGGTTGTGTTATTGGGAAGGTAGTGGAGGTGATGTGGATGGGTTCCTGGAGGTGGTATTATTGGTAAGTTAGTGGTGTTGATGTGAATGTTTTAGCAGGTGTTGTGTTATTGCGACGTTAGTGGAGGTGATGTGAATGTGTTTCTGACGGTTGAGATATTGCGACGATGGTGGAGGTGATGAGGATGGGTTTCTGGAGATGTGTTATTTGGAGGTTAGTGGAGGTGATGTGGATGTGTTTCTGGTGGTTGTGTACTTGGGAAGTTAGTGGAGGTGATGAGGATGTGTTTCTGGAGGTTGTGTTATTGGGAGGTTAGTGGAGGTGCTGTGGATGTGTTTCCGGAGGTTGTGTTGTTGGGAAGTTCGTGGAGGTGATGTGGATGTGTTTCTGGAGGTTGTGTTATTGGGAAGTTAGTGGAGGTGATGAGGATGAGTTTCTGGAGGTTGTGTTATTGGGAACTTATTGGCGGTGATGCGGATCTGTTTCTGGTGGTTGTGTTATTGGGAAGTTAGTGGAGGTGATGTGGATGTGTTTCTGGAGATTGTGTTATTGGAAAGGTAGTGGAGGTGATGAGGATGGATTTCTGGAGGTTGTGTTATTGGGAAGTTAGTGGAGGTGATGTCGATGTGTTTCTGGAGATTGTGTTATTGGGAAGTGTGTGGAGGTGATGAAGATTGTCTGTCTGGAGGTTGTATTATTGGGAAGTTAGTTGGGGTGATGAGGATGTGTGTCTGAAAGTTTGTGTTATTGGGAATTTAGTCGAGGTGATGTGGATGTGTTTCTGGAGGTTGTGTTATTGAGAAGTTAGTGGAGGTGATGTCGATGTTTTTCTGGCGATTGTGTTTTTGGAAAGTTTGTGGAAGTAATGATGACTGTGTGCCTGGAGGTTGTATTATTGGGAAGTTTGTTGGGGTGATGAGGAGGTGTTTCTGGAGATGTGTTATTGGGAAGTTAGTGGACCTGGTGTGGATGTGTTTCTGGAGGTTGTGTTATTGGGAAGTTAGTGGAGGTGATGAGGATATGTTTCTGGAGGTTGTGTTGTTGGGAAGTTAGTGGAGGTGATGTGGATATGTTTCTGGATGTGTGTTGTTGGGGAGTTAGTGGAGGTGATGAGGATGCGTTTCTAGAGGTTGACTTATTTGGAGGTTAGTGAAGGTGATGTGGATGTGTTTCAGGAGGTTGTGTTGTTGGCAAGTTAGTGGACGTGAGGTGGATGTGTTTCTCGTGGTTGTGTTATTGGGAAGATAGTGGAGGTGATGAGGATGTGTTTCTGGAGTTTGTGTTATTGGGGAGTTAGAGGAGGTGATGTGGATGTGTTTATTGAGATTGTGTTATTGGGAATTTAGTGTCGGTGATGAAGAAGAGTTTCTGGAGGTTGTGTTATTGGTAAGTTCGTGGAGGTGCTGTGGATCTGTTTCTGGAGATGTGTTATTGGGAACTTAGTGGAGGTGATGAGGATGTGTTTCTGGAGATTGTGTTATTGGGAGGTTAGTGGAGGTGATGTGGATATGTTTCTGGAGGTTGTGTTATTGGGAAGTTAGTGTCGGTGATGAGGATGATTTTCTGGTGGTTGTGTTATTGCTACCTTAGTGGTGGTGATGAGGATGCTGTTTGCTGGTTGTGTTATTGGGAAGTTAGTGGATGTAATGAAGATTGTGTGTCTGGAGGTTGGATTATTGGGAAGTTAGTTGTGGTGATGAGGATGTCTTTCTGGAGATGTGTTATTGGGAAATTAGTGGAGGTGAGGTGAAAGTGTTTCTGGAGGTTGTGTTATTGGGAAGTTACTGGAGGTGATGCGGATGGGTTTCTGGAGGTGGTGTTATTGGGAGGTGAGTCGAGGTGATGTGGATGTGTTTCTGGAGGTTGTGTTATTGGGAAGTTAGTGGAGGTGATGAGGAATGTGATTCTGGAAGTTGTGTTATTGGGAAGTTAGTGGAGGTGATGTGGATGTCTTTCTGGAGCTTGTATTATTGGGACGTTAGTGGAGGTGATGAGGATGTGTTTCTGGAGGGTGTGTTATGGGAACGTAAGTGGAGTTGATGAGGATGTGTTAATGGAGGTTGTGTTATTGGGGAGTGAGTGGAGGTGATGTGGATGGGTGACTGGATGATGGATTATTGGGAAGTTAGTGGTGGTGATATGAATGTTTTTGCAGAGGTAGTGGTATTGGGAAGTTAGTGGAAGGGCTGGTGGATGTGTTTCTGGAAGTTGTGTTATTGGGGAGTTAGTGGAGGTGAAGTGGATCTGTTTCTGGAGGTTGTGTTATTGGGAAGTTAGTGGAGGTGAAGTGGATCTGTTTCTCGAGGTTGTGTTATTGGGAAGTTTGTGGAGGTGATGAAGATTGTGTGTCTGGAGGTTGTATTATTGGGAAGTTAGTTGGGGTGATGAGGATGTGTCTCTGGAGATGTGTTATTGGGAAGTTAGTGGAGGTGATGAGGATGTGTTAATGGAGGTTGTGTTATTGGGAAGTTAGTGGAGGTGATGAGGATGTGTTTCTCGTGGTTGTGTTATTGGGAAGATAGTGGAGGTGATGAGGATGTGTTTCTGGAGTTTGTGGTATTGGGAACTTAGTGGAGGTGATGAGGATCTGTTTCTGGAGATTGTGTTATTGGGAAGTGTGTGGAGGTGATGAAGATTGTCTGTCTGGAGGGCGTATTATTGGGAAGTTAGTTGGGGTGATGAGGATGAGTCTCTGGAGGTTGTGTTATTGGGAAGTTAGTGGAGGTGATGAGGATGTGTTAATGGAGGTTGTGTTATTGGGAAGTTAGTGGAGGTGATGAGGATGTGTTTCTGGAGGTTGTATTATTGGGAAGGTAGTGGAGGTGATGTGGATGGGTTTCTGGAGGTTGTGTTATTGGGACGTTAGTGGAGGTGATGTGAATGTGTTTCTGACGGTTGAGATATTGCGAAGTTGGTGGAGGTGATGAGGATGGGTTTCTGGAGGTTGTGTTATTGGGAAGTTAATGGAGGTGATGGGGATGTGTTGCTGAAGATGTGTTATTTGGAGGTTACTGGTTGTGATGTGGATGTGTTTCTGGGGGTTGTGTACTTGGGAAGTTAGTGGAGGTGATGAGGATGTGTTTCTGGAGGTTGTGTTGTTGGGAAGTTCGTGGAGGTGATGTTGATGTGTTTCTGGAGATTGTGTTATTGGGAAGTGTGTGTAGGTGATGAAGATTGTATGTCTGGAGGGTGTATTATTGGGAAGTTAGTTGGGGTGATGAGGATGTGTGTCTGAAAGGTTGTGCTATTGGGAATTTAGTGGAGGTGATGAGGATGTTTTTCTGGAGATTGTGTTTTTGGAAAGTTTGTGGAAGTGATGAAGATTGTGTGCCTGGAGGTTGTATTATTGGGAAGTTAGTGGACCTGCTGTGGATGTGTTTCTGTAGGTTGTGTTATTGGGAAGTTAGTGGAGGTGATGAGGATGTGTTTCTGGAGGGTGTGGTATTGGGATGTTAGTGGAGATGATGTGGATGTGTTTCTGGAGGTTGTGTTATTGGGAAGTTAGTGGAAGTGATGAGGATGTGTTTCTGGAGGTTGTGTTATTGGGAAGTTAGTGGAGGTGATGAAGATGTGTTTCTAGAGGTTGATTATTTGGTGGTTAGTGAAGGTGATGTGGATGTGGTTCAGGAGGTTATGTTGTTGGGAAGTTAGTGGACCTGAGGTGGATGTGTTTCTCGTGGTCGTGTTATTGGGAAGTTAGTGGAGGTGATGAGGATGTGTTTCTGGAGTTTGTGTTATTGGAAAGTTAGTGGACGTGATGTGGATGTATTTCTGGAGGTTGTGTTATTGGGAAGTTAGTGGACTTCATGCGTTTGATAAGATTCCCCACGGTAGGCTATTGCAAAAAATACGGAGGCTGGGGATTGAGGGTGATTTAGAGATGTGGATCAGAAATTGGCTAGCTGAAAGAAGACAGAGGGTGGTGGTTGATGGGAAATGTTCAGAATGGAGTACAGTCACAAGTGGAGTACCACAAGGATCTGTTCTGGGGCCGTTGCTGTTTGTCATTTTTATCAATGACCTAGAGGAAGGCACAGAAGGGTGGGTGAGTAAATTTGCAGATGATACTAAAGTCGGTGGTGTTGTCGATAGTGTGGAAGGATGTAGCATGTTACAGAGGGATATAGATAAGCTGCAGAGCTGGGCTGAGAGGTGGCAAATGGAGTTTAATGTAGAGAAGTGTGAGGTGATTCACTTTGGAAGGAATAACAGGAATGCGGAATATTTGGCTAATGGTAAAGTTCTTGAAAGTGTGGCTGAGCAGAGGGATTTAGGTGTCCATGTACATAGATCCCTGAAAGTTGCCACCCAGGTTGATAGGGTTGTGAAGAAGGCCTATGGAGTGTTGGCCTTTATTGGTAGAGGGATTGAGTTCCGGAGTCGGGAGGTCATGTTGCAGCTGTACAGAACTCTGGTCCGGCCGCATTTGGAGTATTGCGTACAGTTCTGGTCACCGCATTATAGGAAGGACGTGGAGGCTTTGGAGCGGGTGCAGAGGAGATTTACCAGGATGTTGCCTGGTATGGAGGGAAAATCTTATGAGGAAAGGCTGACGGACTTGAGTTTGTTTTCGTTGGAGAGAAGAAGGTTAAGAGGAGACTTAATAGAGGCATACAAAATGATCAGGGGGTTGGATAGGGTGGACAGTGAGAGCCTTCTCCCGCGGATGGATATGGCTGGCACGAGGGGACATAACTTTAAACTGAGGGGTAATAGATATAGGACAGAGGTCAGAGGTAGGTTCTTTACGCAAAGAGTAGTGAGGCCGTGGAATGCCCTATCTGCTACAGTAGTGAACTTGCCAACATTGAGGGCATTTAAAAGTTTATTGGATAAACATATGGATGATAATGGCATAGTGTAGGTTATATGGCTTTTGTTTCGGTGCAACATCGTGGGCCGAAGGGCCTGTACTGCGCTGTATTGTTCTATGTTCTATGTTCTATGTATGTGTTTCTGGAGGTTGTGTTATTGGGACGTTAGCAGAGGTGATGTGGATGTGTTTCTGGAGATGTGTAATTTGGAGGTTAGTTGAGGTGAAGTGGATGTATTTCTGGAGGTTGTGTTATTGGGATGTTAGTGGACGTGAGGTGGATGTGTTTCTGGTGGTTGTGTTATTGGGACGTTAGCAGATGTGCTGTGGATGTGTTTCTGGAGATGTATTATTTGGAGGTTAGTTGAGGTGAAGTGGTTGTGTTTCTGGAGATGTGTTATTGGGAAGTTAATTAGGGTGATGAGGATGTGTTTCTGGAGGTTGTGTTATTGGGAAGTTAGTGGAGGTGATGAGGATGTGTTTCTGGAGGTTGTGTTATTGGGAAGTTAGTGGATGTGATGTGGATGTGTTTCTAGAGTTTGACTTATTTGGAAGATAGTGGGGGTGATTTGGATGCTTTTCCAAATGTTATGTTATTGGGAAGTCAGTGGGGCTGACGTGGAAGGTTTTCTGTAGGTTATGATTTTGCGAAGTTAGTGCAGGTGCTGTGGATGTGTTTCTGGAGGATGTGTTATTGGGAAGTTAGTGGAGGTGATGAGGATGAGTTTCTGGAGGTTGTGTTATTGGGAACTTATTGGCGGTGAAGCGGATCTGTTTCTGGAGGTTGTGTTATTGGGAAGTTAGTGGAGGTGATGAAGATTGTCTGTCTGGAGGGTGTATTATTGGGAAGTTAGTTGGGGTGATGAGGATGTGTGTCTGAAAGGTTGTGTTATTGGGAATTTAGTGGAGGTGATGAGGATGTGTTTCTGGAGGATGTGTTATTGAGAAGTTAGTGGAGGTGATGAGGATGTGTTTCTGGAGGTTGTGTTATTGAGAAGTTAGTGGAGGTGATGAGGATGTGTTTCTGGAGGTTGTGTTATTGAGAAGTTAGTGGAGGTGATGTCGATGTTTTTCTGGCGATTTTGTTTATGGAAAGTTTGTGGAAGTGATGATGACTGTGTGCCTGGAGGTTGTATTATTGGGAAGTTTGTTGGGGTGATGAGGATGTGTTTCTGGAGATGTGTTATTGGGAAGTTAGTGGACCTGGTGTGGATGTGTTTCTGGAGGTTGTGTTATTGGGAAGTTAGTGGAGGTGATGAGGATATGTTTCTGGAGGTTGTGTTGTTGGGAAGTTAGTGGAGGTGATGAGGATGTGTTTCTAGAGGTTGTGGTATTGGGATATTAGTGGAGGTGATGTGGATATGTTTCTGGAGGTTGTGTTGTTGGGGAGTTAGTGGAGGTGATGAGGATGTGTTTCTAGAGGTTGACTTATTTGGAGGTTAGTGAAGGTGATGTGGATGTGATTCAGGAAGTTGTGTTTTTGGGAAGTTAGTGGACGTGAGGTGGATGTGTTTCTCGTGGTTGTGTTATTGGGAAGATAGTGGAGGTGATGAGGATGTGTTTCTGGAGTTTGTGTTATTGGGGAGTTAGAGGAGGTGATGTGGATGTGTTTATTGAGGTTGTGTTATTGGTAAGTTAGTGGAGGTGATGAGGATGTGTTTCTGGAGATTGTGTTATTGGGAGGTTAGTGGAGGTGATGTGGATATGTTTCTGGAGGTTGTGTTATTGGGAAGTTAGAGTCGGTGATGAGGGTGAGTTTCTGGAGGTTGTGTTATTGGGAAATTAGTGGAGGTGATCAGGATGGGTTTCTGGAGGTTGTGTTCTTTGGAAGTTCGTGTCGGTGATGAGGATGATTTTCTGGTGGTTGTGTTATTGCTACCTTAGTGGTGGTGATGAGGATGCTGTTTGCTGGTTGTGTTATTGGGAAGTTAGTGGATGTAATGAAGATTGTGTGTCTGGAGGTTGTATTATTGGGAAGTTAGTTGGGGTGATGAGGATGTCTTTCTGGAGATGTGTTATTGTGAAATTAGTGGAGGTGAGGTGAAAGTGTTTCTGGAGGTTGTGTTATTGGAAAGTTAGTGGAGCTGATGCGGATGGGTTACTGGAGGTGGTGTTATTGGGAGGTGAGTGGAGGTGATGTGGATGTGTTTCTGGAGGTTGTGTTGTTGGGAAGTTAGTGGCGTTGATGTGGATGTGTTTCTGAAGTTTGTGTTATTGGGAAGTTAGTGGAGGTGATGAGGAATGTGATTCTGGAGGTTGTGTTATTGGGAAGTTAGTGGCGGTGATGAGGATGTGTTTCTGGAGGGTGTGGTATTGGGATGTTAGTGGAGATGATGTGGATGTGTTTCTGGAGGTTGTGTTATTGGGATGTTAGTGGAGGTGATGAGGATGTGTTTCTAGAGGTTGACTTATTTGGTGGTGAGTGAAGGTGATGTGGATGTGTTTCAGGAGGTTATGTTGTTGGGAAGTTAGTGGACCTGAGGTGGATGTGTTTCTCGTGGTTGTGTTATTGGGAAGATAGTGGAGGTGATGAGGATGTGTTTCTGGAGTTTGTGTTATTGGGAAGGTAGTGGAGGTGATGAGGATGTGTTTCTGGAGATTGTGTTATTGGGAAGTTAGTGGACGTGATGTGGATGTATTTCTGGAGGTTGTATTATTGGGAAGTTAGTGGACTTCATGCGTATGTGTTTCTGGAGGTTGTGTTATTGGGACGTTAGCAGAGGTGATGTGGATGTGTTTCTGGAGGTTGTGTTATTGGGATGTTAGTGGACGTGAGGTGGATATGTTTCTGGAGGTTGTGTTATTGGGAAGTTAGTGGCGGTGATGTCGATGTGTTTCTGGAGGTTGTGTTATTGGTAAGTTAGTGGAGGTGATGAAGATTGTGTGTCTGGAGGTTGTATTATTGGGAAGTAAGTTGGGGTGATGTGGATGTGTTTCTGGAGGTTATGTTATTGGGACGTTAGTGGAGGTGATGAGGATGTGTTTCTGGAGGTTGTGTTATTGGGAAGTTAGTGGAGGTGATGTGGATGTATTTCTGGAGGTTGTGTTGTTGGGAAGTTAGTGGACGTGAGGTGGATGTGTTTCTGGAGTTTGTGTCATTGGGAAGTTAGTGTACTTGATGCGTATGTGTTTCTGGAGGTTGTGTTATTGGGACATTTGGAGAGGTGCTGTGGATGTGTTTCTGGAGATGTGTTATTTGGAGGTTAGTTGAGGTGAAGTGGATGTGTTTCTGGAGGTTGTGTTATTGGGAAGTTAGTGGACGTGAGGTTGATGTGTTTCTGGTGGTTGTGTTATTGGGACGTTAGCAGAGGTGCTGTGGATGTGTTTCTGGAGATGTGTTATTTGGAGGTTAGTTGAGGTGAAGTGGATGTATTTCTGCAAGTTGAGTTATTGGGACGTTAGTGGAGGTGATCAGGATGTGTTTCTGGATGTTGTGTTATTGGGAAGTTAGTGGAGGTGAAGTGGCTGTGTTTCTGGAGGTTGTGTTATTGGGAAGTTATTGGAGGTGAAGTGGCTGTGTTTCTGGAGGTTGTGTTATTGGGAAGTTAGTGGAGGTGATGAGGATGGGTTTCCGGAGGTTGTGTTATTGGGAAATTAGTGGAGGTGATGAGGATGTATTTCTCGAGGTTGTATTATTGTGAAGTTAGAGTCGGTGATGAGGATGGGTTTCTGGAGGTTGTGTTATTGGGAAGTTAGTGGAGCTGTTGTGGATGTTTTCCTGGAGGTTGTGTTATTGTGAAGTTAGTGTCGGTGATGAGGATGAGTTTCTGGTGGTGGTGTTATTGGGAAGTTAGTGGAGGTGATGAGGATGGGTTTCTGGAGGTTGTGCTATTGGTAAGTTAGTGGAGGTGAAGTGGCTGTGTTTCTGGAGGTTGTGTTATTGGGAAGTTATTGGATGTGAAGTGGCTGTGTTTCTGGAGGTTGTGTTATTGGGAAGTTAGGGAAGGTGAAGTGGATGTATTTCTCGAGTTTGTGTTATTGGGAAGTTAGAGTCGGTGATGAGGGTGAGTTTCTGGATGTTGTATTATTGGGAAGTTAGTGGACTTGATGAGGATGAGTTTCTGGATGTTGTGTTATTGGGAAATTAGTGGAGGTGATGAGGATGAGTTTCTGGAGGTTATGTTATTGGGAAGTTAGTGGAGGTGGTGAGGATGTGTTTCTGGAAATTGTGTTATTTGTAATTTAGTGGAGGTGATGAGGATGAGTTTCTGGAGGTTGTGTTATTGGGAAGTTAGTGGAGGTGATGAGGATGAGTTTCTGGAGGTTGTGTTATTGGGAAGTTAGTGGAGCTGATGCGGATGGGTTACTGGAGGTGGTGTTATTGGGAGGTGAGTGGAGGTGATGTGGATGTGTTTCTGGAGGTTGTGTTGTTGGGAAGATAGTGGCGTTGATGTGGATGTGTTTCTGAAGTTTGTGTTATTGGGAAGTTAGTGGAGGTGATGAGGAATGTGATTCTGGAGGTTGTGTTATTGGGAAGTTAGTGGAGGTGATGAGGATGTGTTTCTGGAGGGTGTGGTATTGGGATGTTAGTGGAGATGATGTGGATATGTTTCTGGAGGTTGTGTTATTGGGAAGTTAGTGGAGGTGATGAGGATGTGTTTCTAGAGGTTGACTTATTTGGTGGTGAGTGAAGGTGATGTGGATGTGTTTCAGGAGGTTATGTTGTTGGGAAGTTAGTGGACCTGAGGTGGATGTGTTTCTCGTGGTTGTGTTATTGGGAAGATATTGGAGGTGATGAGGATGTGTTTCTGGAGTTTGTGTTATTGGGAAGGTAGTGGAGGTGATGAGGATGTGTTTCTGGAGATTGTGTTATTGGGAAGTTAGTGGACGTGATGTGGATGTATTTCTGGAGGTTGTATTATTGGGAAGTTAGTGGACTTCATGCGTATGTGTTTCTGGATGTTGTGTTATTGGGACGTTAGCAGAGGTGATGTGGATGTGTTTCTGGAGGTTGTGTTATTGGGATGTTAGTGGACGTGAGGTGGATATGTTTCTGGAGGTTGTGTTATTGGGAAGTTAGTGGCGGTGATGTCGATGTGTTTCTGGAGGTTGTGTTATTGGTAAGTTAGTGGAGGTGATGAAGATTGTGTGTCTGGAGGTTGTATTATTGGGAAGTAAGTTGGGGTGATGTGGATGTGTTTCTGGAGGTTATGTTATTGGGACGTTAGTGGAGGTGATGAGGATGTGTTTCTGGAGGTTGTGTTATTGGGAAATTAGTGGAGGTGATGTGGATGTATTTCTGGAGGTTGTGTTGTTGGGAAGTTAGTGGACGTGAGGTGGATGTGTTTCTGGAGTTTGTGTCATTGGGAAGTTAGTGGACGTGATGTGGATATATTTCTGGAGGTTGTGTTATTGGGAAGTTAGTGGACTTGATGCGTATGTGTTTCGGGAGGTTGTGTTATTGGGACATTAGGAGAGGTGCTGTGGATGTGTTTCTGGAGATGTGTTATTTGGAGGTTAGTTGAGGTGAAGTGGATGTGTTTCTGGAGGTTGTGTTATTGGGAAGTTAGTGGACGTGAGGTTGATGTGTTTCTGGTGGTTGTGTTATTGGGACGTTAGCAGAGGTGCTGTGGATGTGTTTCTGGAGGTGTGTTATTTGGAGGTTAGTTGAGGTGAAGTGGATGTATTTCTGCAAGTTGAGTTATTGGGACGTTAGTGGAGGTGATCAGGATGTTTTTCTGGATGTTGTGTTATTGGGAAGTTAGTGGAGGTGAAGTGGCTGTGTTTCTGGAGGTTGTGTTATTGGGAAGTTATTGGAGGTGAAGTGGCTGTGTTTCTGGAGGTTGTGTTATTGGGAAGTTAGTGGAGGTGAAGTGGATGTATTTCTCGAGTTTGTGTTATTGGGAAGTTAGAGTCGGTGATGAGGGTGAGTTTCTGGATGTTGTATTATTGGGAAGTTAGTGGACTTGATGAGGATGAGTTTCTGGATGTTGTGTTATTGGGAAATTAGTGGAGGTGATGAGGATGAATTTCTGGAGGTTGTGTTATTGGGATGTTAGTGGAGGTGATGAGGATGTGTTTCTGGAAGTTGTGTTATTTGTAATTTAGTGGAGGTGATGAGGATGAGTTTCTGGAGGTTGTGTTATTGGGAAGTTAGTGGAGGTGATGAGGATGAGTTTCCGGAGGTTGTATTATTGGGAAATTAGTGGAGGTGATGAGGATGAGTTTCTGGAGGTTTGTGTTATTGGGAAGTTAGTGGAGGTGATGAGGATGTATTTCTCGAGGTTGTATTATTGTGAAGTTAGAGTCGGTGATGAGGATGGGTTTCTGGAGGTTGTGTTATTGGGAAGTTAGTGGAGCTGTTGTGGATGTTTTCCTGGAGGTTGTGTTATTGGGAAGTTAGTGGAGGTGATGAGGATGGGTTTCTGGAGGTTGTGCTATTGGTAAGTTAGTGGAGGTGATGAGGATGTGTTTCTCGAGGTTGTGTTATTGGGAAGTTAGTGGAGGTGATGTGGATTGTTTCTGGAGGTTGTGTTATTGCGAAGATAGTGGAGGTGATGAGGATGAGTTTCTGGAGGTTGTGTTATTAGGAAGTTTTTGGAGGTGAATTGGATGTGTTTCTGGAGGTTGTGTTATTGGGACTTTAGCGGAGGTGAAGTGGATATATTTCTCGTGTTTGTATTATTGTGATGTTAGAGTCGGTGATGAGGATGTGTTTCTGGAGATTGTGTTATTGTGAAGTTAGCAGAGATGAAGAGGATGTGTTTCTGGAGGTTGTGTTATTGGGAAGTTAGTGGAGGTGATGTGGATGGTTTCTGGAGGTTGTGTTATTGGGAAGATAGTGGAGGTGATGAGGATGAGTTTCTGGAGGTTGTGTTATTGGGAAATTAGTGGAGGTGATGAGGATGTGTTAATGGAGGTTGTGTTATTGCGAAGATAGTGGAGGAGATGAGGATGTGTTTCTGGAGGTTGTGTTGTTGGGAAGTTAGTGGACGTGAGGTGGATGTTTTTCTGGTGGTTGTGTTATTGGGACGTTAGCAGAGGTGCTGTGGATGTGTTTCTGGAGATGTGTTATTTGGAGGTTAGTTGAGGTGATTTGGATGTGTTTCTGGAAGTTTTGTTATTGGGAAGTTAGTGGAGGTGATGAGGATGTGTTTCTGGAGGTTGTGATAGTGGGAAGTTAGTGGAGGTGATGAGGATGTGTTTCTGGAGGTTGTGATACTGGGAAGTTAGTGGAGGTGATGAGGATGTGTTTCTGGAGGTTGTGATGCTGGGAAGTTAGTGGAGGTGATGAGGATGTGTTTCTGGAGGTTGTGATACTGGGAAGTTAGTGGAGGTGATGAGGATGTGTTTCTGGAGGTTGTGTTATTTGGAAGTTAGTGGAGGTGCTGTGGATGTGTTTCTGGAGGTTGTGTTATTTGGAGGTTAGTTGTGGTGATGTGGATGTGTTTCTGTAGTTTGTGTTATTGAGAAATTAGTGGAGGTGATGAGGATGAGTTTCTGGAGGTTGTGTTATTGGGAAGATAGTGGACGTCATGTGGATGGGCTCCTGGAGGTTGTATTATTGTGAAGTTAGTGGTGGTGATGTGGATGTTTTATCATAGGTTATGGTATTGGGATGTTAGTGGAGGTGAATTGGATGTGTTTCTGGAGGTTGTGTACTTGGGAAGAATGTGGAGGTGATGAGGATGTGTTTCTGGAGTTTGTGTTATTGTGAAGTTTGCAGAGGTGCTATAGATGTGTTTCTGGAGATGTGTTATTGGGAAGTTAGTGGATATGATGTGGATGTGTTTCTGGAGTTTGTGTTAATTGGAAGTTAGTGGAGGTGCTGTGGATGTGTTTCTGGAGGTTGTGTTATTTGGAGGTTAGTTGTGGTGATGTGGATGTGTTTCTGTAGTTTGTGTTATTGAGAAATTAGTGGAGTTGATGAGGATGTGTTTCTGGTGGTTGTGTTATTGGGACGTTAGTGGAGATGCTGTGGTTGGGTTTCTGGAGTTTGTGTTAGATGGAGGTTTCTTGAGGTGATGTGGATGTGTTTTTGGAGATTTTGTTATTGGGAAGTTAGTGGAGGTGATGAGGATGTGATTCTGAATGTTTTGTTATTGGGAAGTTAGTGGAGGTGATGAGGATGTGTTTCTGGAGATTGTGTTATTGGGAAGTTAGTGGAGGTGAAGTGAATGTGCTTCTGGAGGTTGTGTTATTGGGACGTTAGTGAAGATGCTGTGGTTGGGTTTCTGGAGGTTGTGTTATTGGGAAGTAAATCGAGGTGATGTGGATGGGTTTCTGGAGGTTGTGTTATTGGGAATTATTGGAGTTGCTATGGATGGGTTTCTGGAGGTTGTGTTATTGGGAAGTGACATGTGAGAGTACTTTTACGATATGGATGTTTTAACAATGTCCCTTTAAGAACACAGTGATCTGTATCTGAGACAACCGTATACAACCGTATCTTATGTTCTTATGTCAGAGAGTGGGTGGAGCTGAGGTCAGGTCAGCCATTTTGCAGTTTAGTTTTGCTGTTTGGAGGAAAAGAGCTGGGTGTGTGTCTGTGTTTTGCAGTGAGCTGGATCTCTGCCATGAAAGACTATCTCTGGATCATTTGGGTGATTTAAACTCATAATTGCAAAGCCTTTAGCCTGTCTGATTTTGTTTAAAGGTATTAATTCTCTTGGAAGTTTGAAGGAACAGTTTAAGGAATTATTTACTGTTGCAATATTTTCTGAGTTATCTTTGAAGTAAGGGGTGTTTAGAGACCAATGTTTATTTCAGATGTTAAGTTGAGTTATGGAATAAACATTATTTTGTGTTTAAAAACCCACGTGTCCATAATTGTAATCCCACACCTGGGAAAAAAGCCGTGTGCTCGGAAAAGCAACAAATCCATTAGAGGAAGAGGTTGGTTGAACTCCATGATACATTTTGGGGTTCTGAAAACGCCTCGCCCAGAACAGAAATTAGTGGAGGTGATGAGAATGGGTAACTGCAGACATTAAGTGAGAACAGATAATTTGGTGACGGTGTTCTGGACGAGGTCTGGGGACTGCAGTTACTTTGAATCTGGGTCTGTAACATGACCAACAAATGGAGCAAAGTCTGCAGAGAGGGGAAAGGCTGGAAAGAGAGAGGGGGAAGTTCTCTGTACCAGCATCTTGGGGATTTACAAGAACACTTTAACAACTGTGGTACCCGCAATAACGACGCTGAGAGTGTAAACAGTAAAGAATGCTTTTACAAGCTAAGAACTAGACTCGAGCTGAGACGTGTGCTAACAGAGGCACCGCCCACAAGTCGGCCCCATATATACGGGTCACAGGTGGGCGGAGCTGGAGGCGGAGTTCCCCAGGGTTCCAAGCCCGGTGTTAAAGGGGACATCACCTTACATGATGACAAGGGTAATGTGTTACAGTAACCATTCATCACATTCACCCCCTGTTTAGAAAAGAGTCTGGCGGGGGTGAAGTGCCATCATAGGTCCATCCGGCTCGCTGGCCGGATCATCCTCATCGACCTCCTCAGTTCGGGCGGTGGTGCGGCGGACACGGACGTCCTGGTTGAGGGTACATCCGGGAGCACGGCGGTCGGAGCTTCGGTCCGGGTCGGGGCAGGGGAACATGGCGCAGCGAGAATAGGCGGGGCCGGGGTAGCGGTGCCGGCGCCGGCGGGGTGTGTAAAGAGGGGGCCCCGCGCGGTAGGTGCTCACCAATGGGGGTTGGGGCCGGGAGGGGGTGTATTGTAGGGGGCGCCAGGTCCTGCAGGGGCGCGGCGCGGGAAGGGGCGTCTGTAGTGAGGGATCCAGCGGGTGCCAGATCCCGGAGGGAAACCGTTTGTTGCCTGCCGTCGGAGTACTCCACGTAGGCGTAACTGGGGTTGGCGTGGAGCAGTCGGAGCTTTTCGACCAGGGGGTCCGTTTTATGGCTCCTCGTGTGCCTCCAGAGAAGAACAGGTCCCGGAGCCGTCAGCCAAGGTGGAAGCGAGACCCTGGAGGTAGACTTCCTGGGGAAGACAAACAATCGGTCGTGAGGGGTCTCATTCATGGCCGTGCAGAGGAGCGACCTAATGGAGTGTAAGGCATTGGGCAAGGCCTCCTGCCAGAGGGTAGTTGGGAGATTTGTCGACCGCAGGGCCAGAAGGACAGCCTTCCACACTGTCGCGTTCTCCCTCTCCACCTGCCCATTTTCCCGCGGGTTATAACTGGTCGTTCTGCTCGAGGCGATGTCTTTGCTGAGCAGATACTGACGCAGTTCATCGCTCATGAACGATGTACTCCGGTCGCTGTGGATATAAGCGGGGAAACCGAACGGGGTGAAGGTGCTGTGCAGTGCCTTAATCACCGTGGACGAGGTCATGTCGGGACAGCGGACGGCGAATGGGAAACGAGAGAACTCATGGATCACGGTGAGGAAATATGCATTACGATTGGTGGACGGGAGGGGCCCCTTGAAGTCCACTCTCAGTCACTCAAAGGGCCCGGAGGCCTTCACGAGCCGAACCTTGTCTGGCCGGTAGAAGTGCGGTTTGCACCCCGCACATATCTGGTAGGCCCTGCTCATGGCCTTGACCTCCTTGGTTGAGTAAGGTAGGTTGCGGGACTTGATGAAATGGACGAGCCGGGTAACCCCCGGATGGCAGAGGTCATTGTGGATGGCTTGCAGGCGGTCCTCATGCGCGTTGGCGCATGTGCCGCGGGACAGGGCATCTGGGGGCTCATTGAGCTCCCCTGGATGATACTTGATATCATACGTGTAGGTGGAGAGTTCAATCCACCACCTCAAAATGTTATCGTTTTTTATTTTGCCCTGTTGCGTGTTATCGAACATATAGGCGACCGACCGTTGGTCGGTGATGAGGGTGATCCTCCTACCGGCTAGATAGTGCCTCCAGCGCCGCACAGCCTCCACAATGGCTTGTGCCTCCTTCTCGACTGCAGAGTGTCGAACCTCGGAGGCGGTGAGGGTCCGGGAGAAGAACGCTACTGGTCTGCCTGCCTGGGTAGCAGCCAGGGCGATGTCTGATGCATCGCTCTCTACCTGGAAGGGGATAGTTTCGTCCGCCGCGTGCATGGCGGCCTTGACGATATCGGCCTTGATGCGACTGAAGGCTAATTAAGCCTCAGTCGAGAGGGGAAAAGTGGTGGTCTTTATGAGTGGGCGGACTTTGTCCCCATACTTGGGGACCCACTGGGCGTAGTAGGGGAAGAGCCCCAAGCACCATTTGAGGACCTTGAGGCTGCGGGGGAGGAAGAGTTCCTTTAGGAGGCGCATGCGGTCGGGGTCGGGACCGAGGACGCCGTCTTCCACGACATAGCCGAGGATGGCTCGCCGGGTTGTGTGGAAAATGCAATTTTCCTCATTATAGGTCAGGTTAAGGGCTCGGGCGGTCTGGAGGAACTTTTCGAGGTCAACGTCATGGTCCTGCTGGTCATGGCCGCAGATGGTGACATTAGACCATAAGACATAGGAGTGGAAGCAAGGCCATTCGGCCCATCGAGTCCACTCCACCATTCAATCATGGCTGATTTCAACTCCATTTACCCGCTCTCTCTCCATAGCCCTTAATTCCTCGAGAAATCAAGAATTTATCAACTTCTGTCTTAAAGATACTCAACGTCCCGGCCTCCACCGCCCTCTGTGGCAATGAATTCCACAGACCCACCATTCTCTGGCTGAAGAAATTTCTCCTCATCTCTGTTCTAAAGTGACTCCCTTTTATTCTAAGGCTGTGCCCCCGGGTCCTAGTCTCCCCTGCTAATGGAAACAACTTCCCTACATCCACCCTATCTAAGCCCTTCATTATCTTGTAAGTTTCTATTAGATCTCCCCTCAAACTCCTAAACTCCAATGAATATAATCCCAGGATCCTCAGACGTTCATCGTATGTTAGGCCTACCATTCCTGGGATCATCCGTGTGAATCTCCGCTGGACCCGCTCCAGTGCCAGTATGTCCTTCCTGAGGTGTGGGGCCAAAACTGCTCACAGTATTCTAAATGGGGCCTAACCAATGCTTTATAAAGCTTCAGAAGTACATCCCTGCTTTTATATTCCAAGCCTCTTGAGATGAATGACAACATTGCATTTGCTTTCTTAATTACGGACTCAACCTGCAAGTTTACCTTTAGAGAATCCTGTACTAGGACTCCCAAGTCCCTTTGCACTTCAGCATTATGAATTTTGTCACCGTTTAGAAAATAGTCCACGCCTCTATTCTTTTTTCCAAAGTGCAAGACCTCGCACTTGCCCACGTTGAATTTCATCAGCCATTTCTTGGACCACTCTCCTAAACTGTCTAAATCTTTCTGCAGCCTCCCCACCTCCTCCATACTACCTGCCCCTCCACCTATCTTTGTATCACCGGCAAACTTTGCCAGAATGCCCCCAGTCCCGTCATCTGTATGTTTAATATATAAAGAGAACAGCTGTGGCCCCAACACTGAACCCTGCGGGACACCACTCGTCACCGGTCGCCATTCCGAAAAAGAATCTTTTATCCCAACTCTCTGCCTTCTGCCGGACAGCCAATCGTCAATCCATGTTAGTACCTTGCCTCGAATACCATGGGCCCTTACTTTACTCAGCAGTCTCAGCATTGTACAAGTACGGGTATGTAGCCCGCAAACCGTACTGGTCCACCATTTGGTCTATCGCCCTTTGAACGGAGACCCCATTTGTGACACCGAAGGGGACCCTGAGGAAGTGGAAGAGCCGGCCGGCTGCTTCAAAGGCACTATCGGGGCGGTCTTTTGGTCGGATGGGGAGCTGGTGGTAGGCGGATTTGAGGTCGACCGTGGAAAAGACTCGGTATTGGGCGATCCGATTTACCATTTCCGCGATGCGAGGAAGGGGGTACGCATCAAGCTGCGTGAATCGGTTTATCGTCTGGCTATAATCCACGACCATCCGTTTCTTCTCCCCGGACCGGACCACCACTACTTGCGCTCTCCAAGGGCTGTTGCTAGCCTCGATGACCCCCTCTCCCAGTAAACGCTGGACCTCTGACTTGATAAAAGCCATATCTTGGGCACTGTAGCGCCGGCTCCTGGTGGCGACGGGCTTACAGTCGGGAGTGAGGTTCGCGAATAGCGAGGGGGGTGCGACTTTCAGTGTCGCAAGGCTGCATACCGTGAGGGGGGGGCAAGGGTCCGCCGAACTTCAGTGTCAGGCTTCGGTGGCTGCACTGGAAATCCAGTCCGAGCAGCAGGGGGGCGCAGAGGTGAGGGAGGATATAAAATTTGAAACGGGTGTACTTGGCGCCCTGGATCGAGAGATCCGCGATACAGTACCCCGTGATTTGTACCGAGTGGGACCCGGATGCGAGGGCTATGGTTTGGGATGCAGGATGGGTGAGTAGGAGCAGCGCCTTACCGTTTCAGGGTGGATAAAGCTCTCCGTGCTCCCGGAGTCGAAGAGGCATGCAGTGTCATGCCCGTTGACCTGGCCCTGCATCATGGAGTTCTGCAGGTGTTTTGGCCGAGTTTGGTCGAGGGTGATCGCACCCACTCGAGGGTAGTCCGAGTCCTCAGGCGAGTCGGACTCGTAAAATGGCCGCCACCGTCGGTCGCACGTGTCGGGTTGAGAAGATGGCCGCCGACAAGATGGCCACTCGCATGATTCGCACGAGGCTGATGATGCGTCAGAAGGGGGCGTGTCGGGTCGGTGGGCAGCAGCATTGCGAGACCTGCGGGCCTGAGAGCCTGATTTTCGGGCCGGCTGTTCTTTGTTCTTCTGGCCCCTGGGTCTGGCTGACCCTCGCAAAATGCCCCTTCTTCCCGCAGTCGCTGCAGATCGCGGAGCGTGTTGGGCAGCGTGGGTGTGGATGCGGGCCCTTCCCACAGAAGTAGCACGGTGTGCCCCCATGGTGAGCGGGTCGCCGCGTGGCGCAGGCCTGTAATACAGCTGAGTCTGAGGAAGTCCGGGGGGGCTCGCAGAGTCTGCGGGGTACGTACCCAAGTTGTCGGGCCACCACCAGCGAGGAGACGAGCGTTAGCGTGTCCTGGACGTCGTTTGCCCCGTTTTCAAGCAGCCGCTGCCGGATGTAGGTCGAGCGGATGCCGGACACGAAAGCGTCCCTGATATGCAGGTTCATATATACTTCCCCTGTCACATCCTGGTGGTCACAGCCCCTGGAAAGCGCGGTGAGTTTCTCAACAAACTCATCTAGCGATTGCCCCGAGCGCTGCCGGCAGGTAGAGAGCAGATGCCGGGCGTGCACCTCATTGATCGGTTTGACAAACCACTTGCGGAGTAACTCGATCGCTTCCTCATAAGTTGTCGCCTTTGCGAGCGTGGCGGAGATTCTGTGACTCACCCGGGCGTGGAGTAGGCGCAGCTCGCGTGGCCCCAGGATGATGTCTCTGAAAAGTCCAGGTAGGCCTCGAAGCACCGCAGCCAGTATTTAAAAATGTCCTTTGCCTCCGGTGTCCGTGCTTCCAGATTGAGCTTCTCTGGTTTTAGGCCTGTGTCCATCCTGATCCAGTTAAGTCTATTAAATTGTGGTACGCTCAATAACGACGCTGAGAGTGTAAACAGTAAAGGAGGCTTTAATAAACTAAGAACTAGGCTGGAGCTAAGACGTGTGCTAACTGCTGCACTGCCCACAAGGCGGCCCCTTATATACGGCTCCCAGAATGGCGGAGCCGGAGGCGGAGTCTCCCAGGGTTCCAAGTCCGGTCTTAAAGGGGACATCACCTTACATGATGACAAGGGTAATGTGTTCCAGTAACCGGTCATCACATCAACCCAGTCCTAACCCAGGGGCAAAGTGTGAGGCAAATCTGATACAACAAGGAGCTGGTTACAGAACGGTGTCGCCTCCTTCAGCACGGCCTGGAGCCTGACACCAGGCTGTGGATGGTCCTGTCAAATCTGATATAACAAGGAGCTGGTTACAGAACGGTGTCGCCTCCTTCAGCACGGCCTGGAGCCTGACACCAGGCTTTGGAATGGTCCAGTCAAATCTGATATAACATGATGCTGGTTACAGAACGGTGTCGCCTCCTTCAGCACGGCCTGGAACCTGACACTAGGCTGTGGATGGTCCTGTCAAATTGTCACAACAAGGTGCTGGTTACAGAACGGTGTCGCCTCCTTCAGCACGGCCTGGAGCCTGACACCAGGCTGTGGATGGTCCTGTCAAATTGTCACAACAAGGTGCTGGTTACAGAACGGTGTCACCTCCTTCAGCACGGCCTGGAGCCTGACACCAGGCTGTGGATGGTCCTGTCAAATCTGATATACAAAGGTGCTGGTTACAGAACGGCGTTGCCTCCTTCAGCACGGCCTGGAGCCTGACACCAGGCTGTGGATGGTCCTTTCAAATCTGATATAACAAGTTGCTGGTTACAGAAAGGTCTCACCTCCTTCAGCACGTCCTGGATCCTGACACCAGGCTGTGGATGGTCCTGTCAAATCTGATATAACAAGGAGCTGGTTACAGAACGGTGTCACCTCCTTCAACACGGCCTGGAGCCTGACACCAGGCTGTGGATGGTCCTGTCAAATCTGATATAACAAGGAGCTGGTTACAGAACGGTGTCACCTCCTTCAGCACGGCCTGGAGCCTGACACCAGGCTGTGGATGGTCCTGTCAAATCTGATATAACAAGGAGCTGGTTACAGAACGGTGTCGCCTCCTTCAGCACGGCCTGGAGCCTGACACCAGGCTGTGGATGGTCCTGTCAAATCTGTCCCAACAAGGTGCTGGTTACAGAACGGTGTCGCCTCCTTCAGCACGGCCTGGAGCCTGACACCAGGCTGTGGATGGTCCTGTCAAATCTGATACAACAAGGAGCTGGTTACAGAACGGTGTCACCTCCTTCAGCACGGCCTGGAGCCTGACAACAGGCTGTGGATGGTCCTGTCAAATCTGATATAACAAGGAGCTGGTTACAGAACGGTGTCGCCTCCTTCAGCACGGCCTGGAGCCTGACACCAGGCTGTGGATGGTCCTGTCAAATCTGATATAACAAGGTCCTGGTTACAGAACGGTGTGGCCTCCTTCAGCACGGCCTGGAGCCTGACACCAGGCTGTGGATGGTCCTGTCAAATCTGATATAACAAGGAGCTGGTTACAGAACGGTGTCGTCTCCTTCAGCACAGCCTGGAGCCTGACACCAAGCTGTGGATGGTCCTGTCAAATCTGATACAACAAGGAGCTGGTTACAGAACGGTGTCGCCTCCTTCAGCACGGCCTGGAGCCTGACACCAGGCTGTGGATGGTCCTGTCAAATCTGATATAACAAGGTGCTGGTTACAGAACGGTGTCACCTCCTTCAGCACGGCCTGGAGCCTGACACCAAGCTGTGGATGGTCCTGTCAAATCTGATATAACAAGGAGCTGGTTACAGAACGGTGTCGCCTCCTTCAGCACGGCCTGGAGCCTGACACCAGGCTGTGGATGGTCCTGTCAAATCTGATATAACAAGGAGCTGGTTACAGAACGGTGTCGTCTCCTTCAGCACGGCCTGGGGCCTGACACCAGGCTGTGGATGGTCCTGTCAAATCTGATATAACAAGGAGCTGGTTACAGAACGGTGTCGCCTCCTTCAGCACGGCCTGGAGCCTGACACCAGGCTGTGGATGGTCCTGTCAAATCTGATATAACAAGGAGCTGGTTACAGAACGGTGTCGCCTCCTTCAGCACGGCCTGGAGCCTGACACCAGGCTGTGGATGGTCCTGTCAAATCTGATATAACAAGGAGCTGGTCACAGAACGGTGTCGCCTCCTTCAGCACGGCCTGGAGCCTGACACCAGGCTGTGGATGATCCTGTCAAATCTGATATAACAAGGAGCTGGTTACAGAACGGTGTGGCCTCCTTCAGCACGGCCTGGAGCCTGACACCAGGCTGTGGATGGTCCTGTCAGTGGCTGTTAACGTCACAGTTCCATTGTCCGTTTCTGTGTCCGGAATTTAGAAACTCGTCTCATTAATGGTGACCATTACACTGTGGTGGTTTGAGGCAACACTGCAGGGGCTCCTTGTATCACACGAAAGGCGATTATTGAGGAAAAGTAAATGGTTAACTATATACAGCACAGAGGTCACTGAAACAGCTTTTTGATTGGAGGTCCCGAGACCATACTGCCTGTCCCCTGCTCCCAGGGATTATTGAGCAGCAAATGGTTAACTATCTACAGCACAGAGGTCTCTGACACAGCTTTTTAATGGGGGGGGGGGGGGGGGGGGGCTCCCGTACAACCTGCCTGACCTCTGCTCCCAGGGATTATTTAGCAATAAATGGTTAACTATATACAGCACAGAGGTCACGGAAACAGCTTTTAATTGGGGGCTCCCCAGGACACACTGCCTGTCCCCTGTTCCGAGGGATTACTGAGCAGGAAATAGTTAACTATATACAGCACATAAGTCTCTGAAACAGCTTTTTAATTGGGCTCCCAAGGCCACACTACCTGTCCCCTGCTCCCAGGGGTTATTGAGCAGTAAGTGGTTAACTATATACAGCACAGACGTCTCTGAAACAGCTTTTTAATTGGGATCTCTCGAAGCCACACTGCCTGTCCCCTGCTCCCAGGGATTATTGAGAAGTAAATGGTTAACTATATACTGCACAGAGGTCACTGAAACAGCTTTTTAATTGGGGGCTCCCGAGGCCACACTGCCTGTCCCCTGCTCCCAGGGATTATTGAGCAGTAAATGATTAACTGTATACGGGCACAGAGGCCTCTGACACAGCTTTTTAATTGGGGGCTCCCGGACCACACTGCCTGACCCATCTTCCCAGGGATTATCGAGCAGTAAATGGTTAACTACATACAGGCACAGAGGTCTCTGAAACAGCTTTTTAATTGGCGGCTCCCGAGGCCACACGCGCCTGTCCGCTGCTCCCAGGGATTATTGAGCAGTAAATGGTGAACTATATACAGGCACAGAGGTCTCTGAAACAGCTTTTAAATTGGGGGCTCCCGGACCACACTGCCTGTCCCCTGCTCCCTGGGATATATTTTTCGTCAGTATTCACTCAGGAAAAAGATAATGTTGTGGAGGAGAATGCTGAGCCCCAGGCAAATAGAATAGATGGCATTGAGGTACGTAGGGAAGAGGTGTTGGCAATTCTGGACAAGCTGAAAATAGATAAGTCCCCGGGACCTGATGGGATTTATCCTAGGATTCTCTGGGAGGCCAGGGAAGAAATTGCTGGACCTTTGGCTTTGATTTTTATGTCATCATTGGCTACAGGAATAGTGCCAGAGGATTGGAGGACAGCAAATGTGGTCCCTTTGTTCAAAAAGGGGAGCAGAGACAACCCCGGCAACTATAGACCGGTGAGCCTCACGTCTGTAGTGGGTAAAGTCTTGGAGGGGATTATAAGAGACAAGATTTATAATCATCTAGATAGGAATAATATGATCAGGGATAGTCAGCATGGCTTTGTGAAGGGTAGGTCATGCCTCACAAACCTTATTGAGTTCTTTGAGAAGGTGACTGAACAGGTAGGCGAGGGTAGAGCAGTTGATGTGGTGTATATGGATTTCAGCAAAGCGTTTGATAAGTTTTCCCACGGTAGGCTATTGCAAAAAATACGGAGGCTGGGGATTGAGGGTGATTTAGAGATGTGGATCAGAAATTGGCTAGCTGAAAGAAGACAGAGGGTGGTGGTTGATGGGAAATGTTCAGAATGGAGTACAGTCACAAGTGGAGTACCACAAGGATCTGTTCTGGGGCCGTTGCTGTTTGTCATTTTTATCAATGACCTAGAGGAAGGCGCAGAAGGGTGGGTGAGTAAATTTGCAGACGATACTAAAGTCGGTGGTGTTGTCGATAGGGTGGAAGGATGTAGCAGGTTACAGAGGCATATAGATAAGCTGCAGAGCTGGGCTGAGTGGTGGCAAATGGAGTTTAATGTAGAGAAGTGTGAGGTGATTCACTTTGGAAGGAATAACAGGAATGCGGAATATTTGGCTAATGGTAAAGTTCTTGAAAGTGTGGATGAGCAGAGGGATCTAGGTGTCCATGTACATAGATCCCTGAAAGTTGCCACCCAGGTTGATAGGGTTGTGAAGAAGGCCTATGGAGTGTTGGCCTTTATTGGTAGAGGGATTGAGTTCCGGAGTCGGGAGGTCATGTTGCAGCTGTACAGAACTCTGGTACGGCCGCATTTGGAGTATTGCGTACAGTTCTGGTCACCGCATTATAGGAAGGACGTGGAGGCTTTGGAGTGGGTGCAGAGGAGATTGACCAGGATGTTGCCTGGTATGGAGGGAAAATCTTATGAGGAAAGGCTGATGGACTTGAGGTTGTTTTCGTTGGAGAGAAGAAGGTTAAGAGGAGACGTAATAGAGGCATACAAAATGATCAGGGGGTTGGATAGGGTGGACAGTGAGAGCCTTCTCCCGCGGATGGATATGGCTGGCACGAGGGAACATAACTTTAAACTGAGGGGTAATAGATATAGGACAGAGGTCAGAGGTAGGTTTTTTACGCAAAGAGTAGTGAGGCCGTGGAAGGCCCTACCTGCTACAGTAGTGAACTCGCCAACATTGAGGGCATTTAAAAGTTTATTAGATAAACATATGGATGATATTGGCATAGTGTATGTTAGATGGCTTTTGTTTCGGTGCAACATCGTGGGCCGAAGAGCCTGTACTGCGCTGTCTTGTTCTATGTTCTATGTTCTATTGAGCAGTAAATGGTTAACTGATACAGGCACAGAGGTCTCTGAAACAGCTTTTAAATTGGGTGCTCCCGAGGCCACTCTGTCTGGCCCCTGCTCCCAGGGATTATTGAGCAGTAAATGGTTACCTATATACAGTCACAGAGGTCTCTGAAACAGCTCTTTAATTGGGGGCTCCCGAGGCCACACTACCTGTCTCCTGAACCGAGGGATTATTGAACAGTAAATGGTTAACGATAAACAGCACAGAGGTCACTGAAACAGCTTTTTAATTGGGGGCTCCCGAGGCCAAACTTCCTGTCCCCTGCTCCCAGGGATTATTGAGCAGTAAATGGTTAACTATCTACAGCACAGAGGTCTCTGACACAGCTTTTTAATGGGGGGGGGGGAGGGGGGGCTCCCGTACAACCTGCCTGACCTCTGCTCCCAGGGATTATTTAGCAATAAATGGTTAACTATATACAGCACAGAGGTCACGGAAACAGCTTTTAATTGGGGGCTCCCCAGGACACACTGCCTGTCCCCTGTTGCGAGGGATTACTGAGCAGGAAATAGTTAACTATATACAGCACATAAGTCTCTGAAACAGCTTTTTAATTGGGGCTCCCAAGGCCACACTACCTGTCCCCTGCTCCCAGGGGTTATTGAGCAGTAAGTGGTTAACTATATACAGCACAGACGTCTCTGAAACAGCTTTTTAATTGGGATCTCTCGAAGCCACACTGCCTGTCCCCTGCTCCCAGGGATTATTGAGAAGTAAATGGTTAACTATATACTGCACAGAGGTCACTGAAACAGCTTTTTAATTGGGGGCTCCCGAGGCCACACTGCCTGTCCCCTGCTCCCAGGGATTATTGAGCAGTAAATGATTAACTGTATACGGGCACAGAGGCCTCTGACACAGCTTTTTAATTGGGGGCTCCCGGACCACACTGCCTGACCCATCTTCCCAGGGATTATCGAGCAGTAAATGGTTAACTACATACAGGCACAGAGGTCTCTGAAACAGCTTTTTAATTGGCGGCTCCCGAGGCCACACGCGCCTGTCCGCTGCTCCCAGGGATTATTGAGCAGTAAATGGTGAACTATATACAGGCACAGAGGTCTCTGAAACAGCTTTTAAATTGGGGGCTCCCGGACCACACTGCCTGTCCCCTGCTCCCTGGGATATATTTTTCGTCAGTATTCACTCAGGAAAAAGATAATGTTGTGGAGGAGAATGCTGAGCCCCAGGCAAATAGAATAGATGGCATTGAGGTACGTAGGGAAGAGGTGTTGGCAATTCTGGACAAGCTGAAAATAGATAAGTCCCCGGGACCTGATGGGATTTATCCTAGGATTCTCTGGGAGGCCAGGGAAGAAATTGCTGGACCTTTGGCTTTGATTTTTATGTCATCATTGGCTACAGGAATAGTGCCAGAGGATTGGAGGACAGCAAATGTGGTCCCTTTGTTCAAAAAGGGGAGCAGAGACAACCCCGGCAACTATAGACCGGTGAGCCTCACGTCTGTAGTGGGTAAAGTCTTGGAGGGGATTATAAGAGACAAGATTTATAATCATCTAGATAGGAATAATATGATCAGGGATAGTCAGCATGGCTTTGTGAAGGGTAGGTCATGCCTCACAAACCTTATTGAGTTCTTTGAGAAGGTGACTGAACAGGTAGGCGAGGGTAGAGCAGTTGATGTGGTGTATATGGATTTCAGCAAAGCGTTTGATAAGTTTTCCCACGGTAGGCTATTGCAAAAAATACGGAGGCTGGGGATTGAGGGTGATTTAGAGATGTGGATCAGAAATTGGCTAGCTGAAAGAAGACAGAGGGTGGTGGTTGATGGGAAATGTTCAGAATGGAGTACAGTCACAAGTGGAGTACCACAAGGATCTGTTCTGGGGCCGTTGCTGTTTGTCATTTTTATCAATGACCTAGAGGAAGGCGCAGAAGGGTGGGTGAGTAAATTTGCAGACGATACTAAAGTCGGTGGTGTTGTCGATAGGGTGGAAGGATGTAGCAGGTTACAGAGGCATATAGATAAGCTGCAGAGCTGGGCTGAGTGGTGGCAAATGGAGTTTAATGTAGAGAAGTGTGAGGTGATTCACTTTGGAAGGAATAACAGGAATGCGGAATATTTGGCTAATGGTAAAGTTCTTGAAAGTGTGGATGAGCAGAGGGATCTAGGTATCCATGTACATAGATCCCTGAAAGTTGCCACCCAGGTTGATAGGGTTGTGAAGAAGGCCTATGGAGTGTTGGCCTTTATTGGTAGAGGGATTGAGTTCCGGAGTCGGGAGGTCATGTTGCAGCTGTACAGAACTCTGGTACGGCCGCATTTGGAGTATTGCGTACAGTTCTGGTCACCGCATTATAGGAAGGACGTGGAGGCTTTGGAGTGGGTGCAGAGGAGATTGACCAGGATGTTGCCTGGTATGGAGGGAAAATCTTATGAGGAAAGGCTGATGGACTTGAGGTTGTTTTCGTTGGAGAGAAGAAGGTTAAGAGGAGACGTAATAGAGGCATACAAAATGATCAGGGGGTTGGATAGGGTGGACAGTGAGAGCCTTCTCCCGCGGATGGATATGGCTGGCACGAGGGGACATAACTTTAAACTGAGGGGTAATAGATATAGGACAGAGGTCAGAGTTGGTTTTTTACGCAAAGAGTAGTGAGGCCGTGGAAGGCCCTACCTGCTACAGTAGTGAACTCGCCAACATTGAGGGCATTTAAAAGTTTATTAGATAAACATATGGATGATATTGGCATAGTGTATGTTAGATGGCTTTTGTTTCGGTGCAACATCGTGGGCCGAAGAGCCTGTACTGCGCTGTCTTGTTCTATGTTCTATGTTCTATTGAGCAGTAAATGGTTAACTGATACAGGCACAGAGGTCTCTGAAACGGCTTTTAAATTGGGTGCTCCCGAGGCCACTCTGTCTGGCCCCTGCTCCCAGGGATTATTGAGCAGTAAATGGTTACCTATATACAGTCACAGAGGTCTCTGAAACAGCTCTTTAATTGGGGGCTCCCGAGGCCACACTACCTGTCTCCTGAACCGAGGGATTATTGAACAGTAAATGGTTAACGATAAACAGCACAGAGGTCACTGAAACAGCTTTTTAATTGGGGGCTCCCGAGGCCAAACTTCCTGTCCCCTGCTCCCAGGGATTATTGAGCAGTAAATGGTTAACTATATACAGGCACAGAGGTCACTGGAACAGCTTTTTAATTGGGTGCTCCCGAGGCCACACTGCCTGTCCCCTGCTCCCAGGGATTATTGAGCATTAAATGGTTAACTATATACAGGCACAGAGGTCTCTGACACAGCTATTTAATTGGTGGCTCCCAAGGCCACACTTCCAGTCCCCTTCTCCAAGGGATTATTGAGCAGTAAATAGTTCACCATATACAGGACAGAGGTCTCTGAAATATCTTTTTAATAGGGGGATCTCGGACCGCACTGCCTGTCCCCTGCTCCCAGCGATTATTGAGCAGTAAATGGTCAAATAAATACAGGCACAGAGGTCTCAGAAACAGCTTTTTAATTGGTATCTCCTGAGGCCACACTTCCTGTCCTCTGCTCCCAGGGATTATTGAGCAGTAAATGGTTAACTGATACAGGCACAGAGGTCTCTGAAACAGCTTTTTAATTGGGGGCTCCCGGACCACACTGCCTGACCCCTGCTCCGAGGGATTATTGAGCAATAAATGGTGAACTATATACAGCACAGCGGTCTCTGAAACAGCTTTTAAATTGGGGGTTCCCAAGGCCACACTGCCTGTCCCCTGCTCCCAGGGATTGTTGAGAAGTAAATGGTTAAGTATATACAGGCACAGCGGTCTCTGAAACAGCTTTTTAATTGGGGGCTCCCGGACTACACTGCCTGTCCATTGCTCCCAGGGATTATTGAGCAATAAATGGTTAACTATATAAAGGCACAGAGGTCACTGAAACAGCTTTTAAATTGGGAGCTCCCAGACCACACTGCCTGTCCCCTGCTCCCAGGGATTATTGAGCAGTAAATGGTTAACTGATACAGGCACAGAGGTCTCTGAAACAGCTTTTTAATTGGGTGCTCCCGAGGCCACTCTGCCTGTACCCTGCTCCCAGGGATTATTGAGCAGTAAATGGTTAACTATATACAGCACAGAGGTCTCTGAAACAGCTTTTTAATTGGGTGCTCCCGAGGCCACACTGCCTGTCCGCTGCTCCCAGGGATTATTGAGCAGTAAATGGTTCACTATCGACAGGCACAGAGGTCTCTGAAACAGCTTTTTAATTGGGTGCTCCCGAGGCCACACCGCCTGTCCCCTGCTCCCAGGGATTATTGAGCAGTAAATGGTTAACTATATACAGGACTGAGGTCTCTGAAATATCTTTTTAATAGGGGTCTCCCGGACCACACTGCCTGTCCCCTGCTCCCAGGGATTATTGAGCAGTAATTGGGGAACTATATACAGGCACAGAGGTCTCTGATACAGCTTTTTAATTGGGAGCTCCCGAGGCCACATTGCCTGTCCACTGCTCCCAGGGGTTATTGAGAAGTAAATGGTTAACTGTATACAGACACAGAGGTCACTGAAACAGCTTTTTAATTGGGAGCTCCCGAGGCCACATTGCCCTTCCCCTGCGCCCAGGGATTATTGAGCATCAAATGGTTTACAATATACAGGCACAGAGGCCTCCGAAACAGCTTTTTAATTGGGGGCTCCTGGACCTCACTGCCAGTCCCCTGCTCCCAGGGATTATTGAGAAGTAAATGCTTAAATATATACAGGCGCTGAGGTCACTGAAACAGCTTTTTAATTGGGGGCTCCCGAGGCCACATTGCCTGTCACCTGCTCCCAGGGATTATTGAGCAGTAAATGGTTCACTATATACAGCACAGAGGTCTCTGAAACAGCTTTTTAATTTGGGGCTCCCGGACCACACTGCCTGACCCCTGCTCCCAGGGATTTTTGAGATGTAAATGGTTAACTATATACATGCACAGAGGTCACTGAGACAGCTTTTTAATGGGGGCTCCCGGACCACACTGCGTGTTCCCTGCTTCCAGCGATTATTGAGAAGTAAATGGTTAACTATATACATGCACTGAGGTCTCTGAAACAGCTTTTTAATGGTGGCTCCCGAGGCCACACTGCCTGTCCCCTGCTCCCAGGGATTATTGAACAGTAAATGGTTAACTATATACAGGCACTGAGGTCTCTGAAACAGCTTTTTAATTGGGGGCTCCCTGACCACACTGCCTGTACCCTGCTCCCAGGGATTATTGAGCAGTAAATGGTTAACTATATACAGGCACAGAGGTCTCTGAAACATCTTTTTAATGGTGGCTCCCGGACCACACTGCGTGTTCCCTGCTCCCAGCGATTATTGAGAAGTAAATGGTTAACGATATACAGCACAGAGGTCTCTGAAACAGCTTTTTACTTGCAGGTTCCTGAGGCCACAATGCCTGTCCACTGCTGCCAGGGATGATTGAGCAGCAAATGGTTAACTATATACAGGCCCAGAGGTCTCTGCAACTGCTTTTTAATTGGGGTCTTCTGCAGCCGCACTGCCTAACGCCTGCGCACAGGGATTATTGGGAAGTAAATGCTTAAATATATACATGCACAGAGGTCTCTGAAACAGCTTTTTAATTGGGGGCTCCCGAGGCCACACTGCCTCTCCCCTGCTCCCAGGGATTATTGAGCAGTAAATGGTTAACGATAAACAGCACAGAGGTCACTGAAACAGCTTTTTAATTGGGGGCTCCCGAGGCCAAACTTCCTGTCCCCTGCTCCCAGGGATTATTGAGCAGTAAATGGTTAACTACATACAGGCACAGGGGTCACAGAAACAGCTTTTTATTTTCGAACTCCCGAGGCCACACTGCCTGTCCCCTGCTCCCAGGGATTATTGAGCACTAAATGGTTAACTATTTCCAGCACAGAGGTCTCTGAAACAGCTTTTTAATTGGGGGCTCCCAGACCACACTGCCTGTCCCCCGCTCCCAGGGATTATTGAGTAGTAAATGGTTTACTATATTCAGACGCCGAGGTCTCTGAAACAGCTTTTTAATTGGGGGCTCCCGAGGCCACAATGCCTGTCCACTGCTCCCAGGAATTATCGAGCAGTAATTGGTTAGCTATTTTCAGCACAGAGGTCTCTGAAATAGCTTTTTAATTGGGGGCTCCCGGACCGCACTGCCTGTCCACTGCTCCCAGAGATTATTGAGCAGTAAAGGGCCAAATACATACAGGCTCAGAGGTCACTGAAACAGCTTTTTAATTGGGGCCTCCCGGACTACACTGCCTGTCCCCTGGCCCCAGGTATTATTGAGCAGTAAATGGTTAACTATATGCAGGCACAGAGGTTTCTGAAACAGCTTTTTCATTGGGGGCTCCCGAGGCTACACTGCCTGTCAATTGCTCCCAGGGATTAATCAGCAGTAAAAGGTTAACTATATACAGGTACAGAGGTCTCTGATACAGCTTTTTAATTGGGGGCTTCCGAGGACACACTGCCTGTCCCCTGCTGCCAGGGATTATTGAGCAGCAAATAGTTAATTATATACAGCACAGAGGTCTCTTACACAGCTTTTTAATTGGGGGCTCCCGAGACCACAGTGCCTGTTCCCTGCTCCCAGGGAACATTGAGCAGTAAATGGTTAATTATATAGAGCACAGAGGTCTCTGAAACAGCTTTTCAATAGTGGGCTCCAGACACAGTGCCTGTCACCTGCTCCCAGGGGTTATTGAGCAGTAAATGGTTAACTATATACAGCACAGAGGTCTCTGAAACAGCTTTTTAATTGGGGCCTCCGGAGACCACACTGCCTGTTTCCTGCTCCCAGGGATTATTGAGCAGCAAATGGTTAACTATATACAGCTCAGATGTCACTGACACAGCATTTTAATTGGGGGTTCCCGAGGTCACACTGCTTGTTCCCTGCTCCCAGGGATTAAGGAGAGGAAGTAAATGGTTAACTATATACAGCACAGTGGTCATTGAAACAGCTTTTTAATTGGGGGCACTCGAGGCCACACTTCCTGTCCACTGCTCCCAGGGATTGTTGAGCAGTAAATGGTCAACTATATACAGCACAGAGGTCACTGAAACAGCTTTTTAATTGGGGGCTCCCAAGGCCACACTGCCTGTCCCCTGCTCCAAGGAATTATTGAGCAGTAAATGGTTAACTATATACAGCACAGATGTCTCTGAAACAGCTTTTTAATTGGGGGCTCCCAAGGCCACACTGCCTGACACCTGTTCCCAGGGATTATTGAGAAGTAAATGGTTAACGATATACAGAGCAGACATCTCTGAAACAGCTTTTTAATTGGGAGCTCCAGCACCACACTGCCTGTCCCCTGCTCCCAGGGATTATTGAGCAGTAAATGGTTAACTAAATATAGGCACATAGGTCACTGAAACAGCTGTTTAATTGGGGGCTCCCGAGGCCACACTGTCTGTCCCCTGCTCCCAGGGATTATTGAGCAGTAAATGGTCAACTATATACAGGCACAGAGGTCTCTGAAACAGCTTTTTAATTGGGGCCCCCGGAGACCACTCTGCCTGTTTCCTGCTCCCAGGGATTATTCAGCAGTAAATGTTTAACTATATGGAGTCACAGAGGTCTCCACTTTTTAATTGGGGGCTCCCCAGGTCACACTGCTTGTTCCGTGCTCCCAGGGATTATGGAGAGGAAGTAAATGGTTCAATAGAACAGTACAGACGTCATTGGAACAGCTTTTTATTGTGGGCTCGGGGACCACATTGCCTGTCCGCTGCTGCCAGGGATTATTGAACAGTAAATGGTTAACTATATACAGCACAGAGGTCTCTGAAATAGCTTTTTAATTGGGGGTTCCCGAGGCCACACTGCCTGTCTCCTGCTCCCAGCGATTATTGAGCAGTAAATGGTTAACTAGATACAGCACAGAGCTCTGTGAAACAGCTTTTTAATTGGGGCTCCCGAGGCCACACTGCCAGTTTCTTGCTCTCAGGGATTATTGAGCAGTAAATGGTTAACTATATACAGCACAGAGGTCTGTGAAACAGCTTTTTAATTGGGGGCTCCCGAGGCCACACTGCCAGTTTCTTGCTCTCAGGGATTATTGAGCAGTAAATGGTTAACTATATACAGCACAGAGGTCACTGAAACAGCTTTATATTTGGGAGCTCCAGGACCACACTGACTGTCCTCTGCTCCCAAGGATTATTGAGCAGTAAATGGTTAACTATATACAGGCACCCAGGTCTCTGAAACAGCTTTTCTATTGGGGGCTCCCAGAGCCACACTGTACGTCACCTGTTCCCAGGGATTATTGAGCAGTAATTGGTTAACTATATAAAGGCACAGATGTCACTGAAGCAGCTTTTTAATGGGGGCTCCCGGACCACACTGCCTGTCCTCTGCTCACAGGGATTATTGAGAAGTAAATGGTTAACTATATACAGCACAGAGGTCACTGAAACAGCTTTTTAATTGTGGGCTCCCGAGGCCACTCTGCCTGTCCCCTGCTCCCAGGGATTATTGAGCAGTATATGTTTAACTATATACAGCACAGATGTCATTGAAACAGCTTTTTAATTGTGGGCTCCCGAGGCAACACTGCCAGTCCCCTGCTCCCAGGAATTATTGAGAACTAAATTGTTAACTATATACAGCACAGAGGTCACTGAAACAGCTTTTTAATTGTGGGCTCCCAAGGCCACACTGCCTGTCCCCTACTCCCAGGGATTATTGAGCAGTAAATCGTTAACTATATACAGAGCGGAGGTCTCTGATACAACTTTTTAAATGGGGGCTCTCGGATCACACTGCCCGTTTCCTGCTCCCAGGGATTATTTAGCAGTAAATGGTTAACTATATGGAGTCACAGTGGTCTCTGTAACAGCTTTTTAATTGGGGTCTCCCGAGGCCACACTGCCTGTCTCCTGCTCCCAGCGATTATTGAGCAGTAAATGGTTAAATATATACAGCACAGAGGTCTCTGAAACAGCTTTTTAATTGGGGGCTCCCGAGGCAAAACTGCTTGTCCCCTGCTCCCAGGGATTATTGAGCAGTAAATAGTTAACTATATACAGCACAGAGATCGCTGAAACACCTTTTTAATTGGGGGCTCCCGAGGCCACACTGCCTGTTTCTTGCTCTCAGGGATTATTGAGAAGTAAATGGTTAACTATATACAGCACAGAGGTCTCTGAAGCAGCTTTTTAATTGTGGGCTCCCGAGGCCACACTGCCTGTCGTCTGCTCCCAAGGATTATTGAGCAGTAAATGGTTAACTATATACAGCACAGAGGTTTCTGAAACAGCTTTTCTATTGGGGGCTCCCAGAGCCACACTGCATGTCACCTGCTCCCAGCGATTATTGAGCAGGAAATGGTTAACTATATAAAGGCACAGAGGTCTCTGAAACAGCTTTTTAATTTGGAGCTCCCGGACCACACTGCCTGTCCTCTGCTCCCAGGGATTATTGAGAACTAAATGGTTAACTATACACAGCACAGATGTCACTGACACAGCTTTTTCATTGGGGACTCCCGAGGCCACACTGCCTGTTCCCTGCATCCCAGGGATTATTGAGCAGTAAATGGTTAAATATATACAGCACAGAGGTCTCTGAAACAGCTTTTTAATTGGGGGCTCCCAGATCACACTGCCCGTTTCCTGCTCCCAGGGATTATTCAGCAGTAAATGGTTAACTATATGGAGGCACAGTGGTCTCTGTCACAGCTTTTTAATTGGGGTCTCCCGAGGCCACACTGCCTGTCGCCTGCTCCCGGGGATTATTGAGAAGCAAATGGTTAACTATATACAGCACAGAGGTCTCTGAAATAGCTTTTTAATTGGGGGCTCCCGAGGTCACACTGCTTTTTCCCTGCTCCCAGGTAGTATGGAGAGGAAGTAAATGATTAACTATATACAGCACAGAGGTCACTGAAACAGTTTTTTCTTAGGGGCTCACAGACCACACTTCCTGTCCCCTGCTCCCATGGATTATTGTGCTGTAAATGGTAAACTATACACAGCACAGAGGTCACTGAAACAGTTTTTACTTAGGGGCTCCCGGACCACATTGCCTGTCCGCTGCTCCGAGGGATTATTGAGAAGTAATTGATTATCATAGACTATCATAGAATTTACAGTGCAGAAGGAGGCCATTCGGCCAATCGAGTCTGCAACGGCTCTTGGAAAGAGCACCTTAACCAAGGTCAACATCTCCACCCCATCCCCAAAACCCAGTAACCCCACCCAACACTAAGGTCTCTGAAACAGCTTTTTAATTGGGGGCTCCCGGACCACACTGTCGGTCCCCTGCTCCCAGGGATTATTGAGCAATAAATGGTTAACTAGATACAGCACAAAGGACTCTGAAACAGCTTTTTAATTGGTGGCACCCGAGGCCACACTGCCTGTCCCCTGCTCCCAGGGATTATTGAGAACTACATGGTTAACTATAAACAGCACAGAGGTCTCCGAAACAGCTTTTTAATTGGGGGCTCCCGGACCACACTGTCGGTCCCCTGCTCCCAGGGATTATTGAGCAATAAATGGTTAACTATATACAGGCACAGATGTCTCTGAAACAGCTTTTTTATTGGGGGCTCCCACAGCCACACTGCATGTCACCTGCTCCCAGGGATTATTGAGAACTACATGGTTAACTATATACAGGCACAGAAGTCTCTGAAACATCTTTTTAATTGGGTGCTCCCGAGGCCACACTGCCTGTCCCCTACTCCCAGGGATTATTGAGCAGTAAATGGTTAACTATATAAAGGAACTGAAGTCACTGAAACAGCTTTTTAATTGGGAGCTCCCGAACCACATTGCCTGTCCCCTGCTCCCAGGAATTATTGAGAAGTAAATGGTTAACTATATACAGCACAGAGGTCACTGAAATAGTCTTTTAATTGGGGGCTCCCGGAGCCACACTGCCTGGCCCCTGCTCCCAGGGATTATTGAGATCTAAATGGTTAACTATATACAGCACAGATGTCTCTGAAACAGCTTTTTATTTGGAAGCTCCAGGACCACACTGCCTGTCCTCTGCTCCCAAGGATTATTGAGCAGTAAATGGTTAACTATATACAGGCACAGAGGTCTCTGAGACAGCTTTTCTAGTGGGGGCTCCCAGAGCCACACTGCATGTCACCTGCTCCAAGGGATTATTGAGCAGTAAATGCTTAACTATATAAAGGCTCAGAGGTCACTGAAACAGCTTTTTAATTTGGAGCTCCCAGACCACACTGCCTGTCCTCTGCTCACAGGGATTATTGAGAAGTAAATGGTTAAATATACACAGCACAGATGTCACTGACACAGCTTTTTCATTGGGGTCTCCCGAGGCCACACTGCCTGTTCCCTGCTCCCAGG
This sequence comes from Scyliorhinus torazame, assembly GCF_047496885.1. Classification (NCBI taxonomy): domain Eukaryota; kingdom Metazoa; phylum Chordata; class Chondrichthyes; order Carcharhiniformes; family Scyliorhinidae; genus Scyliorhinus; species Scyliorhinus torazame. The sequence continues at coordinate 96,605,931 of NC_092726.1, read as the reverse complement.
GATTATTGAGCAGTAAATGGTTAAATATATACAGCACAGAGGTCTCTGAAACAGCTTTTTAATTGGGGGCTCCCGAGGACACACTGCCTGTCCCCTGCACCCAGGAATTATTGAGCAGTAAATAGTTAACTATATACAGCACAGAGGTCTCTGAAACAACTTTTTAATTGGGGGCTCCCGAGGCCACACTGCCTGTCCCCTGCTCCCAGGGAATATTGAGCAGTAAATGGTTAACTATATACGGAGCAGTGTTCTCTGAAACAGCTTTTTAATTGGGGGCTCCCGGATCACGCTGCTCGTTTCCTGCTCCCAGGGATTCTTCAGCAGTAAATGGTTAACAATATGGAGGCACAGTGGTCTCTGTAACAGCTTTTTAATTGGGGTCTCCCGAGGCCACACTGCCTGTCCCCTGCTCCCAGGGATTATTGAGAAGCAAATGGTTAACTATATACAGCACAGAGGTCTCTGAAATAGCTTTTTAATTGGGGGCTCCCGAGGTCACACTGCTTTTTCCCTGCTCCCAGGTATTATGGAGAGGAAGTAAATGAATAACTATATACAGCACAGAGGTCACTGAAACAGCTTTTTAATTGGGGGCTCCCGGAGCCACACTGCCTGACCCCTGCTCCCAGGGATTATTGAGATGTAAATGGTTAACTATATACAGCACAGGGGTCTCTGAAACAGCTTTTAAATTGGGTGATCCCAAGGCCACACTGCATGTCACCTGCTCCCAGGGATTATTGAGAAGTAAATGGTTAACTATATACAGCACAGATGTCACTGACACAGCTTTTTAATTGGGGGCTCCCGGACCACACTGCCTGTCCCCCTTCGAGGGATTATTGAGCAGTAAATGATTAACTATATACAGCACAAAGGTCTGTGAAACAGCTTTTTAATTGGGGGTTCTCGGACCACTCTGCCTGTCCTCTGCTCACAGGGATTATTGAGAAGTAAATGGTTAACTTTATACAGCACAGAGATCTCTGAAACAGCTTTTTAGTTGGGGGCTCCCGAGGCCACACTGCCTGTCCCCTGCTCCCAGGGATCATTGAGCAGTAAATGGTTAACTATATACAGCACAAAGGCTCTGAAACAGCTTTTTAATCGGGGGCACCCGAGGCCACACTGCCTGTCTCCTGCTCCCAGGGATTATTGAGCAGTAAATGGTTAACTATGTACAGCACAAAGGTCTCTGAAACAGCTTTTTAATCGGGGGCACCCGAGGCCACACTGCCTGTCTCCTGCTCCCAGGGATTATTGAGCAGTAAATGGTTAACTATATACCGCACAGAGGTCTCTGAAACAGCTTTTTAATTGGGGGCTATCGTGGCCACACTGCCTGTCCCCTCCTCCCAGCGTTTATTGAGCAGTAAATGGTTAACTGTATACAGGCACAGATGTCTGTGAAACAGCTTTTGTATTGGCGGCTCCCGAGGCCACACTGCCTGTCCCCTGCTCCCAGGGATTATTGAGATGTAAATGGTTAACTATATGCAGCACAGAGGTCTCTGAAACAGCTTTTTAGTTGTGGGCTCCCGGACCACACTGCCTGTCCTCTGCTCACAGGAATTATTGAGAAGTAAATGGTTAACTATATACAGGCACAGAGGTCTCTGAAACAGCATTTTAATTGGGGGCTCCCGAGGTCACACTGCCTGTCCACTGCTCGCAGGGATTATTGAGCAGCAAATGGTTAACTATATATATAGGCACATAGGTCACTGAAACAGCTTTTTAATTGCGGGTCCCGAGGCCACACCGCCTGGCCCTGCTCCCAGGGATTATTGAGCAGTAAATGCTTAACAAGATACAGCACAGACGTCACTGAAATAGATTTTTAATTGGGGGCTCCCGGACCGCACTGCCTGTCCCCTGCTCCCAGGGATTATTGAACAGTAAATGGTTAATTATATACTGCACACCGCACACCACTGATAGTACACAATGTACCACACCCCCATCAGGCACCCAGCACACCGCACCCCACTGACAGTACACAATGTACCACACCCCCATCAGGCACCCAGCTCACCGCACACCACTGACAGTACACAATGTACCACAGCCCCATCAGACACCCAGCACACCACACACCACGCACCACTTACAGTACACAATGTACCACAGCCCCATCAGACACCAACACACCGCACAACACTGACAGTACACAATGTACCCAGCTCAACACACACCACTGTCAGTACACAATGTACCACAGCCCCATCAGACACCCAGAAGACCGCACAACACTGACAGTACACAATGTACCACACCCCCATCAGGCACCCAGCTCACCACACACCCCTGACAGGACACAGTGTACCACAGCCCCATCAGACACCCAGCACACCGCACACCACTGACAGCACACAATGTACCACACCCCCATCAGGCACCCAGCACACCACACACCACTGACAGTACTCAATGAACCACAGCCCCATCAGACACCCAGCACACCGCACACCACTGACAGTACACAATGTACCACACCCCCATCAGGCACCCAGCTCACCGCACACCACTGACAGTACACAATGTACCACACCCCCATCAGACACACAGCACACCGCACACCACTGAGAGTACACAATGTACCACAGCCCCACCAGGCACCCAGCACACCGCACACCACTGACAGTACACAATGTACCACAGCCCCATCAGACACCCAGCACACCGCACACCACTGACAGTACACAATGTACCACAGCCCCATCAGGCACCCAGCACACCGCACACCACTGACAGTACACAATGTACCACACCCAATCAGATACCCAGCACACCACACACCAGTGACAGTACACAATGTACCACAGCCTCATCAGACAGCCAGCTCACCGCACACCACTGACAGTACACAATGTACCACACCCAATCAGACACCCAGCACACCACACACCACTGACAGTACCACACACCCTTCAGACACCCAGCACACCAAACACCACTGAAAGTGCACAATGTACCACAGCCCCATCAGACACCCAGCACACCGCACACCACTGACAATGCAGGATGTACCACACCCCCATCAGACACCCAGCACACCGCACACCACTGACAGTACACAATGTACCACACCCCCATCAGACACCCAGCACACCGCACACCACTGACAGTACACAATGTACCACAACCCCATCAGGCTCCCAGCACACCGCACACCACTGACAGTACACAATGTACCACACGCCCATCAGGCACCCAGCTTACCGCACACCACTGACAGTACACAATGTACCACAGCCCCATCAGACACCCAGCACACCGCACACCACTGACAGTACACAATGTACCACAGCCCCATCAGGCACCCAGCACACCGCACACCACTGACAGTAAACAATGCACCACACCCACATCAGACGCCCAGCACACCGCACACCACTGACAGTACACAATGTACCACACCCCCATCAGACACCCAGCACACCGTACACCACTGACAGTACACAATGTACCACAGCCCCTTCAGACACCCAGCAAACCGCACGCCACTGACAGTACACAATGTACCACACCCCCATCAGGCACCCAGCACACCGCACACCACTGACAGTACACAATGTACCACAGCCCCATCAGACGCCCAGCACACCGCACACCACTGACAGTACACAATGTACCACAGCCCCATCAGGCACCCAGCACACCGCACACCACTGACAGTACACAATGTACCACACCCAATCAGATACCCCGCACACCACACACCACTGACAGTACACAATGTACCACAGCCTCATCAGACAGCCAGCTCACCGCACACCACTGACAGTACACAATGTACCACAGCCCCATCAGACACCCAGCACACCACACACCACTGACAGTACCACACACCCATCAGACACACAGCTCAGCGCACACTATTGACAGTGCACAATGTACCACACCCCCATCAGACACCCAGCACACCACACACCACTGAAAGTGCACAATGTACCACAGCCCCATCAGACACCCAGCACACCGCACACCACTGACAATGCACGATGTACCACGCCCCCATCAGACACCCAGCACACCGCACACCACTGACAGTGCACAATGTAGCACAGCCTCATCAGACACCCTGCACACCGCACACCACTGACAGTACACAATGTACCACAGCCCCATCAGGCACCCAGCTCACCGCACACCACTGACAGTACACAATGTACCGCAGCCCCATCAGACACCCAGCACACCACACACCACTGACAGTACACTATGAACCACACCCCATCAGACACCCAGGTCACCGCCCACCACTGACAGTACACAATGTACCACACCCCCATCAGACACCCAGCACACCGCACACCACTGACAGTACACAATGTGCCACAGCCCCATCAGACACCCAGCACACCGCACGCCACTGACAGTACACAATGTACCACACCCCCATCAGGCACCCAGCACACCGCACACCACTGACAGTACACAATGTACCACAGCCCCATCAGACACCCAGCACACCGCACACCACTGACAGTACACAATGTACCACAGCCCCATCAGGCACCCAGCACACCGCACACCACTGACAGTACACAATGCACCACACCCAATCAGATACCCAGCACACCACACACCACTGACAGTACACAATGTACCACTGCCTCATCAGACAGCCAGCTCACCGCACACCACTGACAGTACACAATGTACCACAGCCCCATCAGACACCCAGCACACCACACACCACTGACAGTACCACACACCCATCAGACACACAGCTCAGCGCACACTACTGACAGTGCACAATGTAGCACATCCCCATCAGACACCCAGCACACCGGACACCACTGACAGTACACAATGTACCACACATCCATCAGACTCCCAGCACACCACGCACCACTGACAGTGCACAATGTACCACAGCCCCATCAGACACCCAGCACACCGCACACCACTGACAGTACACAATGTACCACAGCCCCATCAGACACCCAGCACACCGCACATCACTGACAGTACACAATGTACCACAGCCCCATCAGACACCCTTCAAAACACACCACTGACAGTACACAATGTACCACAGCCCCATCAGGCACCCAGCACACCGCACACCACTGACAGTACACAATGCACCACACCCCCATCAGACACCCAGCACACCTCACACCACTGGCAGTACAGAATGTACTGCACCCCTATCAGGAACCCAGCACACCGCACACCACTGACAGTACGCAATGTACCACACCCCCATCAGGCACCCAGCTCACCGCACACCACTGACAGATCACAATGTACCACAGCCCCATCAGACACCCAGCACACCGCACGCCACTGACAGTACACAATGTACCACACCCCCATCAGGCACCCAGCACACCGCACACCACTGACAGTACACAATGTACCACAGCCCCATCAGACACCCAGCACACCGCACACCACTGACAGTACACAATGTACCACAGCCCCATCAGGCACCCAGCACACCGCACACCACTGACAGTACACAATGCACCACACCCAATCAGATACCCAGCACACCACACACCACTGACAGTACACAATGTACCACTGCCTCATCAGACAGCCAGCTCACCGCACACCACTGACAGTACACAATGTACCACAGCCCCATCAGACACCCAGCACACCACACACCACTGACAGTACCACACACCCATCAGACACACAGCTCAGCGCACACTACTGACAGTGCACAATGTAGCACATCCCCATCAGACACCCAGCACACCGGACACCACTGACAGTACACAATGTACCACACATCCATCAGACTCCCAGCACACCACGCACCACTGACAGTGCACAATGTACCACAGCCCCATCAGACACCCAGCACACCGCACACCACTGACAGTACACAATGTACCACAGCCCCATCAGACACCCAGCACACCGCACATCACTGACAGTACACAATGTACCACAACCCCATCAGACACCCTTCAAAACACACCACTGACAGTACACAATGTACCACAGCCCCATCAGGCACCCAGCACACCGCACACCACTGACAGTACACAATGCACCACACCCCCATCAGACACCCAGCACACCTCACACCACTGGCAGTACACAATGTACTGCACCCCTATCAGGAACCCAGCACACCGCACACCACTGACAGTACGCAATGTACCACACCCCCATCAGGCACCCAGCTCACCGCACACCACTGACAGATCACAATGTACCTCACCCACATCAGACACCCAGCCCACCACACACCACTGACAGTACACAATGTACCACAGCCCCATCAGGCACCCAGCACACCGCACACCACTGACAGTACACAATGTACCGCACCCCTATCAGGAACCCAGCACACCGCACACCACTGACAGTACAGAATGTACCTCACCCCCATCAGACACCCAGCTCACCGCACACCACTGACAGTGCACAATGTACCACAGCCCCATCAGGCACCCAGCTCACCGCACACCACTGACAGTGCACAATGTACCACAACCCCATCAGGCACCCAGCACACCGCACACCACTGACAGTACACAATGCACCACACCCCCATCAGACACGCAGCACACCGCACGCCGCTGACAGTACACAATGTACCACACCCCCATCAGGCACCCAGCACACCGCACACCACTGACAGTACACAATGTACCACAGCCCCATCAGACACCCAGCACACCGCACACCACTGACAGTACACAATGTACCACACCCCCATCAGACACCCAGCACACCGCACACCACTGACAGTATGCAATGTACCACACCCCCATCAGGCACCCAGCTCACCCCTGACAGTACAGAATGTACCTCACCCCCATCAGACACCCAGTTCACCGCACACCACTGACAGTGCACAATGTACCACAGCCCCATCAGGCACCCAGCACACCGCACACCACTGACAGTACACAATGCACCACACCCCCATCAGGCACCCAGCACACCACACACCACTGACATTACACAATGTACCACACCCCCATCAGGCACCCAGCACACCGCACACCACTGACAGTACACAATGTACCACAGCCCCATCAGACACCCAGCTCACCGCACACCACTGACAGTACACAATGTACCACACCCCCATCAGACACCCAGCACACCGCACACCACTGACAGTACACAATGTGCCACACCCCCATCAGACACCCAGCACACCGCACACCACTGACAGTGCACAATGTACCACACCCCCATCAGACACCCAGCACACCGCACACCACTGACAATACACAATGTACCACAGCCCCATCAGACACACAGCTCACCGCACACCACTGACAGTACACAATGTACCACAGCCCCATCAGGCACCCAGCTCACCGCACACCACTGACAGTACACAATGTACCGCAGCCCCATCAGACACCCAGCACACCACACACCACTGACAGTACACTATGAACCACACCCCCATCAGACACCCAGGTCACCGCCCACCACTGACAGTACACAATGTACCACACCCCCATCAGACACCCAGCACACCGCACACCACTGACAGTACACAATGTACCACACCCCCATCAGGCACCCAGCACACCGCACACCACTGACAGTACACAATGTACCACAGCCCCATCAGGCACCCAGCACACCGCACACCACTGACAGTACACAATGTACCACAGCCCCATCAGACACCCAGCACACTGCACACCACTGACAGGACACAATGTACCACAGACTCATCAGACAGCCAGCTCACCGCACATCCCTGACAGTACACAATGTACCACAGCCCCATCAGACATCCAGCACACCACACACCACTGACAGTACCACACACCCATCAGACACCCAGCACACCACACACCACTGAAAGTGCACAATGTACCACAGCCCCATCAGACACCCAGCACACCGCACACCACTGACAATGCAGGATGTACCACACCCCCATCAGACACCCAGCACACCGCACACCACTGACAGTACACAATGTACCACAACCCCATCAGACACCCAGCACACCGCACACCACTGACAGTACACAATGTACCACAGCCCCATCAGGCTCCCAGCACACCGCACACCACTGACAGTACACAATGTACCACACCCCCATCAGGCACCCAGCTCACCGCACACCACTGACAGTACACAATGTACCACAGCCCCATCTGACACCCAGCACACCGCACACCACTGACAGTACACAATGTACCACAGCCCCATCAGGCACCCAGCACACCGCACACCACTGACAGTACACAATGCACCACACCCACATCAGACGCCCAGCACACCGCACACCACTGACAGTACACAATGTACCACATCCCCATCAGACAACCAGCTCACCACACACCACTGACAGTACACAATGTACCACAGACACATCAGACACCCAGCACACCGCACACCACTGACAGTACACAATGTACCACAGCCCATCAGGCACCCAGCACACCGCAGAACACTGACAGTACACAATGTACCACACCCCCATCAGACACACAGCACACCGCACACCACTGACAGTACACGATGTAGCACAGCCCCATCAGACACCCGGCACACCGCACAACACTGACAGGACACAGTGTACCACACCCCCATCAGGCACCCAGCTCACCGCACACCACTGACAGTACACAATGTACCACACCCCCATCAGACACCCAGCACACCGCACACCACTAACAGTACACAATGTACCACACCCCCATCAGACACCCAGCACACCGCACACCACTGACAGTACACAATGTACCAGAGCCCCATCAGACACCCAGCACACCGCACACCACTGACAATACACAATGTACCACACCCCCATCAGGCACCCAGCTCACCGCACACCACTGACAGTACACAATGTACCACAGCCCCACCAGGCACCCAGCACACCGCACACCACTGACAGTACACAATGTACCACAGCCCCATCAGACACCCAGCACACCACTGACAGTACACAATGTACCACAGCCCCATCAGGCACCCAGCACACCGCACACCACTGACAGTACACAATGTACCACACCCCCATCAGGCACAAAGCACACCGCACACCACTGACAGTACACAATGTACCACAGCCCCATCAGACACCCAACACACCGCACACCACTGACAGTACACAATGTACCACACCCTATCAGGCACCCAGCACACCACACACCACTGACAGTACACAATGTACCACAGCCCCATCAGGGACCCAGCGCACCGCACACCACTGACAGTACACAATGTACCACACCCCCATCAGGCACACAGCTCACCGCACACCACTGACAGTACACAATGTACCACACCCCCATCAGACACCCAGCACACCGCACACCACTAACAGTACACAATGTACCACACCCCCATCAGACAACCAGCACACCGCACACCACTGACAGTACACAATGTATCAGAGCCCCATCAGACACCCAGCACACCGCACACCACTGACAGTACACAATGTGCCACAGCCCCATCATACACCCAGCACACCGCACACCACTGACAATACACAATGTAACACACCCCCATCAGGCACAAAGCACACCGCACACCACTGACAGTACACAATGTACCACAGCCCCATCAGACACCCAACACACCGCACACCACTGACAGTACACAATGTACCACACCCCTATCAGGCACCCAGCACACCACACACCACTGACAGTACACAATGTACCACAGCCCCATCAGGGACCCAGCGCACCGCACACCACTGACAGTACACAATGTACCACACCCCCATCAGACACCCAGCACACCACAAACCACTGACAGTACACAATGTACCACACCCCCATCAGACACCCAGCACACCGCACACCACTGACAGCACACAATGTGCCACAGCACCATCAGACACCCAGCACACTGCACACCACTGACAGTACACAATGTACCACACCCCCATCAGACACCCAGCACACCGCACACCACTGACAGTACACAATGTACCGCACCCCCATCAGACACCCAGCACACCACACACCGCTGAAAGTGCACAATGTACCACAGCCATTTCAGACACCCAGCACACCGCACACCACTGACAATGCACGATGTACCACACCCCCATCAGACACCCAGCACACTGCACACCACTGACAGTGCACAATGTAGCACAGCAACATCAGACACCCAGCACACCGCACACCACTGAAAGTACACAATGTACCACACCCCCATCAGACACCCAGCACACTTCACAGCACTGACAGTACACAATGTACCACAGCCCCATCAGGCACCCAGCACACCACACACCACTGACAGTACACTATGAACCACACCCCCAACAGATACCCTTCAAAACACACCACTGACAGTACACAATGTACCGCACCCCTATCAGGTACCCAGCACAACGCACACCACTGACAGTACGAAATGTACCACACCCCCATCAGGCACCCAGCTCACCGCACACCACTGACAGTACACAATGTACCTCACCCACATCAGACACCCAGCCCACCACACACCACTGACAGTACACAATGTACCACAGCCCCATCAGGCACCCAGCACACCGCACACCTCTGACAGTACACAATGTACCGCACCCCTATCAGTAACCCAGCACACTGCACACCACTGACAGTGCACAATGTACCACAGCCCCATCAGGCACCCAGCTCACCGCACACCACTGACAGTGCACAATGTACCACACCCCCATCAGGCACCCAGCACACCGCACAGCACTGACAGTACACAATGCACCACACCCCCATCAGACACGCAGCACACCGCACGCCGCTGACAGTACAAAATGTACCACACCCCCATCAGGAACCCAGCACACCGCACACCACTGACAGTACACAATGTACCACAGCCCCATCAGACACCCAGCACACCGCACACCACTGACAGTACACAATGTACCACACCCCCATCAGACACCCAGCACACCGCACACCACTGACAGTACGCAATGTACCACACCCCCATCAGGCACCCAGCTCACCGCACACCACTGACAGTACAGAATGTGCCTCACCCCCATCAGGCACCCAGCTCACCGCACACCACTGACAGTGCACAATGTACCACAGCCCCATCAGGCTCCCAGCTCACCGCACACCACTGACAGTGCACAATGTACCACACCCCCATCAGGCACCCAGCACACCGCACACCACTGACAGTACACAATGCACCACAGCCCCATCAGACACCCAGCTCACCGCACACCACTGACAGTACACAATGTACCACACCCCCATCAGACACCCAGCACACCGCACACCACTGACAGTACACAATTAACACACCCCCATCAGACACCCAGCACACCGCACACCACTGACAGTACACAATGTACCACACCCCCATCAGACACCCAGCACACCGCACACCACTGACAGTACACAATGCAACACAGCCCCATCAGACACCCAGCTCACCGCACACCACTGACAGTACACAATGTACCACACCCCCATCAGACACCCAGCACACCGCACACCACTGACAGTACACAATTAACACACCCCCATCAGACACCCAGCACACCGCACACCACTGACAGTACACAATGTACCACACCCCCATCAGACACCCAGCACACCGCACACCACTGACAATACACAATGTACCACAGCCCCATCAGACACACAGCTCACCGCACACCACTGACAGTACACAATGTACCACAGCCCCATCAGGCACCCAGCTCACCGCACACCACTGACAGTACACAATGTACCGCAGCCCCATCAGACACCCAGCACACCACAAACCACTGACAGTACACTATGAACCACACCCCCATCAGACACCCAGGTCACCGCCCACCACTGACAGTGCACAATGTACCACACCCCCATCAGACACCCAGCACACCGCACACCACTGACAGTACACAATGTACCACACCCCCATCAGGCACCCAGCACACCGCACACCACTGACAGTACACAATGTACCACAGCCCCATCAGGCACCCAGCACACCGCACACCACTGACAGTACACAATGTACCACAGCCCCATCAGACACCCAGCACACCGCACACCACTGACAGTACACAATGTACAACAGCCCCATCAGGCTCCCAGCACACCGCACACCACTGACAGTACACAATGTACCACACCCAATCAGATACACAGCACACCACACACCAGTGACAGTACACAATGTACCACAGCCCCATCAGACACCCAGCACACTGCACACCACTGACAGTACACAATGTACCACAGCCCCATCAGACATCCAGCACACCACACACCACTGACAGTACCACACACCCATCAGACACCCAGCACACCACACACCACTGAAAGTGCACAATGTACCACAGCCCCATCAGGCACCCAGCACACCGCACACCACTGACAATGCAGGATGTACCACACCCCCATCAGACACCCAGCACACCGCACACCACTGACAGTACACAATGTACCACACCCCCATCAGACACCCAGCACACCGCACACGACTGACAGTACACAATGTACCACAGCCCCATCAGGCTCCCAGCACACCGCACACCACTGACAGTACACAATGTACCACACCCCCATCAGGCACCCAGCTCACCGCACACCACTGACAGTACACAATGTACCACAGCCCCATCAGACACCCAGCACACCGCACACCACTGACAGTACACAATGTACCACAGCCCCATCAGGCACCCAGCACACCGCACACCACTGACAGTACACAATGCACCACACCCACATCAGACGCCCAGCACACCGCACACCACTGACAGTACACAATGTACCACAGCCCCATCAGACACCCAGCTCACCGCACACCACTGACAGTACACAATGCACCACACCCACATCAGACGCCCAGCACACCGCACACCACTGACAGTACACAATGTACCACAGCCCCATCAGACACCCAGCACACCACACACCACTGAGAGTACACAATGTACCACAGACACATCAGACACCCAGCACACCGCACACCACTGACAGTACACAATATACCACAGCCCATCAGGCACCCAGCACACCGCACACCACTGACAGTACACAATGTACCACACCCCCATCAGACACACAGCACACCGCACACCACTGACAGTACACGATGTAGCACAGCCCCATCAGACACCCAGCACACCGCACACCACTGACAGGACACAATGTACCACACCCCCATCAGGCACCCAGCTCACCGCACACCACTGACAGTACACAATGTACCACACCCCCATCAGACACCCAGCACACCGCACACCACTAACAGTACACAATCTACCACACCCCCATCAGACACCCAGCACACCGCACACCACTGACAGTACACAATGTACCACAGCCCCATCATACACCCAGCACACCGCATACCACTGACAATACACAATGTACCACACCCCCATCAGGCACCCAGCTCACCACACACCACTGACAGAACACAATGTACCACAGCCCCACCAGGCACCCAGCACACCGCACACCACTGACAGTACACAATGTACCACAGCCCCATCAGACACCCAGCACACCACTGACAGTACACAATGTACCACAGCCCCATCAGGCACCCAGCACACCGCACACCACTGACAGTACACAATGTACCACACCCCCATCAGGCACAAAGCACACCGCACACCACTGACAGTACACAATGTACCACAGCCCCATCAGACACCCAACACACCGCACACCACTGACAGTACACAATGTACCACACCCCTATCAGGCACCCAGCACACCACACACCACTGACAGTACACAATGTACCACAGCCCCATCAGGGACCCAGCGCACCGCACACCACTGACAGTACACAATGTACCACAGCCCCATCAGACACCCAACACACCGCACACCACTGACAGTACACAATGTACCATACCCCCATCAGACACCCAGCACGCCACACACCACTGAAAGTGCACAATGTACCACAGCCCCATCAGACACCCAGCACACCGCACACCACTGACAATGCACGATGTACCACACCCCCATCAGACACCCAGCACACTGCACACCACTGACAGTGCATAATGTAGCACAGCCTCATCAGACACCCAGCACACCGCACACCACTGAAAGTACACAATGTACCACACCCCCATCAGACACCCAGCACACTTCACAGCACTGACAGTACACAATGTACCACAGCCCCATCAGGCACCCAGCTCACCGCACACCACTGACAGTACACAATGTACCGCAGCCCCATCAGACACCCAGCACACCACACACCACTGACAGTATACTATGAACCACACCCCCATCAGACACCCAGGTCACCGCCCACCACTGACAGTACACAATGTACCACACCCCCATCAGGCACCCAGCACACCGCACACCACTGACAGTACATAATGTACCCCAGCCCCATCAGACACCCAGCACACCGCACACCACTGACAGTACACAATGTACCACAGCCCCATCAGACACCCAGCACACCGCACACCACTGACAGTACACAATGTACCACACCCCCATCAGACACCCAGCACACCACACACCACTGAAAGTGCACAATGTACCACAGCCCCATCAGACACCCAGCACACCGCACAACACTGACAGTACACAATGTACCACAGCCCCATCAGACACCCAGCACACCGCACACCACTGACAGTACACAATGTACCACAGCACCATTAGACACCCTTCAAAACACACCACTGACAGTACACAATGTACCACAGCCCCATCAGGCACCCAGCACACCGCACACCACTGACAGTACAGAATGTACCTCACCCCCATCAGACACCCAGCTCACCGCAGACCACTGACAGTGCACAATGTACCACAGCCCCATCAGGCACCCAGCTCACCGCACACCACTGACAGTGCACAATGTACCACACCCCCATCAGGCCACCAGCACACCGCACACAACTGACAGTACACAATGCACCACACCCCCATCAGACACCCAGCACAGCGCACACCACTGACAGTACACAATGTACCACACCCCCATCAGGCACCCAGCACACCGCACACCACTGACAGTACACAATGTACCACAGCCCCATCAGACACCCAGCACACCGCACACCACTGACAGTACACAATGTACCACACCCCCATCAGACACCCAGCACACCGCACACCACAGACAGTACGCAATGTACCACACCCCCATCAGGCACCCAGCTCACCGCACACCACTGACAGTACAGAATGTACCTCACCCCCATCAGACACCCAGCTCACCGCACACCACTGACAGTGCACAATGTACCACAGCCCCATCAGGCTCCCAACTCACCGCACACCACTGACAGTGCACAATGTACCACACCCCCATCAGGCACCCAGCACACCGCACGCCACTGACAGTACACAATGCACCACACCCCCATCAGGCACCCAGCACACCACACACCACTGACAGTACACAATGTACCACACCCCCATCAGGCACCCAGCACACCGCACACCACTGACAGTACACAATGTACCACAGCCCCATCAGACACCCAGCTTACCGCACACCACTGACAGTACACAATGTACCACAGCCCCATCAGGCACCCAGCTCACCGCACACCACTGACAGTACACAATGTACCGCAGCCCCCTCAGACACCCAGCACACCACACACCACTGACAGTACACTATGAACCACACCCCCATCAGACACCCAGGTCACCGCCCACCACTGACAGTACACAATGTACCACACCCCCATCAGACACCCAGCACACCGCACACCACTGACAGTACACAATGTACCACAACCCCATCAGGCACCCAGCACACCGCACACCACTGACAGTACACAATGTACCACAGCCCCACCAGGCACCCAGCACACCGCACACCACTGACAGTACACAATGTACCACAGCCCCATCAGACACCCAGCACACCGCACACCACTGACAGTACACAATGTACCACACCCCCATCAGGCACAAAGCACACCGCACACCACTGACAGTACACAATGTACCACAGCCCCATCAGACACCCAACACACCGCACACCACTGACAGTACACAATGTACCACACCCCTATCAGGCACCCAGCACACCACACACCACTGACAGTACACAATGTACCACAGCCCCATCAGGGACCCAGCGCGCCGCACACCACTGACAGTACACAATGTACCACATCCCCATCAGACACCCAACACACCGCACACCACTGACAGTACACAATGTACCATACCCCCATCAGACACCCAGCACACCACACACCACTGAAAGTGCACAATGTACCACAGCCCCATCAGACACCCAGCACACCGCACACCACTGACAATGCACGATGTACCACACCCCCATCAGACACCCAGCACACTGCACACCACTGACAGTGCATAATGTAGCACAGCCTCATCAGACACCCAGCACACCGCACACCACTGAAAGTACACAATGTACCACACCCCCATCAGACACCCAGCACACTTCACAGCACTGACAGTACACAATGTACCACAGCCCCATCAGGCACCCAGCTCACCGCACACCACTGACAGTACACAATGTACCGCAGCCCCATCAGACACCCAGCACACCACACACCACTGACAGTATACTATGAACCACACCCCCATCAGACACCCATGTCACCGCCCACCACTGACTGTACACAATGTACCACACCCCCATCAGGCACCCAGCACACCGCACACCACTGACAGTACATAATGTACCCCAGCCCCATCAGACACCCAGCACACCGCACACCACTGACAGTACACAATGTACCACAGCCCCATCAGACACCCAGCACACCGCACACCACTGACAGTACACAATGTACCACACCCCCATCAGACACCCAGCACACCACACACCACTGAAAGTGCACAATGTACCACAGCCCCATCAGACACCCAGCACACCGCACACCACTGACAGTACACAATGTACCACAGCCCCATCAGACACCCTTCAAAACACACCACTGACAGTACACAATGTACCACAGCCCCATCAGGCACCCAGCACACCGCACACCACTGACAGTACAGAATGTACCTCACCCCCATCAGACACCCAGCTCACCGCAGACCACTGACAGTGCACAATGTACCACAGCCCCATCAGGCACCCAGCTCACCGCACACCACTGACAGTGCACAATGTACAACACCCCCATCAGGCCACCAGCACACCGCACACCACTGACAGTACACAATGCACCACACCCCCATCAGACACGCAGCACACCGCACGCCGCTGACAGTACACAATGTACTACACCCCCAGTAGGCACCCAGCACACCGCACACCACTGACAGTACACAATGTACCACAGCCCCATCAGACACCCAGCACACCGCACACCACTGACAGTACACAATGTACCACACCCCCATCAGACACCCAGCACACCGCACACCACAGACAGTACGCAATGTACCACACCCCCATCAGGCACCCAGCTCACCGCACACCACTGACAGTACAGAATGTACCTCACCCCCATCAGACACCCAGCTCACCGCACACCACTGACAGTGCACAATGTACCACAGCCCCATCAGGCTCCCAGCTCACCGCACA
Organism: Scyliorhinus torazame; assembly: GCF_047496885.1. Lineage (NCBI taxonomy): Eukaryota > Metazoa > Chordata > Chondrichthyes > Carcharhiniformes > Scyliorhinidae > Scyliorhinus > Scyliorhinus torazame. The sequence continues at coordinate 96,588,486 of NC_092726.1, read as the reverse complement.
CCACTGACAGTGCACAATGTACCACACCCCCATCAGGCACCCAGCACACCGCACACCACTGACAGTACACAATGTACCACACCCCCATCAGGCACCCAGCACACCACACACCACTGACAGTACACAATGTACCACACCCCCATCAGGCAACCAGCACACCGCACACCACTGACAGTACACAATGTACCACAGCCCCATCAGACACCCAGCTCACCGCACACCACTGACAGTACACAATGTACCACAGCCCCATCAGGCACCCAGCTCACCGCACACCACTGACAGTACACAATGTACCGCAGCCCCCTCAGACACACAGCACACCACACACCACTGACAGTACACTATGAACCACACCCCCATCAGACACCCAGGTCACCGCCCACCACTGACAGTACACAATGTACCACACCCCCATCAGACACCCAGCACACCGCACACCACTGACAGTACACAATGTACCACAACCCCATCAGGCATCCAGCACACCGCACACCACTGACAGTACACAATGTACCACAGCCCCATCAGACACCCAGCACACGGCACGCCACTGACAGTACACAATGTACCACACCCCCATCAGGCACCCAGCACACCGCACACCACTGACAGTACACAATGTACCACAGCCCCATCAGACACCCAGCACACCGCACACCACTGACAGTACACAATGTACCAGAGCCCCATCAGGCACCCAGCACACCGCACACCACTGACAGTACACAATGTACCACACCCAATCAGATACCCAGCACAGCACACACCAGTGACAGTACACAATGTACCACAGCCTCATCAGAAAGCCAGCTCACCGCACACCACTGACAGTACACAATGTACCACAGCCCCATCAGACACCCAGCACACTACACACCACTGACAGTACCACACACCCATCAGACACACAGCTCAGCGCACACTACTGACAGTGCACAATGTAGCACATCCCCATCAGACACCCAGCACACCGCACACCACTGACAGTACACAATGTACCACACCCAATCAGATACCCAGCACACCACACACCAGTGACAGTACACAATGTACCACAGCCTCATCAGACAGCCAGCTCACCGCACACCACTGACAGTACACAATGTACCACAGCCCCATCAGACACCCAGCACACTACACACCACTGACAGTACCACACACCCATCAGACACACAGCTCAGCGCACACTACTGACAGTGCACAATGTAGCACATCCCCATCAGACACCCAGCACACCGGACACCACTGACAGTACACAATGTACCACAGCCCCATCAGGCACCCAGCTCACCGCACGCCACTGACAGTACACAATGTACCACACTCCATCAGACACCCAGCACACCGCACACCACTGACAGTACACAATGTACCACAGCCCCATCAGACACGCTTCAAAACACACCACTGACAGTACACAATGTACCACAGCTCCATCAGGCACCCAGCACACCGCACACCACTGACAGTACACAATGTACCGCACCCCTATCAGGAACCCAGCACACCGCACACCACTGACAGTACGCAATGTACCACACCCCCATCAGGCACCCAGCTCACCGCACACCACTGACAGTACACAATGTACCTCACCCACATCAGACACCCAGCCCACCACACACCACTGACAGTACACAATGTACCACAGCCCCATCAGGCACCCAGCACACCGCACACCACTGACAGTACACAATGTACCGCACCCCTATCAGGAACCCAGCACACCGCATACCACTGACAGTACGCAATGTACCACACCCCCATGAGGCACCCAGCTCACCGCACACCACTGACAGTACACAATGTACCTCACCCCCATCGGACACCCAGCTCACCGCACACCACTGACAGTGCACAATGTACCACAGCCCCATCAGGCACCCAGCTCACCGCACACCACTGACAGTGCACAATGTACCACACCCCCATCAGGCACCCAGCACACCGCACACCACTGACAGGACACAATGCACCACACCCCCATCAGACCCCCAGCATACCGCACACCACTGACAGTACACAATGTACCACAGCCCCATCAGGCACCCAGCACACCACACACCACTGACAGTACACAATGTACCACACCCCCATCAGGCACCCAGCACACCGCACACCACTGACAGTACACAATGTACCACACCCCCATCAGACACCCATCACACCGCACACCACTGACAGTGCACAATGTCCCACAGCCCCATCAGACACCCAGCACACCGCACACCACTGACAATACACAATGTACCACACCCCCATCAGACACCCAGCACACCGCACACCACTGACAGTACACAATGTACCACACCCCCATCAGACACCCAGCACACCGCACACCACTGACAATACACAATGTACCACAGCCCCATCAGACACACAGCTCACCACACACCACTGACAGTACACTATGAACCACACCCCCATCAGACACCCAGCACACCGCACACCACTGAAAGTACACAATGTACCACAGACCCATCAGGCACCCAGCTCACCGCACACCACTGACAGTACACAATGTACCGCAGCCCCATCAGACAACCAGCACACCACACACCACTGACAGTACACTATGAACCACACCCCCAACAGACACCCAGATCACCGCCCACCACTGACAGTACACAATGTACCACACCCCCATCAGACACCCAGCACACCGCACACCACTGACAGTGCACAATGTACCACAGCCCCATCATAAACCCAGCACACTGCACACCACTGACAGTACACAATGTACCACACCCCCATCAGGCACCCAGCACACCGCACACCACTGACAGTACACAATGTACCACAGCCCCATCAGACACCCAGCACAACGCACGCCACTGACAGTACACAATGTACCACACCCCCATCAGGCACCCAGCACACCGCACACCACTGACAGTTCACAATGTACCACAGCCCCATCAGACACCCAGCTCACCACACACCACTGACAGTACACAATGTACCACACCCCCATCAGGCGCCCAGCTCACCGCACACCACTGACAGTACACAATGTTCCTCACCCTCATCAGACACCCAGCACACCCCACACCACTGACAGTACACAATGTACCACAGCCCCATCAGACACCCAGCACACCGCACACCACTGACAGTACACAATGTACCACAGCCCCATCAGACACCCAACACACCGCACACCACTGACAGTACACAATGTACCACACCCCTATCAGACACCCAGCACACCACACACCACTGACAGTACACAATGTACCACAGCCCCATCAGGGACCCAGCGCACCGCACACCACTGACAGTACACAATGTACCACACCCCCATCAGACACCCAGCACACCACACACCACTGACAGTACACAATGTACCACACCCCCATCAGGCACCCAGCACACCGCACACCACTGACAGCACACAATGTACCACAGCACCATCAGACACCCAGCACACTTCACAGCACTGACAGTACACAATGTACCACAGCCCCATCAGACACCCTTTAAAACACACCCCGGACAGTACACAATGTCACACACCCCCATCAGACACCCAGCACACCGCACACCACTGACAGTGCACAATGTCACACACCCCCATCGGATACCCAGCACACTGCACACCACTGACAGTACACAATGTACCACACCCCCATCAGACACCCAGCACACCACACGCCACTGAAAGTGTACAATGTACCACAGCCCCATCAGACACCCAGCACACCGCACACCACTGACAATGCACGATGTACCACACCCCCATCAGACACCCAGCACAACGCACACCACTGACAGTGCACAATGTAGCACAGCCTCATCAGACACCCAGCACACCGCACTCCACTGACAGTACACAATGTACCACAGCCCCATCAGGCACCCAGCACACCGCACACCACTGACAGTACACAATGTACCACACCCAATCAGATACCCAGCACACCACACACCACTGACAGTACACAATGTACCACAGCCTCATCAGACACCCAGCTCACCGCACACCACTGACAGTACACAATGTACCACAGCCCCATCAGACACCCAGAACCACACACCACTGTCAGGACACAATGTACCACACCCCATCATGCACCCAGCACACCGGACACCACTGACAGTACACAATGTACCACAGTCCCATCAGGCACTCAGCACACCGCAATTCACTGACAGTACACAATGTACCACAGCCCCATCAGACACCCAGCACACCACACACCACTGACAGTACCACACACCCATCAGACACACAGCACAGCGCACACTACCGACAGTGCACAATGTAGCACCTCCCCATCAGACACCCAGCACGCCGGACACCACTGACAGTACACAATGTACCACACTCCATCAGACTCCCAGCACACCACGCACCACTGACAGTACCACACACCCATCAGACACACAGCTCACCGCACACCACTGACAGTGCACAATGTACCACAGCCCCATCAGGCACCCCGCACACCGCACACCACTAACAGTAAACAATGTACCACAGCCCCATCAGACACCCAGCACACCGCACACCACTGACAGTACACAATTTACCACACCCCCATCAGACACCCAGCACACCGCACACCACTGACAGTACACAATGTACCACAGCCCCATCAGACACCCAGCACACCGCACACCACTGACAGTACACAATGTACCACAGCCCCATCAGACACCCTTCAAAACACACCACTGACAGTGCACAATGTACCACAGCCCCATCAGGCACCCAGCACACCGCACACCACTGACAGTACACAATGTACCGCAACCCTATCAGGAACCCAGCACACCGCACACCACTGACAGTACGCAATGTACCACACCCCCATCAGGCACCCAGCTCACCGCACACCACTGACAGTACACAATGTACCTCACCCACATCAGACACCCAGCCCACCACACACCACTGACAGTACACAATGTACCACAGCCCCATCAGGCACCTAGCACACCGCACACCACTGACAGTACACAATGTACCGCACCCCTATCAGGAACCCAGCACACCGCACACCACTGACAGTACGCAATGTACCACACCCCCATCAGGCACCCAGCTCACCGCACACCACTGCCAGTACACAATGTACCTCACCCCCATCAGACTCCCAGCTCACGCACACCACTGACAGTGCACAATGTACCACAGCCCCATCAGGCACCCAGCTGACCGCACACAACTGATAGTGCACAATGTCACACACCCCCATCTGACACCCAGCACACCGCACACCACTGACAGTGCACAATGTCACACACCCCCATCAGATACCCAGCACACTGCACACCACTGACAGTACACAATGTACCACACCCCCATCAGACACCCAGCACACCGCACACCACTGACAGTGCACAATGTACCACAGCCCCATCAGGCACCCAGCTGACCGCACACCACTGATAGTGCACAATGTACCACACCCCCATCAGGCACCTAGCACACCGCACACCACTGACAGTACACAATGCACCACACCCCCATCAGACACGCAGCACACCGCACACCGCTGACAGGACACAATGTACCACACCCCCATCAGGCACCCAGCACACCGCACAACACTGACAGTACACAATGTACCACAGCCCCATCAGACACCCAGCTCACCGCAGACCACTGACAGTACACAATGTACCACAGCCCCATCAGGCACCCAGCACACCACACACCACTGACAGTACACAATGTACCGCAGCCCCATCAGACACCCAGCACACCACACACCACTGACAGTACACTATGAACCACACCCCCATCAGACACCCAGGTCACCGCCCACCACTGACAGTACACAATGTACCACACACCCATCAGACACCCAGCACACCGCACACCACTGACAGTACACAATGTACCACACCCCCATCAGGCACCCAGCACACCGCACACCACTGACAGTACACAATATACCACACCCCCATCAGACACCCAGCACACCGCACACCACTGACAGTACACAATGTACCACACCCCCATCAGACACCCAGCTCACCACACACCACTGACAGTACACAATGTACCACACCCACATCAGGCGCCCAGCTCACCGCACACCACTGACAGTACACAATGTACCTCAACCTCATCAGACACCCAGCACACCGCACACCACTGACAGTACACAAAGTACCACAGACCCATCAGACACCCAGCACACCGCACACCACTGAAAGTACACAATGTACCACACCCCCATCAGGCACCCAGCACACCGCACACCACTGACAGTACACAATGTACCACAGCCCCATCAGACACCCAGCACACCGCACACCACTGACAGTACACAATGTACCACAGCCCCATCAGACACTCAGCATACTGCACACCCCTGAAAGTACACAATGTACCACTGCCCCATCAGACACCCAGCTCACCGCACACCACTGACAGTACACAATGTACCGCAACCCTATCAGGAACCCAGCACACCGCACACCACTGACAGTACGCAATGTACCACACCCCCATCAGGCACCCAGCTCACCGCACACCACTGACAGTACACAATGTACCTCACCCACATCAGATACCCAGCCCACCACACACCACTGACAGTACACAATGTACCACAGCCCCATCAGGCACCTAGCACACCGCACACCACTGACAGTACACAATGTACCGCACCCCTATCAGGAACCCAGCACACCGCACACCACTGACAGTACGCAATGTACCACACCCCCATCAGGCACCCAGCTCACCGCACACCACTGACAGTACACAATGTACCTCACCCCATCAGACACCCAGCTCACGCACACCACTGACAGTGCACAATGTACCACAGCCCCATCAGGCACCCAGCTGACCGCACACAACTGATAGTGCACAATGTCACACACCCCCATCTGACACCCAGCACACCGCACACCACTGACAGTGCACAATGTCACACACCCCCATCAGATACCCAGCACACTGCACACCACTGACAGTACACAATGTACCACACCCCCATCAGACACCCAGCACACCGCACACCACTGACAGTGCACAATGTACCACACCCCCATCAGGCACCTAGCACACCGCACACCACTGACAGTACACAATGCACCACACCCCCATCAGACACGCAGCACACCGCACACCGCTGACAGGACACAATGTACCACACCCCCATCAGCACCCAGCACACCGCACAACAGTGACAGTACACAATGTACCACAGCCCCATCAGACACCCAGCTCACCGCACACCACTGACAGTACACAATGTACAACACCCCCATCAGACACCCAGCACACCGCACACGACTGACAATACACAATGTACCACAGCCCCATCAGACACCCAGCTCACCGCAGACCACTGACAGTACACAATGTACCACAGCCCCATCAGGCACCCAGCACACCACACACCACTGACAGTACACAATGTACCGCAGCCCCATCAGACACCCAGCACACCACACACCACTGACAGTACACTATGAACCACACCCCCATCAGACACCCAGGTCACCGCCCACCACTGACAGTACACAATGTACCACACACCCATCAGACACCCAGCACACCGCACACCACTGACAGTACACAATGTACCACACCACCATCAGGCACCCAGCACACCGCACACCACTTACAGTACACAATATACCACACCCCCATCAGACACCCAGCACACCGCACACCACTGACAGTACACAATGTACCACACCCCCATCAGACACCCAGCTCACCACACACCACTGACAGTACACAATGTACCACACCCACATCAGGCGCCCAGCTCACCGCACACCACTGACAGTACACAATGTACCTCAACCTCATCAGACACCCAGCACACCGCACACCACTGACAGTACACAAAGTACCACAGACCCATCAGACACCCAGCACACCGCACACCACTGAAAGTACACAATGTACCACACCCCCATCAGGCACCCAGCACACCGAACACCACTGACAGTACACAATGTACCACAGCCCCATCAGACACCCAGCACACCGCACACCACTGACAGTACACAATGTACCACAGCCCCATCAGACACTCAGCATACTGCACACCCCTGAAAGTACACAATGTACCACTGCCCCATCAGACACCCAGCTCACCGCACACCACTGACAGTACACAATGTACCACACCCCCATCAGGCACCCAGCACACCGCACACCACTGACAGTACAGTGCATTACTGCCGCTGTACCACACCCCCATCAGATACGACTGTCTGTGTGTGTGTGTGTGAGAGTGTATTCCTGTCTCTGTCTGTGTGTGTGTGTGTGTTAGTGTCTGTGTGCATGTGAGTGTATCACTCTCTGTATGTGTGTGTGAGCGTGTTAGTGTCTGTGTGAGTGCATTGCTGTCTCTGTCTGTGTGTGTGTGTGTGTTTGTCAGTGAGTGTGTGAGTATTACTGTCTCTGAATGTGTGTGTGTGTGAGTGTGTTTGTGTCTGTGTGAGTGTGAGTGTATTACTGTCTCTGTATGTGTGTGTTACTGTATGTGTGTGTGTTAGTGTCTGTGTGAGTGTGAGTGCATTACTGTCTCTGTCTGTGTGTGTATATTACTGTATGTGTGTGTCTGAGTGCATTACTGTCTCTCTGTGTGTGTGTAAAAGTGTATTACTGTATGTGTGTGTGTGAGTGTGTGTTAGTGTCTGTGTGAGTGTATTACTGTCTCTGTATGTGTGTGTGAATGTGTTAGTGTCTGTGTGAGTGTGTTACTGTCTCTGTATGTGTGTGTTTGTGTGTCAGTTCTGTATTTGTGAGTGTGTTAGTGCCTGTGTGTGTGAGTGGTTTACTGTATCTGTATATGTGTGTTCGTGTGTCAGTGACTGTATGTGTGAGTGTGTTAGTGTCTGTGTGTGTGTGTGAGTGTATTACTGTCTCTGTCTGTGTGTGTGTGAGTGTGTTACTGTATGTGTGTGTCTGTGTGCCAGTGTCTGTGTGTGTGTGAGTGTATTACTGTCTCTGTATATGTGGGAGTGTGTTAGTGTATGTGTGAGTGTATTACTGTCTCTGTCTGTGTGTGTGAGTGTGTTAGTGTCTGTGTGAGTGTGAGTGCATTACTGTCTCTTTATGAGTGTGTTAGTGTCTGTGTGATTGTGAGTGCATTACTGTCTGTGTGTGTGTGTTTGAGTGTGTTAGTGTCTGTGTGTGTGTGTGTATTACTGTCTCTGTCTGTATGTTTGTAAGTGTATTATTGTCTGTGTGTGTGAGTGTGTGCCAGTGTCTGTGTGTGTGTAAGTGTATTACTGTATGTGTGTGTGTGTGTGTGTGTCAGTGTCTGAATGTGTAAGTGTGTTAGTGTCTGTTTGTGTGTGAGTGTATTTGTATATATTTATTTGACTTCCTCAACTTCACGTCGACCATACTTGTGATATCTTTCCCAGGCTGATGTATAATTTCATTGTGTATTTCCCTTCCTCTCAGTGAACCTCATCACAATTGTGATCCTGAAGAGAAGAAACTGTGGGCTGTCCAAATGTGTGACTTGTTACCTGTTGGCCATGGCAGTGGGGGATCTACTGGTCGTTATTCTCGACCTGATATTGAGACACATTCCCATAGTTTTTGAGGAACAGTTTTATTTCCTGTGGTCCATCCCCGTGTGTAATATCCACGCCGTCCTGCTTTTTGCAGCCACTGACTGTTCTGTCTGGTTCACCGTCACTTTCACCTTTGATCGATTTGTGGCCATTTGTTGCCCGAAGCTGACAAGTAAATATTGCAGCGAGAAAACGGCGGCTGTGGTTCTGGGAACAGTGGCTGTGCTGAGCTGTTTGAAGGACATTTCCTGGGGGTTTATGCTGACCGGTTGGTATTCGCAGCTGAACGAACCCTGGTTTTGTTATGTCGCAGGGGATGTTCCGACCTCTCCGGTCTGGACAACAATCGAGTTCCTCCACCACATTCTAACCCCGGGTGTTCCATTCGCCCCGATTCTGCTGTTCAATGTTCTCACCGTCAGACACATTGTCCTGAGCAGCAGGGCCCGCAGGAGACTCCGGGCTCACAGCAGTGGGGAGAGTCCCAGAGACCCAGAGATGGAGAGTCGGAGGAAATCCATCATTTTACTCTTTATTATCTCCGCCAATTTCATCCTGTTATGGTCAACGTTAATGGTTTTTTATATATGGAACCGGATGTGGTATCTGGGGTATGACTCTGTATGGTTAGATTATTATGTTCAGGAATTGGGCTTCATGCTGCAGCTCCTGAGTTGTTGCACAAACACTGCGATTTACGCCGTGACACAGACTCAGTTCAGGCAGCAGTTGAAGAATGTGCTGAAAGTTCCCTTTAGTTCAATTCTTCATTTCATTAAATCCTGAGAGGAATCCCCACCCACACGGCATCTCTCTCCTCGCACTGCCGGTAAAACTGACCATCCCCAGCCAGCCTCACCCTGATTTACCATTCTGCATTACCAGGAGGGACTATCAGTGGGTCGGTGTGACTCCCCCCATGGCCGATCAGCTGGGGGGTGCGGCTTCCCACCTTTGCCGATCAGCTGGGTGTGTGCCTCCTCATTGCCGATCAGCTGGATGTGTGCTTCCCCAATTGCCGATCAGCTGGACGTGTGCTTCCCCAATTGCCAATCAGCTGGGTCTGTCCTTCCCCCCATTGCCGATCAGCTGGGTCTGTCCTTCCCCGCATTGCCGAACAGCTGGTAGTGTGCCTTCCCCCCATTGCCGATCAGCTGGGGGTGTGCTTCCCCCCCATTGCCGATCAGCTGGGTGTGTCCTTCCCCTCATTGCCGATCAGCTGGGTGTGTCCTTCCCCGCATTGCCGGTCAGCTGGGTCTGTCCTTCCCCCCATTGCCGAACAGCTGGGAGTGTGCCTTCCCCTCATTGCCGATCAGCTGGGTGTGGGCTCCCCCCCATTGTCGAACAGCTGGGTGTGTCCTTCCCCCCATTGCCGAACAGCTGGGAGAATGCTTCCGCCCATTGCCGACCAGCTGGGTGTGTCCTTCCCCGCATTGCTGATCAGTTGGGAGTGTGCTTCTCCCAATTACCGATCAGCAGGGTTCCTGCTTCCCCCCATTGCCGATCAGCTGGGTGTGTCCTCCCCCCCCCCCATTGCCGATAAGCTGGGTATGTGCCTCCCCCATGGCCGATCAGCTGGATATGTGTGGCTCCCCCAATGCCGATCAGCCGGATGTGTGGCTCTCCCCATTGCCGATCAGCTGAGTGAGTGTCTCACACTTAAACACAGTCTGTGCAGCAGAATGTGCCCCAGACAGAGACAGAGACTGAGACTCAGACATACACAGAGACAGAGGTACAGAAAGACACAGACAGAGACAGGGACACAGACAGAGACAGAGACACAGACAGAGGCTGAGACGCACACACAGACAGAGACACAGGCAGAAACACAGGCAGAGACACAGACAGAGACAAGGATAGACACACACACAAAACAGACAGAGACAGAGGCAGTGACACAGACAGAGACACAGACAGAGATACAGAGACAGACACAGACAGAGGCAGAGACACAGACAGAGACACAAACACAGACAGAGACAGAGACAGAGACACAGACACAGACAGAGGCAGAGGCAGTGACACAGACAGAGACACAGACAGAGATACAGAGACAGACACAGACAGAGGCAGAGACACAGACAGAGACACAAACACAGACAGAGACAGAGACAGAGACACAGACACAGACAGAGGCAGAGGCACAGACACAGACAGTGACAGAGACAGAGACAGTGGCAGAGACAGAGACAGTGACAGAGACACAGACACAGACAGTGACACAGACACAGACAGAGACAGTGACAGTGACACAGACACAAACACAGACAGTGACACAGACACAGACACATACAGTGACAGAGACAGTGACAGAGACAGAGACAGTGACAGAGACAGTGACATTGACAGAGACACAGGCACAGACAGTGACGCAGACACAGACAGTGACAGAGACAGTGACAGAGACAGTGACATTGACAGAGACAGTGACATTGACAGAGACACAGACAGAGACACAGACAGAGACAGTGGCATTGACAGAGACAGTGACATTGACAGAGACATTGACAGAGACACAGAAAGTGACAGAGATACAGACAGTGACAGAGACAGTGACTGAGACAGAGACATAGACAGAGACAGTGACATTGACAGAGACAGTGACAGAGACAGAGACACAGACAGAGACACAGGCACAGACACAGACACAGACACAGACACAGAAACAGAAACAGACACAGACACAGACAGAGACACAGACAGTGACAGTGACAGAGACACAGACACAGACACAGACAGAGACACAGGCAGTGACAGAGACACAGACACAGACAGTGACACAGACACAGACAGTGACAGAGACAGTGACAGAGACAGTGACAGAAACACAGACACAGACAGAGACACAGACACAGACACCGACACAGTGACACAGACACAGACGGTGACAGAGACAGTGACAGTGACACAGACACAGACACAGACAGTGACACAGACACAGACAGTGACAGAGAAACAGACAGAGACAGTGACAGTGACACAGGCACAGACACAGACACAGACAGTGACACAGACACAGACAGTGACAGAGACAGTGACAGTGACACAGACAGTGACACAGACAGTGACAGAGACACAGAGACACAGACAGTGACAGAGACACAGACAGTGACAGAGACACAGACACAGACAGAGACACAGACAGAGACACAGTCAGAGAAAGAGACATTGACAGTGACAGAGACACAGACAGAGACAGAGACAGTGACAGAGACAGTGACAGTGACAGTGACACAGACAGTGACAGAGACAGTGACAGAGACACAGACAGAGACACAGACAGTGACAGAGACACAGACAGAGACACAGACAGAGACAGTGACAGAGACAGTGACAGATACAGTGACAGAGACACAGACAGAGACAGACTCAGACCCACCCGCACTCACTGCTCACCAGCTGCTGTCCTCCCGTCGCTGGCAACAAATGATAGCCACCTGGTGTCTCCTCTGGCAACACAAGATGGCTGCCGAGTGTCCTCCTGGCAACACAATATGGCTGCCGCCGGCACGCAGGGGATGCTGGGATGGGTGTGGCACAGGCGCACTGGCGGCTCCTGCTGCCCATTGGCCCCAGTGGGGGTCTTCGGGATTGTTGTGTCTCAATAGACAGCGCAGCACTGCCCCTCCCCACCCCGGATATCACCCCCTCCCCAATATCACTCCTTCCCCAATATCACCCCCTCCCGATATCACCCCCTCCCCGATATCACTCCGTCCCCGATATCACCCCTACCCCGATATCACTCCGTCCCCGATATCACCCGCACCCCGATATCACTCCGTCCCCGATATCACCCGCACCACGATATCACCCCCACCCCGATATCACTCCGTCCCCGATATCACCCCCTCCCGATATCACCCCCTCCCCGATATCACTCCGTCCCAGATATCACCCCTACCCCGATATCACTCCGTCCCCGATATCACCCCTACCCCGATATCACTCCGTCCCCGATATCACCCGCACCCCGATATCACTCCGTCCCCGATATCACCCGCACCACGATATCACCCCCACCCCGATATCACTTCGTCCCCGAAATCACCCCCTCCCCGATATCACCCCCACGCCGATATCACCCACTCCCCGATACCACACCCTCCCCGATATCACTCCCTCCCCGATATCACCTCGAACCCGATATCACAACCTCCCCGATATCATGCCCTCACCGATATCACCCCCTCCATGATATCAACCACTCCCCGATATTAGCCTCACCACGGTATCACCCCCACCCCGATATCACCCCCACTCCGATACCACCCCCCCCCAATATCACTCCCTCCCCGAAATCAACCCCGCCCCGATATCACCGCCTCCCCGATATCACCCCCTCCCCGATACCACCCCCTCCGCGATATCACTCCCTCCCCGATATCACCCGCAACCCGATATCACACCCTCCCCGATATCAGCCCCGCCCCGATATCACCCCCTCCCCGATATCATCCCCTCCCGATACCACCTCCTCCCCGATTTCAGTCCCTCCCTGATTTCAGTCCCTCCCCGATATCACACCCTGTCCGATATCACCCCCTCCCGATATCACCCCCTCCCCGATACCACCCCCTCCCCGATAACACTCCCTCCCCGATATCACCCCCAACCCGATATCACCCCTCCCCGATATCAGTCCCTCCCCGATATCACCCCCTCCCCGATATACCTCCTCCCGATATCACCCCCTCCCCGATATCACCTCCTCCCTCGATATCAGCCCCTCCCCGATATCACCCCCTCTCCGATATCACCCCGTCCCGATATCAACCCCTCCCCGATATCACCCCACCACGATATCACTCCCTTCCCAATATCACACCCACCCCGCTATCAACACCGCCCCATTATCACCGCCTCCCACACATCACCGCCTCCCCGATATCAGCCCCTCCCCGATATCACTCCCTCCCCGATATCACCCCCTCCCCGATATCACCCCCTCCCCGATATTACCCACACCACGATTTCACCCCCTCCCCGATATCACCCACACCCCGATGTCACCCCTTCCCCGATATCACTCCCTCCCCGATATCACCCCCAACCCGATATCACACCATCCCCGATATCAGCCCCTTCCCGATATCACACCCTACCCGATATCAACCCCTCCCGATATCACCCCCTCCCCGATATCACCCCCTCCCAAAATCACCCCCTCCCCGATATCACCCCCGCCCCGATATCACCCCCTCCCCGAGATCACCCCCTCCCCAATATCACCGCAACCCCGATAGCACCCCCACCCCGATAGCACCCACTCCCCGATATCAACCCCTCGCCAATATCACTCGGTCCCCGTTATCACCCCCTCCCCGATATCACCACCTCCCCGATATCACCACAACACCGATATCACCCCCTCCCCTATATCACCACCTCCCCGATATCACCCCAACCCCGATATCACCCCATCCCGATATCACCGCCTCCCCGATATCACCCCCTCCCCGATGTCACCCCAACCCCGATATCACCCCCTCCCCGATATCACCCCCTCCCCGATATCAAGCCCTACCTGATATCACCCCCTCCCCGATATCACCCCCTCCCCGATATCACCCACACCCCGATATCACCCCCTTCCCGGTATCACCCCAAACCCGATATCACCCCCTCCCCGATATCACCCCCTCCCCGATATCACCACAACCCCAATATCACCCCCACCCCGATATCACCCCCTCCCCGATATCACCCACACCCCGATATCACCCCCTCCCCGATATCACCCTCCCCGATATCACCCCCTCCCCGATATTACGGCCTCCCCGATATCACCGCCTCCCCGATATCACCCCTCCCAATATCACTACCACCCCGTTATCACCCCTGCCCCGATATCCCCGCCTCCCCGATATCACCATCAGCCCGAAATCACCCCTCCCAATATTACCCCCACCCCGACATCACCCCACCCCGATAACGCCCACTCCCCGATATCACCGCCACCCCGATATCACCCACTCCCCGATATCACCCCCTCCCCGAAATCACCCCCTCCCAAATATGACACCCTCCCCGATATCATCCCCGCCCCGATATCACCCCCTTCCCGATATCACCCCCACTCAGATATCACCCCCTCCCTGATATCACCACCTCACCGATTTCACCCCTCCCCGATTTCACCCCCTCCCCGATATCACCCCCTCCCCGATATGACCCCCTCCCCGATATGACCCCACCCCGATATCATTCCGTCCCCGATATCAACCCCACCCCGATATCACTCCGTACCCAATATCACCCCCACCCCGATATCACTCCGTCCCCGATATCACTCGCACCCCGATATCACTCCGTCCCCGATATCACCCCCACCCCGATATCACTCCGTCCCCGATATCTCCCCCACCCCGATATCACCCCACCCCGATATCACTCCGTCCCCGATATCACCCACACCCGATATCACCCCCTTCCCGATATCACCCCAAACCCTATATCACCCCCTCCCCGATATCACCCCCTCCCCGATATCACCACAACCCCAATATAACCCCCACCCCGATATCACCCCCTCCCCGATATCACCCACCCCGATATCACCCCCTCCCCGATATCACACCCTTCCCGATATCACCCCCTCCCCGATATTACCGCCTCCCCGATATCACCGCCTCCCCGATATCACCCCTCCCAATATCACTACCACCCCGTTATCACCCCTGCCCCGATATCCCCGCCTCCTCGATATCACCCCCTCCCCGATATCACCATCAGCCCGAAATCACCCCTTCTAATATTACCCCCACCCCGACATCACCCCACCCCGATAACGCCCACTCCCCGATATCACCGCCACCCCGATATCACCCACTCCCCGAAATCACCCCCTCCCCGATATCTCACCCTCCCCAATATGACCCCCTCCCCGATATCATCCCCGCCCCGACATCACCCCCTCCCCGATATCACCCCATCCCCGATATCACCCAACCCCGATATCACCCCCACTCCGATATCACCCCCACCCCGATACCACCCCCTCCCAGATATCACCCCCTCCCCGATATCACCCCCACTCAGATATCACCCCCTCCCTGATATCACCACCTCACCGATTTCACCCCTCCCCGATTTCACCCCCTCCCCGATATCACCCACTCCCCGATATCACCCCCTCCCCGATATGACCCCACCCCGATATCACTCCGTCACCGATATCACCCCCAGCCCGATATCACTCCGTCCCCGATATCACCCCCACCCCGATATCACTCCGTCCCCGATATCACCCGCACCCCGATATCACTCCGTCCCCGATATCACCCCCACCCCGATATCACTCCGTCCCTGATATCTCCCCCACCCCGATTTCACCCCCTCCCCGATATCACCCACTCCCCGATATCACCCCCTCCCCGATATGACCCCACCCCGATATCACTCCGTCCCCGATATCACCCCCAGCCCGATATCACTCCGTCCCCGATATCACCCCCACCCCGATATCACTCCGTCCCCGATATCACCCGCACCCCGATATCACTCCGTCCCCGATATCACCCCCACCCCGATATCACTCCGTCCCTGATATCTCCCCCACCCCGATATCACCCCCACCCCGATATCACTCCGTCCCCGATATCACCCGCACCCCGATATCACTCCGTCCCCGATATCACCCGCACCCCGATATCACCCCCACCCCGATATCACTCCGTCCCCGATATTACCCCCTCCCCGATATCACCCACACCCTGATATCACCCCCTTCCCGATATCATCCCCACGCCGATATCACCCGCACCCCGATATCAACCCAACTCCGATACCACCCCCTCCCAATATCACTCCCTCCCCGAAATCAACCCCGCCCCGATATCACCGCCTCCCCGATATCACACCCTCCCCGATATCACCCCCTCCCCGATATTACCGCCTCCCCGATATCACCGCCTCCCCGATATCACCCCTCCCAATATCACTACCACCCCGTTATCACCCCTGCCCCGATATCCCCGCCTCCTCGATATCACCCCCTCCCCGATATCACCATCAGCCCGAAATCACCCCTTCCAATATTACCCCCACCCCGACATCACCCCACCCCGATAACGCCCACTCCCCGATATCACCGCCACCCCGATATCACCCACTCCCCGATATCACCCCATCCCCGATATCACCCCATCCCCGATATCACCCCCACCCCGATATCACCCCCTCCCCGATATTACCCCTCCCCGATATCACCCCCGCCCCGATATCACCCCCATCCCGATATTAGCCACACCCCGATGTCACCCCCACCCGATATCACCCCCACCCCGATATCAACCCCGCCTCGATATCACCGCCTCCCCGATATCACCCCCTCCCCGATATCACCCCCACCCCGATATCAATCCCACCCCGATATCACCGCCTCCCCGATATCACCCCCTCCCCGATATCACCCCCTCCCCAATATCACCCACACCCCGATATCACCCCCTCCCCATATCACCGCCTCCCCGATATCACCCGCTCTCCGATATCACACCCTCCTCGATATCGCACCCACACCGATATCACGCCCCCGCCGATATCATCCCCTCCCCGATATCCCCTCCTCGATATCACCCCTCCCCGATATCACCCCTCCCAGATATCACCCCCTCCCCGATATCACACCAACACCGATATCACTCCCCCGCCGATATCACCCCCTCCCCGACATCACCCCCTCCCCGATATCACCCCCTCTCAGATATCACCCCCTCCCGATATCACCCCACCACGATATCACCCCCTTCCCGATATCACACCCACCCCGCTATCAACCCCGCCCCGTTATCACCGCCTCCCACACATCACCCCCTCCCCGATATCAGCCCCTCCCCGATATCACTCCCTCCCCGAGATCACCCCCTCCCCGATATCACCCCCTCCTCGATATCACCCCTCCCCGATATCACCCCTCCCAGATATCAGCCCCTCCCCGATATCACACCAACACCGATATCACTCCCCCGCCGATATCACCCCCTCCCCGACATCACCCCCTCTCCGATATCACCCCCTCTCCGATATCACCCCCTCCCGATATCACCCCACCACGATATCACCCCCTTCCCGATATCACACCCTACCCGCTATCAACCCCGCCCCGTTATCACCGCCTCCCACACATCACCCCCTCCCCGATATCAGCCCCTCCCCGATATCACTCCCTCCCCGAGATCACCCCCTCCCCGATATCACCCGCCTCCCCGATATTACCCACACCACGATTTCACCCCCTACCCGATGTCACCCACACCCCGATGTCACCCCATCCCCGATATCACTCCCTCCCCGATATCACCCCCAACCCGATATCACACCATCCCCGATATCAGCCCCTTCACGATATCACATCCTCCCCGATATCACCCCCTCCCAAAATCACCCCCTCCCCGATATCATCCCCGCCCCAATATCACCCCCTCCCCGATATCACTCCCTCCCCAATATCACCCCAACCCCGATATCACCCCCACCCCGATAGCACCCCCTCCCCGATATCACCCCTTCGCTGATATCACCCCGTCCCCGATATCACCCCCTCCCCGATATCACCCCCACCCCGATATCACCCCCTCCCCGATATCACAACCTCCCCGATATCACCGCAACACCGATATCACCACCTCCCCGATTTCACCCCATCCCCGATATCACCCCATCCCGATATCACCGCCTCCCCGATATCACCCCCTCCCCGATGTCACCCCTCCCCGATATCAACCCCTACCCGATATCACCCCCTCCCCGATATCACCCCCTCCCCGATATCACCCCCACCCCGATTTCACCCCCTCCCCGATATCACCCCCTCCCCGATATCACCCCTCCCCGATATCAAGCCCTCCCCGATATCACCCCCTCCCCGATATCACCCCCTCCCTGATATCACCCACACGCCGATATCACCCCCTTCCCGATATCACCCCAACCCCGATATCACCCCCACCCCGATATCACCCCCTCCCCGAGATCACCACAACCCCAATATCACCCCCACCCCGATATCACCCCCTCCCCGATATCACCCATTCCCCGATATCACCCCCTCCCCGATATCACACCCTCCCAGATATCACCCCCTCCCCGATATTACCGCCTCCCTGATATCACCGCCTCCCCAATATCACCCCTCCCCCATATCACTACCACCCCGTTATCACCCCTGCCCCGATATCCCCGCCTCCTCGATTTCACCCCCTCCCCGATATCACCCCCTCCCCGATATCACCCCCTCCCCGATATGACCCCCACCCCGATATCACTCCGTCCCCGATATCACCCCCACCCCGATATCACTCCGTCCCCGATATCACCCCCACCCCGATATCACTCCGTCCCCGATATCACCCGCAACCCGATATCACACCGTCCCCGATATCACCCCCACCCCGATATCACTCCGTCCCCGATATCTCCCCCACCACGATATCACCCCCACCCCGATATCACTCCGTCCCCGATATCACCCGCACCCCGATATCACTCCGTCCCCGATATCACCCGCACCCCGGTATCACCCCCACCCCGATATCACTCCGTCGCCGATATCACCCCCTCCCCGATATCACCCACCCCCTGATATCACCCCCTTCCCGATATCTCCCCCACGCAGATATCACCGCCTCCCCGATACCACCCCATCCCCGATATCACTCCCTCCCCGATATCACACCGAACGCGATATCACAACCTCCCCGATATCATGCCCTCCCCGATATCACCCCCTCCATGATATCAACCACTCCCCGATATTAGCCTCACCACGGTATCACACCCACACCGATATCAACCCAACTCCGATACCACCCCCTCCCAATATCACTCCCTCCCCGAAATCAACCCCGCCCCGATATCACCGCCTCCCCGATATCATCCCCTCCCCGATACCACCCCCTCCGCAATACCACTCCCTCCGCGATATCACTCCCAACCCGATATCACCCCCTCCCCGATATCACCCCCACCCCGATATCACCCCCTCCCCGATATCACAACCTCCCCGATATCACCGCAACACCGATATCACCACCTCCCCGATTTCACCCCATCCCCGATATCACCCCATCCCGATATCACCGCCTCCCCGATATCACCCCCTCCCCGATGTCACCCCTCCCCGATATCAACCCCTACCCGATATCACCCCCTCCCCGATATCACCCCCTCCCCGATATCACCACCACCCCGATTTCACCCCCTCCCCGATATCACCCCCTCCCCGATATCACCCCTCCCCGATATCAAGCCCTCCCCGATATCACCCCCTCCCCGATATCACCCCCTCCCTGATATCACCCACACGCCGATATCACCCCCTTCCCGATATCACCCCAACCCCGATATCACCCCCACCCCGATATCACCCCCTCCCCGAGATCACCACAACCCCAATATCACCCCCACCCCGATATCACCCCCTCCCCGTTATCACCCATTCCCCGATATCACCCCCTCCCCGATATCACACCCTCCCAGATATCACCCCCTCCCCGATATTACCGCCTCCCTGATATCACCGCCTCCCCAATATCACCCCTCCCCCATATCACTACCACCCCGTTATCACCCCTGCCCCGATATCCCCGCCTCCTCGATTTCACCCCCTCCCCGATATCACCCCCTCCCCGATATCACCCCCTCCCCGATATGACCCCCACCCCGATATCACTCCGTCCCCGATATCACCCCCACCCCGATATCACTCCGTCCCCGATATCACCCCCACCCCGATATCACTCCGTCCCCGATATCACCCGCAACCCGATATCACACCGTCCCCGATATCACCCCCACCCCGATATCACTCCGTCCCCGATATCTCCCCCACCACGATATCACCCCCACCCCGATATCACTCCGTCCCCGATATCACCCGCACCCCGATATCACTCCGTCCCCGATATCACCCGCACCCCGGTATCACCCCCACCCCGATATCACTCCGTCGCCGATATCACCCCCTCCCCGATATCACCCACCCCCTGATATCACCCCCTTCCCGATATCTCCCCCACGCAGATATCACCGCCTCCCCGATACCACCCCATCCCCGATATCACTCCCTCCCCGATATCACACCGAACGCGATATCACAACCTCCCCGATATCATGCCCTCCCCGATATCACCCCCTCCATGATATCAACCACTCCCCGATATTAGCCTCACCACGGTATCACACCCACACCGATATCAACCCAACTCCGATACCACCCCCTCCCAATATCACTCCCTCCCCGAAATCAACCCCGCCCCGATATCACCGCCTCCCCGATATCATCCCCTCCCCGATACCACCCCCTCCGCAATACCACTCCCTCCGCGATATCACTCCCAACCCGATATCACACCCTCCCCGATATCAGCCCCGCCCCGATATCACCCCCTCCCCGATATCACCCCCTCCCGATACCACCACTCCCCGATTTCAGTCCCTCCCCGATATCACACCCTCTCCGATATCACCCCCTCCCGATATCACCAACTCACGGATATCACCGCCTCCCCGATATCTCTCCCTCCCCGATACCACCCCCTCCCCGATATCACTCCCTCCCGATATCACCCCCAACCCGATATCACCCCCTCCCCGATATCAGTCCCTCCCCGATATCACCCCCTCGCCGATATCACCCCATCCCGATATCACCCCCTCCCCGATATCACCTCCTCCCCGATATCAGCCCCTCCCCGATATCACCCCCTCTCCGATATCACCCCCTCCCGATATCACCCCACCACGATATCACCCCCCTTCCCGATATCACACCCACCCCGCTATCAACCCCGCCCCGTTATCACCGCCTCCCACACATCACCCCCTTCCCGATATCAGCCCCTCCCCGATATCACTCCCTCCCCGAGATCACCCCCTCCCCGATATCACCCGCCTCCCCGATATTACCCACACCACGATTTCACCCCCTTCCCGATATCACCCACACCCCGATGTCACCCCATCCCCGTTATCACTCCCTCCCCGATATCACCCCCAACCCGATATCACACCATCCCCGATATCAGCCTCTTCACGATATCACATCCGCCCCGATATCAAACCCTCCCGATTTCACCCACTCCCCGATATCACCCCCTCCCAAAATTACCCCCTCCCCGATATCATCCCCGCCCCAATATCACCCCC
Organism: Scyliorhinus torazame; assembly: GCF_047496885.1. Taxonomy (NCBI): domain Eukaryota; kingdom Metazoa; phylum Chordata; class Chondrichthyes; order Carcharhiniformes; family Scyliorhinidae; genus Scyliorhinus; species Scyliorhinus torazame. The sequence continues at coordinate 96,565,818 of NC_092726.1, read as the reverse complement.
TCCCCGATATCACTCCCTCCCCAATATCACCCCAACCCCGATGTCACCCCCACCCCGATAGCACCTCCTCCCCGATATCACCCCCTCGCTGATATCACCCCGTCCACGATATCACCCCCCTCCCCGATATCACCCCTACCCCGATATCACCCCTCCCCGATATCACCACCTCCCCGATATCACCGTAACACCGATATCACCACCTCCCCGATTTCACCCCAACCCCGATATCACCCCATCCCGATATCACCGCCTCCCCGATATCACCCCCTCCCCGATGTCACCCCTCCCCGATATCAACCCCTACCCGATATCACCCCCTCCCCGATATCACCCCTCCCCGATATCACCCCCACCCCGATATCACCCCCTCCCCGATAACACCCCCTCCCCGACATCACCCCCTCCCCGATATCAAGCCCTCCCCGATATCACCCCCTCCCCGATATCACCCCCTCCCCGATATCACCCACACCCCGATATCACCCCCTTCCCGATATCACCCCAACCCCGATATCATCCCCTCCCCGATATCACCCCCTCCCCGATATCACCACAACCACAATATCACCCCCACCCCGATATCACCCCCTCCCCGATATCACCCACTTCCCGATATCACCCCTTCCCGATATCACACCCTCCCCGATATCACCCCCTCCCCGATATTACCGCCTCCCTGATATCACCGCCTCCCCAATATCACCCCTCCCCCATATCACTACCACCCCGTTATCACCCCTGCCCGGATATCCCCGCCTCCTCGATATCACCCCCTCCCCGATATCACCATCAGCCCAAAATCACCCCTCCCAATATTACCCCCACCCCGACATCACCCCACCCCGATAACGCCCACTCCCCGATATCACCGCCACCCCGATATCACCCACTCCCCGATATCACCCCCTCCCCGATATCACCCCCTCCCCAATATCACCCCCTCCCCAATATCACCCCCCCCCGATATCATCCCTGCCCAGATATCACCCCCTCCCCGATATCACCCACTCCCCGATATCACCCCACCCCGATATCACCCCCTCCCCGATATCACCCGCACCCCCGATACCACCCCCTCCCAGGTATCACCCCCTCACCGATATCACCCCCACTCAGATATCACCCCCTCCCTGATATCACCACCTCACCGATATCACCCCATCCCCTATATCACCCCCTCTCCGAAATGACCCCCTCCCCGATATCACCGCCTCCCCGATATCACCCCCCTCCCCGATTCACCCCTCTCCGATTTCACCCCCTCCCCGATATCACCCCCTCACCGATATCACCCCCTCCCCGATATGACCCCCACCCCGATATCACACCCTCAGCGATATCACTCCATCCCCGATATCACCCCATCCCCGATATCACCCCCACCCCGATATCACCCCCTCCCCGATATTACCCCTCCCCGATATCACCCCCGCCCCGATACCATCCCCATCCCGATATTAGCCACACCCCGATGTCACCCCCACCCGATATCACCCCCACCCCGATATCAACCCCGCCTCGATATCACCGCCTCCCCGATATCACCCCCTCCCCGATATCACCCCCACCCCGATATCAATCCCACCCCGATATCACCGCCTCCCCGATATCACCCCCTCCCCGATATCACCCCCTCCCCAATATCACCCACACCCCGATATCACCCCCTCCCCATATCACCGCCTCCCCGATATCACCCGCTCTCCGATATCACACCCTCCTCGATATCGCACCCACACCGATATCACGCCCCCGCCGATATCATCCCCTCCCCGATATCACCCCCTCCTCGATATCACCCCTCCCCGATATCACCCCTCCCAGATATCACCCCCTCCCCGATATCACACCAACACCGATATCACTTCCCCGCCGATATCACCCCCTCCCCGACATCACCCCCTCCCCGATATCACCCCCTCTCAGAAATCACCCCCTCCCGATATCACCCCACCACGATATCACCCCCTTCCCGATATCACACCCACCCCGCTATCAACCCCGCCCCGTTATCACCGCCTCCCACACATCACCCCCTCCCCGATATCAGCCCCTCCCCGATATCACTCCCTCCCCGAGATCACCCCCTCCCGATATCACCCGCCTCCCCGATATTACCCACACCACGATTTCACCCCCTCCCCGATATCACCCACACCCCGATGTCACCCCATCCACGATTTCACTCCCTCCCCGATATCACCCCCAACACGATATCACACCATCCCCGATATCAGCCCCTTCACGATATCACATCCTCCCCGATATCAAACCCTCCCGATATCACCCACTCCCCGATATCACCCCCTCCCAAAATCACCCCCTCCCCGATATCATCCCCGCCCCAATATCACCCCCTCCCCGATATCACTCCCTCCCCAATATCACCCCAACCCCGATATCACCCCCACCCCGATAGCACCCCCTCCCCGATATCACCCCCTCGCTGATATCACCCCGTCCCCGATATCACCCCCTCCCCGATATCACTCCCACCCCGATATCACCCCCTCCCCGATATCACCACCTCCCCGATATCACCGCAACACCGAAATCACCACCTCCCCGATTTCACCCCAACCCCGATATCACCCCATCCCGATATCACCGCCTCCCCGATATCACCCCCTCCCCGATGTCACCCCTCCCCGATATCAACCCCTACCCGATATCACCCCCTCCCCGATATCACCCCCTCCCCGATATCACCCCCACCCCGATTTCACCCCCTCCCCGATATCACCCCCTCCCCGATATCACCCCCTCCCCGATATCAAGCCCTCCCCGATATCACCCCCTCCCCGATATCACCCCCTCCCCGATATCACCCACACCCCGATATCACCCACTTCCCGATATCACCCCAACCCCGATATCACCCCCACCCCGATGTCACCCCCCTCCCCGATATCACCACAACCCCAATATCACCCCCACCCCGATATCACCCCCTCCCCGATATCACCCACTCCCCGATATCACCCCCTCCCCGATATCACACCCTCCCCGATATCACCCCCTCCCCGATATTACCGCCTCCCTGATATCACCGCCTCCCCAATATCACCCCTCCCCCATATCACTACCACCCCGTTATCACCCCTGCCCCGATATCCCCGCCTCGATATCACCCCCTCCCCGATGTCACCATCAGCCCAAAATCACCCCTCCCAATATTACCCCCACCCCGACATCACCCCACCCCGATAACGCCCACTCCCCGATATCACCGCCACCCCGATATCACCCACTACCCGATATCACCCCTCCCCGATATCACCCCCTCCCCAATATCACCCCTCCCCAATATCACCCCCCCCCCCGATATCATCCCTGCCCAGATATCACACCCTCCCGGATATCACCCACTCCCCGATATCACCCCACCCCGATATCACCCCCTCCCCGATATCACCCGCACCCCGATACCACCCCCTCCCAGGTATCACCCCCTCACTGATATCACCCCCACTCAGATATCACCCCCTCCCTGATATCACCACCTCACCGATATCACCCCATCCCCTATATCACCCCCTCTCCGAAATGACCCCCTCCCCGATATCACCGCCTCCCCGATATCACCCCCTCCCCGATTCACCCCTCTCCGATTTCACCCCCTCCCCGATATCACCCCCTCACCGATATCACCCCCTCCCCGATATGACCCCCACCCCGATATCACACCCTCAGCGATATCACCCCATCCCCGATATCACCCCATCCCCGATATCACCCCCACCCCGATATCACCCCCTCCCCGATATTACCCCTCCCCGATATCACCCCCGCCCCGATACCATCCCCATCCCGATATTAGCCACACCCCGATGTCACCCCCACCCGATATCACCCCCACCCCGATATCAACCCCGCCTCGATATCACCGCCTCCCCGATATCACCCCCTCCCCGATATCACCCCCACCCCGATATCAATCCCACCCCGATATCACCGCCTCCCCGATATCACCCCCTCCCCGATATCACCCCCTCCCCAATATCACCCACACCCCGATATCACCCCCTCCCCATATCACCGCCTCCCCGATATCACCCGCTCTCCGATATCACACCCTCCTCGATATCGCACCCACACCGATATCACGCCCCCGCCGATATCATCCCCTCCCCGATATCACCCCCTCCTCGATATCACCCCTCCCCGATATCACCCCTCCCAGATATCACCCCCTCCCCGATATCACACCAACACCGATATCACTTCCCCGCCGATATCACCCCCTCCCCGACATCACCCCCTCCCCGATATCACCCCCTCTCAGAAATCACCCCCTCCCGATATCACCCCACCACGATATCACCCCCTTCCCGATATCACACCCACCCCGCTATCAACCCCGCCCCGTTATCACCGCCTCCCACACATCACCCCCTCCCCGATATCAGCCCCTCCCCGATATCACTCCCTCCCCGAGATCACCCCCTCCCGATATCACCCGCCTCCCCGATATTAACAACACCACGATTTCACCCCCTCCCCGATATCACCCACACCCCGATGTCACCCCATCCACGATTTCACTCCCTCCCCGATATCACCCCCAACACGATATCACACCATCCCCGATATCAGCCCCTTCACGATATCACATCCTCCCCGATATCAAACCCTCCCGATATCACCCACTCCCCGATATCACCCCCTCCCAAAATCACCCCCTCCCCGATATCATCCCCGCCCCAATATCACCCCCTCCCCGATATCACTCCCTCCCCAATATCACCCCAACCCCGATATCACCCCCACCCCGATAGCACCCCCTCCCCGATATCACCCCCTCGCTGATATCACCCCGTCCCCGATATCACCCCCTCCCCGATATCACTCCCACCCCGATATCACCCCCTCCCCGATATCACCACCTCCCCGATATCACCGCAACACCGAAATCACCACCTCCCCGATTTCACCCCAACCCCGATATCACCCCATCCCGATATCACCGCCTCCCCGATATCACCCCCTCCCCGATGTCACCCCTCCCCGATATCAACCCCTACCCGATATCACCCCCTCCCCGATATCACCCCCTCCCCGATATCACCCCCACCCCGATTTCACCCCCTCCCCGATATCACCCCCTCCCCGATATCACCCCCTCCCCGATATCAAGCCCTCCCCGATATCACCCCCTCCCCGATATCACCCCCTCCCCGATATCACCCACACCCCGATATCACCCACTTCCCGATATCACCCCAACCCCGATATCACCCCCACCCCGATGTCACCCCCTCCCCGATATCACCACAACCCCAATATCACCCCCACCCCGATATCACCCCCTCCCCGATATCACCCACTCCCCGATATCACCCCCTCCCCGATATCACACCCTCCCCGATATCACCCCCTCCCCGATATTACCGCCTCCCTGATATCACCGCCTCCCCAATATCACCCCTCCCCCATATCACTACCACCCCGTTATCACCCCTGCCCCGATATCCCCGCCTCGATATCACCCCCTCCCCGATGTCACCATCAGCCCAAAATCACCCCTCCCAATATTACCCCCACCCCGACATCACCCCACCCCGATAACGCCCACTCCCCGATATCACCGCCACCCCGATATCACCCACTACCCGATATCACCCCTCCCCGATATCACCCCCTCCCCAATATCACCCCTCCCCAATATCACCCCCCCCCCGATATCATCCCTGCCCAGATATCACACCCTCCCGGATATCACCCACTCCCCGATATCACCCCACCCCGATATCACCCCCTCCCCGATATCACCCGCACCCCGATACCACCCCCTCCCAGGTATCACCCCCTCACTGATATCACCCCCACTCAGATATCACCCCCTCCCTGATATCACCACCTCACCGATATCACCCCCTCCCCTATATCACCCCCTCTCCAAAATGACCCCCTCCCCGATATCACCGCCTCCCCGATATCACCCCATTCCCCGATTCACCCCTCTCCGATTTCACCCCCTCCCCGATATCGCCCCCTCCCCGATATCACCACCTCCCCGATATGACCCCCGCCCCGATATCACCCCCATCCCGATATTAGCCACACCCCGATGTCACCCCCACCCGATATCACCCCCACCCCGATATCAACCCCGCCTCGATATCACCGCCTCCCCGATATCACCCCCTCCCCGATATCACCCCCACCCCGATATCAATCCCACCCCGATATCACCGCCTCCCCGATATCACCCCCTCCCCGATATCACCCCCTCCCCAATATCATCCACACCCCGATATCACCCCTCCCCATATCACCGCCTCCCCGATATCACCCGCTCTCCGATATCACACCCTTCTCGATATCGCACCCACACCGATATCACTCCCCCGCCGATATCATCCCCTCCCCGATATCACCCCCTCCCCGATATCACCCCGATATCACCCCTCCCAAATATCACCCCCTCCCCGATATCACACCAACACCGATATCACTCCCCCGCCGATATCACCCCCTCCCCGACATCACCCCCTCCCCGATATCACCCCCTACCCAATATCACCCCCTCCCCGATATCACCCCCTCCCCGATATCAGCCCCTCTCCGATATCAGACCGTCCCCGATATCACCCTCTCCCCGATATCACCCCATTACCGATATCACCCCCTCCCAGATATCACCCACTCCCCGATATTACCCACACCCTGATATCACCCCTTCCCGATATCACCCCCACGCCGATATCACCCCCTCCCCGATACCACCCCGTCCCCGATATCACTCCCTCCCCGATATCACCCCGAACACGATATCACAACCTCCCCGATATCATCCCCTCCCCGATATCACCCCCTCCATGATATCAAACACTCTCCGATATTAGCCTCACCACGGTATCACCGCCACCCCGATATCACTCCCACTCCGATACCACCCCCTCCCAATATCACTCCCTCCCCGAAATCAACACCGCCCCGATATCACCGCCACCCCGATATCACCCCCTCCCAGATACCACCTCCTCCGCGATATCACTCTCTCCCCGATATCATCCCCAACCAGATATCACCCCCTCCCCGATATCAGGCCCTCCCCGTTATCACCCCCTCCCCGATATCACCCCCTCTCGAAACCACCCCCTCCCCGATATCACCCACTCCCCGATTTCAGTCCCTCCCCGATATCACACCCTCTCCGATATCAGCCCCTCCCCGTTATCACAACCTCACCGATATCATGCCCTCCCCGATAACACCCCCTCCATAATATCAACCACTCCCCGATATTAGCCTCCCCACGGTATCACCCCCACCCCGATATCACCCCCACTCCGATACCACCCCCTCCCAATATCACTCCCTCCCCGAAATCAACCCCGCCCCGATATCACCGCCTCCTCGATATCACCCCCTCCCCGTTACCACCCCCTCCGCGATAGCACTCCCTCCCCGATATCACCCCCAACCCGATATCACACCCTCCCCGATATCAGCCCGTCCCCGATATCACCCCCTCCCCGATATCACCCCCTCCCGATACCACCCCCTCCCCGATATCACCCACTCCCCGATTTCAGTCCCTCCCCGATATCACACCATCTCCGATATCACCCCCTCCCGATATCACCCCCTCCCCCATACCACCACTTCCCCGATATCACTCCCTCCCTGATATCACCCCCAATCCGATATCACCCCCTCCCCGATGTAAGTCCCTCCCCGATATCACCCCGTCCCCGATATCACCCCCTCCCCGATATCACCGCCTCTCCGATATCACCCCCTTCCAGATACCACCCCCTCCCCGATGTCACTCCCTCCCTGATATCACCCCCAACCCGATATCACCCCCTCCCCGATATCAGTCCCTCCCCGATATCACCCCCTCCCCGATATCACCCCCAACCCGATATCACACCCTCCCCGATATCAGCCCCTCCCCGATATCACCCCCTCCCCGATATCACCCCCTCCCGATACCACCCCCTCCCCGATATCGCCCACTCCCCGATTTCAGTCCCTCCCCGATATCACACCATCTCCGATATCACCCCCTCCCGATATCACCCCCTCCCCGATATCACCGCCTCCCCGATATCACCCGCTCTCCGATACCACCCCCACCCCGATATCACTCCCTCCCTGATATCACCCACAACCCGATATCACCCCCTCCCCGATATCAGTCCCTCCCCGATATCATCCCCTCCCCGATATCACGCCCTCCCGATATCACCCCCTCCCCGATATCACCCCCTCCCCGATATCAGCCCCTCCCCGATATCACCCCCTCACAGATATCACCCCCTCCCGATATCAACCCCTCCCCGATATCACCCCACCACGATATCTCCCCTTCCCGATATCACACCCACCCCGCTATCAACCCCGCCCCGATATCACCGCCTCCCACACATCACCCCCTCCCCGATATCAGCCCCTCCCCGATATCACTCCCTCCCCGATTTCACCCCCTCCCCGATATCACCCCCTCCCCGATATTACCCACACCACGATATCACCCCTCCCCAATATCACCCACACCCCGATGTCACCCCTTCCCCGATATCACTCCCTCCCCGATATCACCCCCAACCCGAGATCACACCATCCCCGATATCAGCCCCTCCCCGATATCACCATCTCCCCGCTATCAACCCCTCCCGATATCACCCCCTCCACGATATTACCCCCTCCGAAAATCACCCCCTCCCCGATATCATCCCCGCCCCGATATCCCCCCCTATCCGATATCACCCCCTCCCCAATATCACCCAACCCCGATATCACCCCCACCCCGATAGCACCCCCTCCCAGATATCACCCCCTCGCCGATATCACCCCGTCCCCGATATCACCCCCTCCACTATATCACCCCCACCCCGATATCACCCCCTCCCCGATATTACCACCTCCCCGATATCACCACAACACCGAAAGCACCCCCTCCCCGATATCCACCTCCCCGATATCACCCCAACCCCGATATCACCCCATCCCTATATCACCGCCTCCCCGATATCACACCCTCCCCGATGTCACCCCCCTCCCCGATATCAACCCCTACCCGATATCACCCCCTCCCCGATATCACCCTCTTCCCGAATTCACCCCAACCCCGTTATCACCCCCTCCCCGATATCACCCCCTCCCCGATATCACCCCAACCCCGATATCACCCCCTCCCCGATATCAGCCCCCCCCGATATCAAGCCCTCCCCGATATCACCCCCTCCCCGATATCACCCCCTCCCCGATATCACCCACACCCCGATATCACCCCCTTCCCGATATCACCCCAACCCCGATATCACCCCCTCCCCGATATCATCCCCTCCCCGATATCACCACAACCCCAATATCACCCCCACCCCGATATCACCCCCTCCCCGATATCACCCCCTCCCCGATATCATCCCCTCCCCGATATCACCACAACCCCAATATCACCCCCTCCCCGATATCACCCCCTCCCCGATATCACCCCAACCCCGATATCACCCCCTCCCCGATATCAGCCCTCCCCGATATCAAGCCCTCCCCGATATCATCCCCTCCCCGATATCACCCCCTCCCCGATATCACCCACACCCCGATATCACCCCCTTCCCGATATCACCCCAACCCCGATATCACCCCCTCCCCGATATCATCCCCTCCCCGATATCACCACAACCCCAATATCACCCCCACCCCGATATCACCCCCTCCCCGATATCACCCCCTCCCCGATATCACCCCCTCGCCGATATCACCCCGTCCCCGATATCACCCCCTCCCCGATGTCACCCCCACCCCGATATCACCCCCTCCCCGATATCACCATCTCCCCGATATCAACACAACACCGATATCACCCCCTCCCCGATATCACCACCTCCCCGATATCACCCCAACCCCGATATCACCCCATCCCGATATCACCGCCTCCCCGATATCACCCCCTCCCCGATGTCACCCCCCTCCCGGATATCAACCCCTACCCGATATCACCCCCTCCCCGATATCACCCCCTCCCCGATATCACCCCCTCCCCGATATCACCCTCTTCCCGAATTCACCCCAACCCCGTTATCACCCCCTCCCCGATATCACCCCAACCCCGATATCACCCCCTCCCCGATATCACCCCCTCCCCGATATCAAGCGCTCCCCGATATCACCCCCACCCCGATATCACCATCAGCCCGAAATCACCCCTCCCAATATTACCCCCACCCCGACATCACCCCAACCCGATAACGCCCACTCCCCGCTATCACCGCCACCCCGATATCACCCACTCTCCGATATCACCCCCTCCCCGATATCACCCCCTCCCCAATATCACCCCCTCCCCAATATCACCCCCTCCCCAATATGACCCCCTCCCCGATATCATCCCCGCCCCGATATCACCCCCTCCCCGAGATCACCCACTCCCCGATATAACCCCCACCCCGATATCACCCCACCCCGATATCAACCCCTACCCGATATCATCCCCACACCGATACCACTCCCTCCCAGATATCACCCCCTCCCCGATATCACCCCCACTCAGGTATCACCCCGTCCCTGATATCACCACCTCACCGATTTCACCCCCTCCCCTCTATCACCCCCTCTCCGAAATGACCCCCTCCCCGATATCACCGCCTCCCCGATATCACCCCCTCCCCGATTTCACCCCTCCCCGATTTCACCCCCTCCCCGATATCACCCCCTCCCCGATATCACCCCCTCCACGATATGACCCCCACCCCGATATCACACCCTCCCCGATATCACCCCATCCCCGATATCACCCCACTCCCGATATCAACCCCACCCCGATATCACCCCCTCCCCGATATAACCCCTCCCCGATATCACCACCGCCCTGATATCACCCCCATCCCGATATCACCCCCTCCGCGATATCACCCCACCCCGATGTCACCCCCACCCCGATATCACCCCCACCCCGATATCAACCCCGCCTCGATATCACCGCCTCCACGATATCACCCCCTCCCCGATATCACCCCCACCCCGATATCAATCCCGCCCCGATATCACCGCCTCCCCGATATCACCCCCACCCCGATATCACCCCCTCCCCAATATCACCCCCACCCCGATATCACCCCCTCCCCATATCACCACCTTCCCGATATCACCCCCTCTCCGATATCACACCCTCCTCGATATCACACCCACACCGATATCACTCCCCCGCCGACATCATACCCTCCCCGATATCACCCCCTCCCCGATATCACCCCTCCCCGATATTACCCCTCCCAGATATCACCCCCTCCCCGATATCACACCCACACCGATATCACTCCCCCGCCGATATCACCCCCTCCCCGACATCACCCCCTCCCCGATATCACCCCCTACCCGGTATCACCCCCTCCCCGATATCACCCCCTCCCCGATATCAGCCCCTCCCTGATATCACCCCCTCCCCGATATCACCCCCTCCCCGATATCACCCCATCCCCGATATCACCCCCTCCCAGATATCACCCACTCCCCGATATCATCATGCCAGGAACATGATTATTTTCAGTCCAATGATTAGTGAATATGTCTAGAAACCTTTATACTTTTCACAATAATATGCATTTGTAAATGTCGATGAGTACCAGTAATTATCTTTCAGGTTTTAATTCCATTAATTACTAGAAATATCGCTGCTCTGTGGTGGAATACAATGTGATCTCTCTGCCTGTTTCTACTGAAGACGTCTCAGCAATTTAAATGATGGAATCCGGGAAGTAATGTGCTGAGAAACTATTATATATTGTGTTACATATTTATTTAAATTATTGAGGCTATCTGACTGCCACAACTGGATAACTACAAACTCCCGCTGGTGTTGTTGGGGAGACTGGTCCTTTTGGTTCCCTTCTGTATCCTCTAGTGTAGCTCCTCGGGAAAATACTGACTGTTTCACAATAAGAGAGTGATCAACCATTGTTTCCATTCACTATTCATATATTAGAGTCTGTTCCCCAGGTTTAATGGACTGAGCAATGCCGGGGTCTAATGTGATGGTTAAGATTGGAGCTGGCGGATTGGAGGAGAATCAAACCCTGCCATGGCCTTGGTGATTTATTTCTTAGTATTACACAACAGATCCATAGCTCTCCGTGATACCGACACTCTCCCAATTCTTCAGGGTTCCTGATTTAAAGGCCGGCATGATAGCACAGTGGTTAGCACAGTGGCTTCACAGCTCCGGGGTCCCAGGTTCGATTCCCGGCTTGTGTCACTGTCTGTGTGGAGTCTGCACGGTCCCCCGTGTCTGCGTGGGTTTCCTCTGGGTGCTCTTATTTCCTTCCACAAGTCCCGAAAGACGTGTTGTGAGGTGAGTTGGACATTCTTAAATGTCTCTCTGTGTACCCGAACAGGCGCCGGAGTGTGGCGTCTAGGGAGTTTTCACAGTAACTTCATTGCAATGTGGGACTACTTGCGACAATAAATATTTTTATTGTGAATAAAGATTATTATTATTGTATTAATAGTTGAACACATGATGCCTTGCCTTCCACTGTCTGGCCCGGAAGGTGTGGGATTATCTCTTCCAGTCTCTCAGTCCCATTACCTCGTGTTCGTTGTTGAAGACAAGCACTTGCAACATAGACTATTGATTGCGATTTTGGACTCCTGACTCAGCAATACCTGATAGAAATAGTTAGAACAAAGAACAAAGCACAAATAAAAGTACAGCATAGGTATTGACCCTTCGGCCCTCAAGCCTGTGCTGAACATGCTGCCCATCTAACCTATAATCTTCTGCACTTGCTGTGGTGCGTATCCCGGTATTCCCATTCTACTCATGTATTACTCATGTAATTAAGGTTCTGTACAACTGCAGCAACTAATTCATTAAATGGGCAGAGGAGTAACTAAACCTGAGAGCAGGGATTAGAATTTAACATTTAATTTACAGTAAGAATCCAGCGCCAGGACCATACCGTTAATTGTAACTTAATCTGATAACAATTAAATGATTATATTGAATAAATTAACCAGTGCATAAATGTCATTCAGCGGGGTGCAGTGCTCTAACTGTGAGTTGTGGGAGAACCATGACGCTTCCAGCGTTCTGATCGACTACGTCTGCAGTAGATGTAGCCGATGTCCACTCCTCACAGACCGCGTGGTTCGGTTGGAGCAGCATTTGGACGCACTTAGGAGCATGCAGGTGGCGGAAAGCATCATAGACAGACGTTCTGGAGACGTGGTCACATCTAAGGTGCAGGCAGATAGTTGGGTGGATGACTGCTGGAAAGAGAAGGCTGTCAGCGCTGGAATCCCATGTGGCTTTCTCCCTCTCTAATATGTATACTGTGTTGGATACAGTTGAGGGGATAGCCTATCAGGGTTAAACAACAGCAGCCAGAACAGTGGCACCACAACTGGCTCTGTTATTCAGCAGGAGAGGGCAACGTGCAGGAAAGCGATAGGTATAGGGACTTTATAGTAAGGGGCACAGATAGGCGCTTCTGTGGACAGGAAGAATACTTCAGGTTAGTATGTTGTCTCCCTGGTGCCAGGGTCAAGGTTGTCGCTGAACGAACACAGGACGTCCTGAAGAGGGAGGGTGAACAGCCAGAGGCCTTAGTTCACAGAGGTACGAACGACATCGGCAGGAAGAGAGATGAAGTCCTGCAGAAGGAGTTCAGGAAGTTAGACAGTAAGCTAAAACGCAGGACCTCTCGGGTTGTAATCTCAGGATTACTCCCTGTACCCCGTGACAGCGAGGCAAGGAACAAGAGGATGGTACAGCTAAACACGTGGCTAAACTGGTGGTGTAGGAGGGAGGATTTCAGATTTCTGGGCCATTGGGCTATCTTCCGGGACAGGTGGGACCTGGACAAGAAGGGCGGGTAGCTTCTAAACTGGAGGGGCATCACTATCCTCGCTGGGAGGATTGTTAGTGTCACCCGGGAGAATTGAAACTAATATGAAAGGGTGTGGGAACCAGAGCGGTAGCTCAGCAGGTGTAATAACTGAAGGGGAAATATAGAACAAAAATACCTGAACAACATCACCCTCAGGCAGAGCAAAAAAGATGACAAGTGTGAGAAGGGAGGTGCTCAATGCAGGATTGAGGGTGGTGGACCTAAATGTGCGCAGTATACAGAACAAGGTAAAGTTGCATGTTGCGCACATTAATATTGGCTGGGACGATGTGGTGGGAATCACAGAAACGTGGCTGCAAGGTGATCAGGGCTGGGATCAAAATATGCAAGGATATGTGTTCTCTCGAATGGACAGGCAGATGGGCAAAGGGTGAGGGGTTGCATTGTTCGTAAGGAATGAAGTTAAATCGATAGCAAGGAGCAATATAGGATCAGAAGGCATAGAATCTCTGTGGGTAGAGTTGAGGAATCGAATAGAGAAAAACACTCTGATCGGAGTTATTTGCAGGACCCGGAGCAGTAACCAAGATGTGGAGCAGAAAATAAATCAGGAGATAGAAAAGGCTGTAAAAAAGGCAATATTACAATAATCATGGGGGACTTCAATATGCAGGTGGACTGGGAAAATCAGGTTGGTCGTGGATCCCAAGAAAAGGCATTTGTGGAAAGTCTGAGAGATGTTTTTTTTTAGTAGCTTGTGACAGAGCCGACTAGGGAACAGGCAATTCCGGATTTGGTGATGTGTAATGAAGCAGACTTGATTAGTGAACATAAGGTGAAGGAACCCTGAGGGGGCAGTGACCACAATATGCTAGAATTTACCCTGCAGTTTGAGAGGGAGAAGCTGCAATCAGATGTAACAGTATTACAATTAAATAAGGGTAACTACAAAGATATGAGGGATGAGCTGGCCAGAGTTGATTGGAAATAGAGCCTAGCAGGGAAGACAGTGGAACAGAAATGGCAGGAGTTGTGGGGGCTTATTCATGAGGAACAACATAATTTCATCCCAAGTAGGGCGGCATGTGGCGCAGTGGATTGCACTGGGACTGCAGCACGGAGTATCCAGGTTCGAATCCCGGCCCTGGGTCACTGTTCCTGTGGAATTTGCATATTCTCTCCATGTCTGCGTGCGTTTCACCCCCACAACCCAAAGATGTGCAGGTTAGGTGGATTGGCCACGCTAAATTGACCCTTAATTGGAAAAATAAATGATTGGATACTCTAAATTTATTTATGTTCTATAGTAGGGAACTCGCCAACATTGAGGGCATTTAAAAGTTTATTGGATAAACATATGGATGATAATGGCATAGTCTAGGTTAGATGGCTTTTGTTTCGGTGCAACATCGTGGGCCGAAGGGCCTGTACTGCGCTGTATTATTCTATGTTCTATGTTCTAGGAGGGAACATGCCAAGGGGAGGACAAGGCATCCATGGTTGACGAGGGAAGTCAAGGACAGCAGTAAAGCAAAATAAAAAACATACAATGTGGCGAGGAGCAGTGGGATGCCCAGAAGATTGGGAAGCATTTAATAGCGAGCAGAGGACAACTGAAAAAAACAATAAAGGAGGAGGAGATGAAATATGAGTGCAAGCTAGTTAGTAACGTAAAAGACGATAAGAAGATGTTCTTTTCAATATATAAAAGGTAAGAGAGAGACAAGAAAAAGACATTGGAACACTGTAAAATGTGATTGGGGAAGTAATAATAGGCAACAAAGAAATGGCAGGCCAGCTGTACAGTTACTTTGCATCAGTCTTCACGGTGGAAGTCACCAGTGGGATGCCAGAGCTCCAGGAGAACCAGGGGGCAGAGGGGAGTGCCGTGGCCATCACTAAGGAGAAGGTTCTGCGGAAACTGAAAGGTCTGAAGGTGGATGAATGACCTGGACCGGATGGACTACATCCCAGGGTTCGAAAAGAGATAGCTGAGGAGATTGTGGAGTCAGTGGCGGGAATCTTTCAGGAATCACTGAAGGCAGAAAGGGTCCCAGAGGACTGGAAAGTGGCTAATGTAGCACGGCTGTTTAAGAAGGGAGGGAGGCAGAAGACGGGAAATTACCGGCCGGTTAGCCTGACTTCGGTCATTGGTAAGATTTTAGATCCATTATTAAGGATGAGATCGCGGAGTACTTGGAAGTGCATGGTAAAATAGGACTGAGTCAGCACGGCTTCGTCAAGGGGAGGTCATGCCTGACAAATCTGTTAGAGTTCTTTGAGGAAGTAACAAGCACGTTAGACAAGGGAGAATCAGTGGTCGTGATGTATTTAGATGTCCAGAGGGCCTTTGACACGGTGCCGCATTACAGTCTGTTAAATTGGGAAAGAGCCCATGGTGTTCAGGGTAAGATCCTGGGATGGAAAAAGAATTGGCTGACTGGGAGAAGGCAGAGAGTGGGGATAAAGGGATCTTTATCGGGATGGCAGCCGGTGACTCGTCGTGTGCCTCAAGGGTCTGTGCTGGGACCACAACTTCCCACATTATACATTAATGATCTGGAAGAAGGAACTGAAGGCACTGTCGCTACGTTTGCAGATGATACAAAGATCTGTAGAGGGACAGGTAGTATTGAGGAAGCGGGGGGTGGGGGTGGGGGGTGGTGGGGTGGGGGTGGGGGGGTGGGGGGGAGGCTGCAGAAGGATTTCGAGGCTCGGATATTGTGCAAGGAAGTGGCAGATAGAATACAATGTGAAAAGTGTGAGGTTATGCACTTTGGAAGGAGGAATGGAGGAATTGACTATTCCCTAAATGGGGAAATGCTTCGGAAATCAGAAGCACAAAGGGACTTGGGAGGCCGTGTTCACGATTCTCTTGCGGTTAACGTGCAGGTTCAGTCGGCAGTTAGGAAGGCAATTGCAATGTTAGCATTCATGTCGAGAGGGCGAGAGTACAAGAGCAGGGATGTATTTCTGCGGCTGTATAAGTCTCTGGTCAGACCCCATTTGGAGAATTGTGAGCAGGTTTGGGCCCCGTATCTGAAGAAGGATATGCTTCCCTTGGAAAGGGTCCAGAGGAGGTTCACTAGAACTAGAAAAAAAATAATAATAATAATCCCCCCTGAGAATAAAAAGGATACATTTTTAAAAATGTTTATCTCTCTTCAATCCTATTTGTGCAGGAATGTACCTTAGTATTCCGATATTAAAGTCCAGCATGCTGCCAGATTTTCTTAAAATCCGAACTTTTGGCTTTGAGTGACTGAACGCTTCATACTCCTTGTAATTATTTGCCTCCAAATTTATTTTTCAGTACCTAGTATAAAATAATAGCGATACATAACATGTTATTTTCATTATTATCTTCTTGCAACATGAAATTTAATTTGGGATTGCTATATAAATGATAAAGGTGCTGTCTATAATTATGTCAAAGTCTAATTTTTGAGACCAACTTTTTCGGCCAAAAGTCATGGTGGATTTTTACATGGCTAATTCTTCCAAGGGGTTGACATGTGCTTGATTTGGACATATATTAAATCCAAAATAGACCATTATAAAAAAACATTTTTTATATATGGGCAGCACGGTAACATTGTGGATAGCACAATTGCTTCACAGCTCCAGGGTCCCAGGTTCGATTCCAGCTTGGGTCACTGTCGGTGTGGAGTCTGCACATCCTCCCCATGTGTGCGTGGGTTTCCTCCAGGTGCTCCGGTTTCCTCCCACAGTCCAAAGATGTGCAGGTTAGGTGGATTGGCCATGATAAAATGCCCTTAGTGTCCAAAATTGCCCTCAGTGTTGGGTGGGGTTACTGGGTTATGGGGATAGGGTGGAGGTGTTGACCTTGGATAGGGTCCTCTTTCCAAGAGCCGGTGCAGACTCGATGGGCCGAATGGCCTCCTTCTGCACTGTAAATTCTATGATAATCTATGATATCCCTGGAATGAAGAGCTTGTCTTATGAGGAGTGGTTGCGGACGCTGGGTCTGTACTTGTTGGAGTTTAGAAGGATGAGGGGGGATCTTATTGAAAGCGTGATTTCGGCGTGAGAACAGCTGGTGAGTCAGTTTCAGCGGGAGCATTGCGGAAGTGGCTGCTGGGAGGTAAGTCTGGCCTTTAAAAGCACTTGCCTTTGCAGGGGCAGGCCAGTCGATTTCGGCGGGAGAACAGCTGGTGAGTCAGTTTCAGAGGGAGCAGTGCGGAAGTGGCTGCTGGGAGGTAAGTCTGGCCTTTAAAAGCACTTGTCTTTGCAGGGGCAGGCCAGTCGATTTCGGCAGGAGAACAGCTGGTGAGTCAGTTTCAGCGGGAGCAGTGCGGAAGTGGCTGCTGGGAGGTAAGTCTGGCCTTTAAAAGCACTTGTCTTTGCAGGGGCAGGCCAGTCGATTTCGGCGGGAGTGGAGCTGGCTGGTTAGTCAATTTCAGCAGGAGCTGAGAATTTTTATTTTCTTTTTTTTAAATTAGTTTTTTAGGCGGTAACAGGAAGTCGACCCGCGGACGTCTGGGAAGACCCTCACCAATAAATTCTGGTGGAGGATCATTCGGGAGGCAGAAGGGGTCATAGATAGCAGCTTCAGGGAATTAGTGACACCAAAGATTGGAGATAGGTGGGTAGCTGTAAGAGGGACTGGGAAAAAGCAGTCAGTGCAGGGATCCCCTGCGGTCGTTCCCCTGAGTAACAAGTATACCGCTTTGGATACTTGTGGGGGGGACGACTTACCAGGGGTAAGCCATGGGGTACGGGCCTCTGGCACGGAGTCTGTCCCTGTTGCTCAGAAGGGAAGGGGGGAGAGAAGCAGAGCATTAGTAATTGGGGACTCTATAGTCAGGGGCACAGATAGGAGATTTTGTGGGAGCGTGAGAGACTCACATTTGGTATGTTGCCTCCCAGGTGCAAGGGTACGTGATGTCTCGGATCGTGTTTTCCGGGTCCTTAGGGGGGAGGGGGAGCAGCCCCAAGTGGTGGACCACAGTGGCACTAATGACATCGGTAGGAAAGGGGACAAGGATGTCAGGCAGGCTTTCAGGGAGCTAGGATGGAAGCTCATAACTAGAACAAACAGAGTTGTTATCTCTGTGTTGTTGCCCGTGCCACGTGATAGTGAGATGAGGAATAGGGAGAGAGAGCATTTAAACACGTGGCTACAGAAATGGTGCAGGCGGGAGGGATTCAGATTTCTGGATAACTGGGGCTCTTTCTGGGGAAGGTGGACCTCTACAGGCAGGATGGTCTACATCTGAACCTGAGGGGCACAAATATCCCGGGGGGGAGATTTGTTAGTGCTCTTTGGGGGGGGGGGGGTTTAAACTAATGCAGCAGGGGCATGGGAACCTGGATTGTAGTTTTAGGGTAAGGGAGAATGAGAGTATAGAGGTCAGGAGCACAGATTTGACGTCGCAGGAGGGGGCCAGTGTTCAGGTAGGTGGTTTGAAGTGTGTCTACTTCAATGCCAGGAGTATACGAAACAAGGTAGGGGAACTGGCAGCATGGCTTGGTACCTGGGACTTCCATGTTGTGGCCATTTCGGAGACATGGATAGAGCAGGGACAGGAATGGATGTTGCAGGTTCCGGGGTTTAGGTGTTTTAGGAAGCTCAGAGAAGGAGGCAAAAGAGAGGGAGGTGTGGCGCTGCTAGTCAAGAGCAGTATTACGGTGGCGGAGAGGATGCTAGATGGGGACTCTTCTTCCGAGGTAGCATGGGCTGAAGTTAGAAACAGGAAAGGAGAGGTCACCCTGTTGGGAGTTTTTTATAGGCCTCCTAATAGTTCTAGGGATGTAGAGGAAAGGATGGCGAAGATGATTCTGGATATGAGCGAACGTAACAGGGTAGTTATTATGGGAGACTTTAACTTTCCAAATATTGACTGGAAAAGATATAGTTCGAGTACAATAGATGGGTCCTGTTTTGTACAGTGTGTGCAGGAGGGTTTCCTGAAACAATATGTTGACAGGCCAACAAGAGGCGAGGCCACGTTGGATTTGGTTTTGGGTAATGAACCAGGCCAGTTGTTGGATTTGGAGGTAGGAGAGCACTTTGGGGACAGTGACCACAATTCGGTGACGTTTACGTTAATGATGGAAAGGGATAAGTATACACCGCAGGGCAAGAGTTATAGCTGGGGGAAGGGCAATTATGATGCCGTTAGACGTGACTTGGGGGGGGGGAGGATAAGGTGGAGAAGTAGGCTGCAAGTGTTGGGCACACTGGATAAGTGGGGCTTGTTCAAGTATCAGCTACTGCGTGTTCTTGATAAGTATGTACCGGTCAGACAGGGAGGAAGGCGTCGAGCGAGGGAACCGTGGTTTACCAAGGAAGTGGATTCTCTTGTTAAGAGGAAGAAGGAGGACTATGTGAAGATGAAGTGTGAAGTTTCGGTTGGGGCGCTGGATAGTTACAAGGTAGCGAGGAAGGATCTAAAGAGAGAGCTAAGACGAGCAAGGAGGGGACATGAGAAGTATTTGGCAGGAAGGATCAAGGAAAACCCAAAAGCTTTCAATAGGTATGTCAGGAATAAGCGAATGACTAGGGAAAGAGTAGGACCAGTCAAGGACAGGGATGGAAAATTGTGTGTGGAGTCTGAAGAGATATGCGAGATACTAAATGAATATTTTTCGTCAGTATTCACTCAGGAAAAAGATAATGTTGTGGAGGAGAATGCTGAGCCCCAGGCTAATAGAATAGATGGCATTGAGGTACGTAGGGAAGAGGTGTTGGCAATTCTGGACAGGCTGCAAATAGATAAGTCCCCGGGACCTGATGGGATTTATCCTAGGATTCTCTGGGAGGCCAGGGAAGAGATTGCTGGACCTTTGGCTTTGATTTTTATGTCATCATTGGCTACAGGAATAGTGCCAGAGAACTGGAGGACAGCAAATGTGGTCCCTTTGTTCAAAAGGGGAGCAGAGACAACCCCGGCAACTATAGACCGGTGAGCCTCACGTCTGTAGTGAGTAAAGTCTTGGAAGGGATTATAAGAGACAAGATTTATAATCATCTAGATAGGAATAATATGATCAGGGATAGTCAGCACGGCTTTGTGAAGGGTAGGTCATGCCTCACGAACCTTATTGAGTTCTTTGAGAAGGTGACTGAACAGGTAGACAAGGGTAGAGCAGTTGATGTGGTGTATATGGATTTCAGCAAAGCGTTTGATAAGGTTCCCCACGGTAGGCTATAGCAAAAAATACGGAGGCTGGGGATTGAGGGTGATTTAGAGATGTGGATCAGAAATTGGCTAGCTGAAAGAAGACAGAGGGTGGTGGTTGATGGGAAATGTTCAGAATGGAGTACAGTCACAAGTGGAGTACCACAAAGATCTGTTCTGGGGCCGTTGCTGTTTGTCATTTTTATCAATGACCTAGAGGAAGGTGCAGAAGGGTGGGTGAGTACATTTGCAGACGATTCTAAAGTCGGTGGTGTTGTCGATAGTGTGGAAGGATGTAGCAGGTTACAGAGGATATACATAAGCTGCAGAGCTGG
The DNA here is from genome assembly GCF_047496885.1 of Scyliorhinus torazame. Classification (NCBI taxonomy): domain Eukaryota; kingdom Metazoa; phylum Chordata; class Chondrichthyes; order Carcharhiniformes; family Scyliorhinidae; genus Scyliorhinus; species Scyliorhinus torazame. Next base: position 96,544,530 of record NC_092726.1, on the reverse strand, counting down.
GCTGAGAGGTGGCAAATGGAGTTTAATGTAGAGAAGTGTGAGGTGATTCACTTTGGAAGGAATAACAGGAATGCGGAATATTTGGCTAATGGTAAAGTTCTTGAAAGTGTGGATGAGCAGAGGGATCTAGGTGTCCATGTACATAGATCCCTGAAAGTTGCCACCCAGGTTGATAGGGTTGTGAAGAAGGCCTATGGAGTGTTGGCCTTTATTGGTAGAGGGATTGAGTTCCGGAGTCGGGAGGTCATGTTGCAGCTGTACATAACTCTGGTACGGCCGCATTTGGAGTATTGCGTACAGCTCTGGTCACCGCATTATAGGAAGGACGTGGAGGCTTTGGAGCGGGTGCAGAGGAGATTTACCAGGATGTTGCCTGGTATGGAGGGAAAATTTTATGAGGAAAGGCTGATGGACTTGAGGTTGCTTTCGTTGGAGAGAAGAAGGTTAAGAGGAGACTTAATAGAGGCATACAAAATGATCAGGGGGTTGGATAGGGTGGACAGTGAGATCCTTCTCCCGCGGATGGATATGGCTGGCACGAGGGGACATAACTTTAAACTGAGGGGTAATAGATATAGGACAGAGGTCAGAGGTAGGTTCTTTACGCAAAGAGTAGTGAGGCCGTGGAATGCCCTACCTGCTACAGTAGTGAACTTGCCAACATTGAGGGCATTTAAAAGTTTATTGGATAAACATATGGATGATAATGGCATAGTGTAGGTTAGATGGCTTTAGTTTCGGTGCAACATCGTGGGCCGAAAGGCCTGTACTGCGCTGTATTGTTCTATGTTCTATGAAACTTCCAGGATACTGCGAGGCCTGGATAGAGTGGTTGTGGAGAGGGTGTTTCCATTTGAGTGAAAAACTGGAACCAGAGGACACAATCTCAGACTAACGGGACGATGCTTTTAAACAGAGATGTGGGGAATGTATTCAGCCAGAACGTAGTGATTTTGTGGAACTCTTTGCTGCAGAAAGCTGTGGAGACCAAATCACTGAGTGTCTTTTAGACAGAGACAGATAGATTCTTGGCGAATAAGGAGATCAGGGGTTATGGGGAGAAGGAGAGAAATTAGGAGAATGAGGATGAGAAACATATCAGCCATGATAGAATGGCGGAGCAGAGCCGATGGGCCGAGTGACCAAGTTCAGCTCATTTGTCTTACTGAAATGAAATAAAGGAATGTTCACATTTAGATGCAGCTACTTCCCAGAGTGCAGTGGACCCACCCAGCGAAACACACTGACAATTGGAACTGAATCACTGAATGGTCACAGTTACAGCGGCAGCTACTTCCCAGAGTGCAGTGGACCCACCCAGCGAAACACACTGACAATTGGAACTGAATCACTGAATGGTCACAGTTACAGAGGCAGCTACACCCCAGAGTGCAGTGGAACCACCCAGAGAAACACACTGACAATTGGAACTGAATCAGTGAATGGTCACAGTTACAGAGACAGCTACACCCCAGAGTGCAGTGGAACCACCCAGAGAACACACTGACAATTGGAACTGAATCACTGAATGGTCACAGTTTCAGAGTCAGCAACATCCCAGAGTGCAGTGGAACCACTCAGAGAAACATACTGGCAATTGGAACTGAATCACTGAATGATCAGTTACAGAGGCAGCTACATCTCAGAGTGCAGTGGAACCACCCAGAGAAATACACTGACACCTGGAACTGAATCACTGAATGATCACAGTGGAGTGACGGATATCACTGGAACAATCTGAGAAGTATTGATGGGACTGATGGTGTCTGAGTGGACAGCATCCTTTCTGTTAATGTTAGCTGAAAAATGTGATCAACACAGTCCAGTGTTTGGAAAGAGGTCACTCACTCACAAAAATAATATTTGCTTTCACTGAACCAAATATCGGAATCTGTTTGTTCACATCTTTGAAAAATAAGTTAAACGATGTCACAACCTCAATATCCCTGAGGTGGCTCCACATGGTATTAATTAAAAGCTTGTGGGATATATAACCTATGAGCTTCAGACAGAGAGATTGCCACATTTCTTCACAGTGAAAATGCTTGTCCCAGTTGAGACTGCTGAGAAAATATTCTACCCAATCGTTGCAATTGTTGGTGTTCCTGGTAAGTGACTTTCACCAATGAAGTTGTGGAATTCTGTGTGAGCGGCTCTCTGATTTTACACTTTGACTGAAAATATTTAACGCTGGTCTCGTGCTCACTGTTACACAGACACCTGGTCAATGATATAATTTACTTAATTCAAATCTCGTTAATAATGTGCATGGTTTGAATTCATTTCATGAACTAACAATAAACCTGTTTGTAACTCACGGAATCTCTGATCAATCAAGTTGTTATATTGAGTGGAATCTTGTATAATGTTAGATTGGATCTCAGTGAAGGCAATCTCTCTGATGGAAGGTTTAGTGGGAGTAAGAATGAAATCACACTGAGGGTGGATCACTAATCAGATTGAAATATCTGACAGCAGTGAACAAGGATTACCGGAAGTATCTGTCAGTCTGGAATTGTATTGAGTGTGGGTCTCTCACCAGACTGGAAGATCTGATCCAATTATCTATCTATTACTGGGACTACCTGTCCGTGTGGAATTGTATTGTGTGTGGGTCAGTAACTGGACTGAAATTAGTTGGTTCTATTTTGAAATGCTGTATTTTATTGGGGAGTGGTCGCTCCATTCTGTGGAGTCCTCTCTGTGTGTTTTAACTTTGGAATAGGTTGAAAACAGGAAGAGTTTGGCTGTGTTTTGAAGATGTTTGATATTTATTGTCTGAAGTGAAATGTCTCTATCTCTGTTTTCTATTGATCTGCTCCAACAGGAACAGATATCACCCACACTCTAATATTTCATAAAACCCACAGCAGTGCAGCATTCCAATAGGTTTTGTGATATTTTCTCATTTCTATTCATCCTGAAATGAACTCACATGTTGATGAATGTTTATGGGTGTTTATAAACTGTGTTTCTGCTTCACACGATTTGTGAATCTATTCTCCTGAACCCAGAAACCCCTCCAGTCCATTCACACACTTGTATTCCAAGGAGTGATTGGGGGACTTATTGTTCTGATCAAAGTGCAGAAGCGGACACTGATCTGTCGGAACATTAATTTCCCATTGAAATACCCGCTTTGCAAATTCAGAATTAATGATGACGTGTGCCTGTAATTAGTTGTATTCTTCCTCTGTATTCACTATCACTCCCAATTTGATCCTGTCTGTAAATTGTGTAATTATCATTCTGCTTCCCGATCCCATACTGTTGATGGGAATAGTGAAGGAGAGTGATCCCAGTGCTGATCCTTGAGGAACACCACTTCCCACCTTCTACCAATCAGCCTAAATCCCTTCAACTCCTCTCCCTGTTTTCTGTGTGTGTCGCCAGCATGTGTCCATTCTGCTGCTGTGTCCCCTAACTCCACTGGCTCTGAGATTACCCATCAGTCTGTATTGTCGGATCTTACTGACGTCCTTTAGAAAATCTAATTGTTTAACATCTATCATACTACTCAGATCTATTATTTCTGGTAGTCATTGAAATAATTGGATGAAATGTGTCAGGAATAATGCTGACTTTGGAATATGTGCCGACTATTTAGAATACTCTGTGTTACTGGATTTATTTTAATTCATGCTTCTAATTCCATTTTTCCTACTGTTGACATTGGGACTGGAAGATTTGATTATATTCTGTTCTAAATTCAAGAATAACAGAGACCGACTTCTGCTTTTCAATTCTTTGGTCATTATTCCGATGATGATCAGTGAGTAGATAATATTGTCTCTGCTGTTTCTCACCGTCTATTTTATGAATATTTGTTGTTGAAATCCATCCGCCTCCAGTAATCTCCCTTTACCTGGACCCCACCCTCTGGCCTCCTAAATGCTCTTGATCTTTTCATTGAGATCTGTCAGTGCGACATCGACCGTCTCAATTTCTCTGTGCCTCTCACTAACTCTATCCTGACTCACTCAAAACTTGCTCCAATCATCTCTCTAATATCCAACCCTGGCCTGATGATCTAAGCTGCTCACACGGGTGGTGCCACTATTGTCTCAGACCCATCCTGCTACCTCCCCCTGGACCAGCAGCACACCACCAAACGTCATGATATTGTTTCCAGGACTTTCATCGACTCTGGATATCTTCTGTCCACAGCCTCGGACATCATAGTCCCCCATCCCCACACATCCTGCACCAACCTCCCGCTTCTACCTCCTTCCCAAAATCCACAAACTGGAAAGTCCCAGTACACCCATTATTTCGGTCTGTTCCAGCCCCACCAAGACCATTTCTTCCGATCTTGATTCCATCCGCTTAACCCTGTTCTGCCCCGTCCCAAAGACATTGGTATCACAGTGACACAGTGGTTTGCACTGCTGCCTTACAGCACCAGGGTCACCTGATCAATTCCAACCTTGGGTGACTGTCTGTGTGGAGACTGAACTTTTTCTCCGTGACTGTGTGGGTTTCCTCCGGGTCTTCGGTTACCTCCCACCGTCCAGGTTAGATGGATTGGTCACGCCATATTACTCCGCAGTGTCCAAAAAGATGTGTAGGTTAGATTAAGGGGTTAATAAGATAGGCGGGGGAGTGAGCTTGGTTGAGGTCCTCTTTCAGAGGTTTGGTACAGACTTAATGGGCCGAATGACCTCCTTCTGCACTGTGGGGATTCTATGATTCCTGATTCCTCTGGTGCCGTAAACAAGGTCCATTTCCCTGGCCCTAACAGCCTAATCTTCCCAATGGATGTCCAATCCTTCTGCACCTCCGTTCCCCAACACGAGGGTTGTGTAGGGATCCTCATTCCCTGCTTCCTGTAAAGACTGCATCTCAATCTCCCACTTTCTCCACCTCCATCGCCTCTGTTCTGATGGTGACGTGTTCGAACATAGCCCGCCTGGCATGTCTGTCTTTACCTTAACCGCGCTGTCTCTTGGCTGCCTTCCTTTTGTTAACAGGCCTCTCAATCGTGTTCAATTCATTTCTCACACCTCTATCCTCACACACCCCCTCCCTCCCAGAAACATGATAGTGTCTCCCTCTCCTCACTTTCCACACCATCAGCCTCCCCATTGAAAGGAAAATCCTCCTCCATTTCTGCCAACTCCAGCATGATGTCACCACCAAACACATCTTCACCTCTCTCCAACCACCCCCTACAATTTGTGCATTCCTCAGGTACCGCTCCCTCCCCCTTGTCCACTTCCCCCTCACACACCACACCCCTTCCCCTTCCCCCAGCACCTTCCCCTGCAATCACAGACGATGCAACAACTGTCCTTTTACCTCCTCCCGCCTCATGCTTCTCAGCAGCAAACTCTCCTTTCTGGAGAAGCAGCGTTTCACTTCTGTGCCTTCAATTTGTTCTCCTGTAGACGCTGCTGCCAATACCGTCTCCTCTACATTGGGGAGACTAAACACAGACTGGGAGACTGCTTTGTGGAACACCTTCACTCAGCCCACAGCATGGCCCCCGCCTTCCTGTTGTGGCCATGTTAACTCAGCACCTTGCTCTCAGGCCCACATGTCTGTCCTTGGCCTGCTGCAAGAATGCAGTGAAGCCCAACGCAAGCTGGAGGAGCAACATCTTATCGTCCAATTCGGATGTTGCATCGCGCAGGACGTAACTTTAATTTCAACAACTTTATTCTGGGAACTTTCTCCTCCATCTTAACGCTCTTGTTTTGGAATTTTCCTACTTTTGTGTCGAATGCAATGAGTCCGAATCTGGAGAGAGTCTATTCCGGCCAAGTGAACTCTGGGAATGTCCAATGCCGGAGCGGGAATATTCCTGAGAACAGCTTGGCAGGAATTGTTTTCAAACAGGGTGAGGATGGTTTCCTGGGAACAGTGATGTTGGGATATTCGAGACATGGCAATGGGGGATTCCTGGGAGAGGGTGCTTAACGAATGACTAAACCTGGGAGGGGTGCGTCCTCGGAATGTTCTGGAGACTGGACAGACCCTATTCTGGACAGGCTGGGCTACACGGTAGCACAGTGGTTAGCACAGTTGATTCACAGCTCCAGGGTCCCAGGTTCGATTCCCGGTTTGGGTCACTGTCTGTGCGGAGTCTGCACTTTCTCCCCCGTGTGTGCGTGGGTTCCCTCCGTGTGCCCGGGTTTCCTCCCACAGTCCAAAGATGAACAGGTTAGGTGGATTGGCCAAGATATATTGTGTTTAGTTTCCAAACAATTTAGATGGGGTCACTGGGTTATGGGGATGGGTGGGCTGAACTGGTTTTCGCTTTCCAAGGGCCGGCGCAGACTTGATGGGCCGAATGTCATCCTTTTGGACTGTACATTCTGTATTTCTATTCCTCCCATGATTATGAAGTGGGAAGGTCCTGCGTTTGTTTCATTTTTTTCCATTGATCGTGGAGTATTCAAATAAACCAGGAATGGTGTCTAACCCCTTCAGAAATCCAGTCCACAGAACGGTCTAATCCGGGGAGTGGTCCAATAATTGAGCTGGGATGACAATCTCTGGTATGTTTGTATCCGGTTTGGGAAACCTGGCCGTCCTGAGTGAATCCTGTAAATCAGACTAAATGAGAAATGTAACCTCCCCCAAAGGTCTCTGAATTATAAACATTTTCCTACCACTGCCATCAAACTGACAGGGCTGCAATTCACACTTTCCCCCCATTCCCCACCTTTAACACTGGAGTTACATTTCCTACTTCCCTCTCTGCAATGTTAATCTCTGTGCCCACTCCTCTCCCGACAACCCCACCCGCCCACTGTCCATTATATTGATGCTGAAATTATGTTCTGGTTCAGACAGGGAGAATCATTACCCAGTAATTTCCCGCGTCTCTCCTTTCTCTCTCTGACAGTTAATATACTGGGAATTGTGATTCTGTGTCGGGGAAGTGTGGCCTCGCTACCTGGTAGCCATGGCAACGGCGGGTCTGCTGTTTATTATCACTAAACCCATACTGAACAGGATCAATGGTTATTATTTCCCCTGGAATTTCCTGTCCATCACCCCTGTGTGTAGTGTTAAGGGTGCCCTGATCGCTGCAGCCAGGGACTGTTCTGTCGGGTTCACCCTCACTTTCTACTTTGATCGATTTGTGGCCATTCGCTGCCAGAAACTGAAAACTAAATATTGCACCGGGAAAACTGCGGCTATGGTTCTGTCCACAAGCGGCCTCCCGCTCTGTGTGAAAAAAATCCCCTGGTACTTTACATATGAAACTTGGGAGATAATGGACAATGTCCAGTGGAGCTGCGTCACAAAGAGCAGCTTTGTCCCTGACCCGGGATGGGTTGGATATAAGTTGTTTGATCAGGTTTTAAGCCCATTGATGCCGATCTTCTCAATCCTGTTGACCAACGCCATGACAGTCAGACACATTTTACTCAGCAGTCGGGTCCGGAAGGCACTGAGGGCTCAGAGTCAGGGAGACAATCGCACAGACCCAGAGATGGAGAGCAGAAGGAAGTCAATGATTTTACTCTTCAGCATCTACGGAACTTTCATCCTCCTCTGGACCGTGTCTATTATTAAATTTTTCTATATCGATGTGAGAGGATTACTTTACATCACCCTTCCTCAATATACTTTACAACAAGTCGGGTTTATGCTGCAGGATTTAAATTGCTGCACAAACACACTTATTTATGTGGCGACTCAGTCCAGGTTCAGGGAGCAGATCAAGATCGCGGTGAAATATCCGGTTACATCAATTTTTAAATTAATGAGAAAAATAAACTGACTGACAGCCTCTCAGCCAATCAGGAGCTCCAGCCGCTGACTGACAGCCTCTCAGCCAATCAGGATCTTCGGCCGCTAACTCACAGACTCTCAGCCAATCAGGAGCTCCAGCCGCTGACTGACAGCCTCTCAGCCAATCATCAGCTCCAGCCGCTGCTGACAGTTGTGGGGTGTGGTGGGAGCACAGGCAGTGCTGGCTGTGTGGGGGAGCACTGATAGTGCTGGCTGTGTGGGGGGGGAGCACTGACAGTGCTGGCTGTGTGGTGGGAGCACTGGCAGTGCTGGCTGTGTGGTGGGAGCACTGACAGTGCTGGCTGTGTGGGGGAGCACTGACAGTGCTGGCTGTGGGGGGGGAGCACTGACAGTGCTGGCTGACTAGTGGGAGCACTGGTAGTGCTGGCAGTGTGTGGGAGCACTGACAGTGCTGGCTGTGTGTTGGGAGCACTGACAGTGCTGGCTGTGGGGTGGGAGCACTGGCAGTGCTGGCTGTGTGGTGGGAGCACTGACAGTGCTGGCTGTGTGTGGGAGTACTGACAGTGCTGGCTGTGTGTTGGGAGCACTGACAGTGCTGGCGGTGGGGTGGGAGCACTGAGAGTACCGGCTGTGTGGGGGAGGACTGACAGTGCTGGCTGTGTGGGGGGAGCACTGACAGTGCTGGCTGTGTGGGGGAGCACTGACAGTGATGGCTGTGTGGTGAGAGCACTGACAGTGCTGGCGGTGTGTGGGAGCACTGGCAGTGCTGGCTGTGTGGGGAGCACTGACAGTGCTGGCTGTGTGGTGGGGGCACTGACAGTGCTGGCTGTGTGGTCGGAGCACTGACAGTGCTGGCTGTGTGGTGGAGCAGTGACAGTGCTAGCTGTGTGGGGGAGCACTGACAGTGCTGGCGGTGTGGGGGAGCACTGGCAGTGCTGGCTGTGTGGGGGAGCATTGACAGTGCTGGATGTGTGGTGGGAGCACTGACAGAGCTGGCTGTGTGGTGGGAGCACTGACAGTGCTGGCTGTGTGTGGGGAGCACTGACAGTGCTGGCTGTGTGGTGGGACCACTGACAGTACTGGCTGTGTGGTGGCGGCACTGAAAGTGCTGGCTGTGTGGGGGAGCACTGACACTGCTGGCTGTGTGGGGGAGCACTGACAGTGCTGGCTGTGTGGTGGGAGCACTGACAGTGCTGGCTGTGTGGTGGGAGCACTGACTGTGCTGGCTGTGTGGTGGGAGCACTGACAGTGCTGGCTGTGTGAACATAAGAAATAAGAACTAGGAGCAGGAGTAGGCCATCTGGCCCCTCGAGCCTGCTCCACCATTCAATGCGATCATGGCTGATCATTGATGGACTCAGCTCCACTTTCCGGCCCGAACACCATCACCCTTAATCCCTTTATACTTCAAAAAACTATCTATCTTTATCTTAAAAACATTTAATGAAGGAGCCTCTACTGCTTCACTGGGCAAGGAATTCCATAGATTCACAACCCTTTGGGTGAAGAAGTTCCTCCTAAACTCAGTCCTAAATCTACTTCCACTTATTTTAAGGCTATGCCCCGTAGTTCTGCTTTCACCCGCCAGTGGAAACAACCTGCCCGCATCTATCCTATCTATTCCCTTCATAATCTTATATGTTTCTATAAGATCCGCCCCCCCCCCCCCTCATCCTTCTAAATTCCAACGAGTACAGTCCCAGTCTACTCAACCTCTCCTCGTAATCCAACCCCTTCAGCTCTGGGATTAACCTAGTGAATCATCTCTGCTCACCCTCCAGTGCCAGTAAGTCCTTTGTCAAGTAAGGCGACCAAAACTGAACACAATACTCCAGGTGTCGCCTCACTAACACCTGATACAATTGCAGCAGCACCTCCCTAGTCTTAAACTCCATCCCTCTAGCAATAAAGGACAAAATTCCATTTGCCTTCTTAATCACCTGTTGCACCTGAAAACCAACTTTTTGCGAATCATGCACTAGCACACCATGTCTCTCTGTACACTACCATGTTTTAATATTTTATCATTTAAATAATAATCCCTTTTGCTGTTTTTCCTACCAAAAGGGATAACCTCACATTTGTCAACATTGTATTCCACCTGCAGGACCCTAGCCCATTCACTTAGCCCATCCAAATCCCGCTGCAGACTTCCAGTATCCTCTGCACGTTTTGCTTTACCACTTATCTTATTTTCGTCTGCAAACTTGGACACATTGCCCTTGGTCCCCAACTCCAAATCATCTATGTAAATTGTGAACAGTTGTGGGCCCAACACTGATCCCTGAGGGACACCACTAGCTCCTGATTGCCAACCAGAGAAACACCCATTAATCCCCACGTTTTGCTTTCTATTAATTAACCAATCCTCTATCTATTCTACTACTTTCCCCTTAATGCCATGCATCTTTATCTTATGCAACAGCCTTTTGTGTGGCACCTCGTCAAAGGCTTTCTGGAAATCCAGATATATTACATCCAGTGGCTCCCCGTTATCTCCCACACTGTTTCTGTCCTCAAAAAATTCCACTAAATTAGTTAGACACGACCTGCCCTTTATGAACACATGCTGCGTCTGCCCAATGGGACAATTTCCATCCATATGCCTCGCTATTTCTTCCTTGGTGATAGATTCCAGCATCTTCCCTACTACCGAAGTTAAGCTCACTGGCCTATAATTACCCGCTTTCTGCCTACCTCCTTTTTTAAACAGTGGAATCACGTTTGCTAATTTCCAATCCGCCGGGACCACCCCAGAGTCTAGTGAATTATTGTAAATTATCACTAGTGCATTTGCAATTTCCCTAGCCATCTCTTTTAGCGCTCTGGGATGCATTCCATCAGGTCCAGGAGACTTGTCTACCTTTAGCCCCATTAGCTTGCCCATCACTAACTCCTTGGTGATAACAATCCTCTCAAGGTCCTCACCTGTCATAGCCTCATTTCCATCAGTCACTGGCATGTTATTTGTGTCTTCCACTGTGAAGACCGACCCAAAAAACCTGTTCAGTTCCTCAGCCATGTCCTCATCTCCCATTATTAAATCTCCCTTCTCATCCTCTAAAGGACCAATATTTACCTTAGCCACTCTTTTTTGTTGTATGTATTTTATGTATTTGTAGAAACTTTTACTATCTGTTTTTATATTCTGAGCAAGTTTACTCTCATAATCTATCTTACTCATCTTTATAGCTTTTTTAGTAGCTTTCTGTTGCCCCTAAAGCTTTCCCAGTCCTCTAGTCTCCCACTGATCTTTTCTTTGTATGTTTTTTCCTTCAATTTGATACTCTCCCTTATTTCCTTAGGTCGATTTTCCCTCTTTTTACCGTCCTTCCTTTTTGTTGGTATGGACCTTTGCTGAGCACTGTGAAAAATCACTTGGAAGGTTATCCACTGTTCCTCAACTGTTTCACTATAAAGTCTTTGCTCCCAGTCTACCTTAGCTAGTTTTTCTCTCATCCCATTGTAATCTCCTTTGTTTAAGCACAAGCACTAGTGCTTGATTTTACCTTCTCAACCTCCATCTGTATTTTAAATTCCAACATATTGTGATCGCTCCTTCCGAGAGGATCCCTAACTATGAGATCCTGAAACAATCCTGTCTCATTACACAGGACCAGATCTAGGACCGCTTGTTCCCTCGTAGGTTCCATTACATACTGTTCTAGGAAAGTATCGAGGATACATTCTATAAACCCCTCCTCAAGGCTGCCTTGACCGACCTGGTTAAACCAATCAACATGTAGATTAAAATCCGCCATGATAACTGCTGAACCATTTCTACATGCATCTGTTATTTCTTTGTTTATTGCCTGCTCCACCATAATGTTATTATTTGGTGGCCTATAGATTACTCCTATCAGTGACTTTTTCGCCTTACTATATCTGATTTCCACCCAAATGGATTCAACCTATTCCTCCATAGCACCAATGTCATCCCTTCCTGTTGCCCGGATGTCATCCTTAAATATCAGAGCTACACCACCTCCCTTACCATCCACTCTGTCCTTCCGAAAAGTTTGATGCTCTCGGATATTTAACTCCCAGTCGTGACCATCCTTTAACCATGTTTCAGTAATGGCCACTAAATCGTACTCATTCACGATGATTTGCGCCATCAACTCATTTACCTTATTACGAATACTACGAGCATTCAGGTAAAGTACACTTATATTGGCTTTTTTTTACCTCTGTTCTGAATGTTAACACCTCAATCAGTAACCTCTGCTAAGTTATAATTCCTCTTAACCTTTCTCCTAATTTTACTTGTCGTCAAACCCACATCTTCCTGTAACAACCTGCCGCGTCGCTTACCATTAATGTTTTCACTTCCCGTTTTATTTCTTTTAGTATTCCTGGTCCTATTCACTGAGCTCCCCTCAGTCACTGTACCTTGTACTGTCGCACTTTTTGATTAGTGATTATGGCTTCTCTGCCTTACACTTTCCCCCTTACTGCCTTTTATTTCTGTCCCTGTTTTACTACCTTCCAACTTCCTGCATCGGTTCCCATCCCCCTGCCACATTAGTTTCAATTCTCGCCAACAGCTCTAGCAAACACCCCCCCCCCCCCCCCTAGGACATCGGTTCCAGTCCTGCCCAGGTGCAGACCGTCCGGTTTGTACTGGTCCCACCTCCCCCAGAACCGGTTCCAATGTCCCAGGAATTTGAATCCCTCCCTCTTGCACCATCTCTCGAGCCACGCAGTCATCCTCTCTATCCTGACAATCCTACTCTGACTAGCTCGTGGCACTGGTAGCAATCCTGAGATTATTACCTTTGAGGTCCTACTTTTTAGTTTAATTCCTAGCTCCCTAAATTCAGCTTGTAGGACCTCGTCCCGTTTTTCCCTCTATCGTTGGTGCCTATGTGCACCACGACAGTTGGCTGTTCACCCCCCACGCCCCCAGAATGCCCTGCAGCCGCTCCGAGACATCCTTGACCCTTGCACCAGGGAGGCAACACACCAAGTGACACTACATACTGAGGTTCTACCTGTCCCCCGTGTGATGAAGGATGGGCCTGGCCTCGTTGCCGCGGAACGCTCCAAGTAGTTGGACCGTGCCGTACCACCTGTCCTTCGTGGAAACGTTTTTGAAGAAAAACACGTTTGACCACTAGGCAATGAAGCAGTGGTCAGCACGTAATTTCCTCGCGGCCCTCAGGGAAAAGGAGACTGTGGAGGACGTTGGATGGTTCCCTGAGCAGACTGTCAGAGTCATCTGGCAGAACGACTCATCACCAGAACTTTCAAACAAGCACCAAGACCTAGCTTGGCTGGTGGTGAGATGGGCCCTCCCCGCTAGATAATTCATGTACACCCGAAGGCTGTGCGCCAATGCACGCTGCCCTCGCAGTGGCTGTGGGGGAAATGAGCCGGGCACCCACCTCCTTGTGGAATGCAATTTGCAAAGAAGGTCTGGAGAGAGATGCAGTGGTACTTGTCAAGTTTCATACCGAGCAGTTCTGTCACACAGGACTCTGTGCTCTGCGGACTGTTTCCAGGGACACACACCGAGACAAACATAAACTGCTGTTGGAAGGTCATCAACTCGGTGAAAGTTCACTTTGGTCTGAACGAAACATGCTGATCTTCCAGTGCAAATAATTGTCGTCGACCGAGTGTTGCAGACTGGCACATTCCAAGGTCCATAACTTCGAGATGAGGGACGCACTCTCGCTTGGGGCAGCTGAGGCCAAGGCGCAATGGGGAAAGACCACTGTGTAAAGTCTTACCAGCAAATGTAGACCGAGGGGCGGGTAACAGTGTAAACCCCCCTCGGTCTGGGCAACTAACACTCCAATGTAGAAGACAAACACGACAATGTAAATATTTAAGAAGGAATCGTAATGTAAAGAGTGATATGTGTATAATAATTTCAAAATTGAATGGAAGAAAGTCAAGGCAATGTGTAACTACAGGCGCTGGTCGAGCTGGTGGTCCCACGGGCCATCCATCTGGTCAGGAGGAAACGACTGCCGCTCCTCCGGCCTGGGTATTCTGCTGCGGGGAGGCAACTTCACCATCTCCGACGTTAAGGAGGTGGTGGCCGGGCGCCTCCTCGTAGCAGACATCAAATACAACAGCACCCCTCTCAGACTTATTAATGTGTACGCCCCGGCCGTAAAAGGCGAGCGGCTGGCAGTCCTTCAGCAACTCCCACTGCTGTTGGCCACCTCCAAGCCGGTCATTCTGGACGGTGACTTCAACTGCATCATCGATGCGGCTGGACGATCCGGCAGAGCCGACATCAAACTAAACGCTACGTCCAGACTCCTGATGGAAACGGTAAAAGACGCCAAGCTGCTCGACGTCTGCAGCAAGCCTGCAGACGGAGCGCAGCGTAGATACACATGGTCACGGCCAGACGGGTCCGTCCGCTCCAGGATAGACTTCTTCTTTGTGTCCCGAGCTTTCACTGTCAGGACCACCGATGTAAGGCCGGTATTCTTCTCTGCCCACTGCCTCCTACTGGCCGACTGCCACCTGCAGGAAGACCAGGGGGTAGGCAGGGGGACATGGAAGCTGAATGTAAAACTGCTGACCCCTGAGAACCTCGAGGAACTCAGGAGAGATTACAAAGGTTGGAGAACAGCGAAACCCCTCTTTGAGTCTCCACCTCTATGGTGGGAAGCAATCAAGGGGAACATCAAAAGGTTTTTCATCCTCAAGGGCGTTCAAAAGGTGAGAGAGGGACGAGGGTTCATGTCCAGGCTCCAGAAAAGTATGCAGAATTTGCTCCAGCTGCAGTCGATGGGGGTCGATGTCAAGGAGGATCTCCAAGAGGTGAAGAGCCAGCAAGCCTCGCTCTACACCTCGGACGCCTCCAAGGTTATCTTCCGTTCCAGAGTCCGCTCCGTGGAGCAGGACGAAAAGTGCTCACGCTTCTTCTTCCAAAAGGTGCACAGAGAGACCTCTGTGATCAGCAGCCTGAAGGAAGAAGATGGCTCTGGAAAGTCATCGCAGTCTGACATCCTGAGGATCAGCCAATCCTTTTATGCCGGACTGTATTATCTGAAGCCAACAGATAGCACTGTTTCCCAGGCCATCCTGTCGACTATCACGGAGGTCATGGGCGACAGCGAGCTGGAAAACCTGGACAAACCACTAACTCTGGACGAGCTGACAAAGGCCGTCAAGTCCTTCGAGACGAGGAAAACCCCCGGAAGCGACGGCTTACCGGTGGAGTTGTACTCGGCTCTGTGGGACTGGAAGGACCCAGGCCTGCTGGAAGTGTACGAGAGTATGCTTCTGGAAGGCAGCATCTCAGAGTCCATGAGGAAAGGCATCATCACCCTCATCTACAAGCAGAAGGGAAAAAGGGAAGAAATTCGAAATTGGCGACCCATTTCACTGTTGAATGTGGATTATAAAATTCTAGCCAAGGTCATCGCCAATCGGGTCAGGTCTGCTCTGGATTCGGGTATCCACCCTGACCAAACCTGTGCTGTACCCGGCAGGAAGATCTCTGATAGCCTCGCGCTACTCAGGGATAAGATCGCCTACGTGCAGGACAGGAGGGTGGACACCTGCCTCATCTGCCTTGACCAGGAGAATGCTTTTGACAGAATATCGCACACTTACATAATGGATGTGCTCTCCAAAATGGGGTTTGGGGAGGGAATTCTCAATTGAATCAAACTGCTCTACACAAACATCTATAGCGCAGTCTCAATCAATGGGTGGGAATCAGAAAAGTCCAGATCAAATCTGGAGTCAGGCAGGGCTGCCCTCTCTCCTCTGCCCTTTTTGTGTGCTGCATAGAACCTTTTACCGAGTCCATCAGGAGGGATCCGGGTATAAGAGGAGTGACGATCCCAGGCAGTGGAGGCATGCAAGTCAAGGCCTCCCTGTACATGGACGACGTTGCCGTCTTCTGCTCGGATCCTGCGTCTGTAAGCAGGCTCTTGACCGCCTGCGACCAGTTTGAACTGGCCTCGGGAGCCAAGATAATGATGGCAAGAGTGAGGCCATGTTCTTTGGGAACTGGGCCGACCGGTCCTTTGTCCCCTTCACTGTTAGGTCAGATTACCTGATGGTGCTGGGGACATGGTTCGGAGCTGCTGGGGCGTGCACCAAAACCTGCGAGGAGCGCTTAGCAAAGGCAAGGCAGAAACTGAGCTGGTGCGAGCAACGCTCCCTCTCCATTGCGGGCAAACCCCTGGTCATCAGGCGTGAGGTAATCTCGGTGCTACTGTACGTGGCGCAGGTCTGGCCCATAACCCGACCCTACGCCACAGCAGTCACCCGAGCCATCTTCCAATTCATCTGTAGATCCAAGATGGACCGTGTCCGAAGGGACACCATGTACAAACTTCTGGAGAAGGGAGGGCGGAACATACCCAACGCGGCCCTCACCCTGTTGGCCACCTTTGTGTCCAGCATATCAAGCTGTGCGTGGACCCCCAGTATGCAAAAACCAAGTGTCACTACATATTGAGTTGCTACCTGTCGCCGGTGTTACGAAGGATGGGCCTGGCCTCATTGCCGCGGAAAACTCCAAGTAGTTGGACCGTACCGTCCCAAATGTCCTTCGTGGAAAAGTTTCTGAAGAAAATCACCTTTGACCACAAGGCAATGAAGCAGTGGTCAGCACGTAATGTCCTCGAGGCCCTCAGGGAAAAGGAGACCGTGGAGGACGTTGGATGGTTCCCTGAGCAGACTGCCAGAGTCATCTGGCAGAACGCCTCATCACCAGAACTTTCAAACAAGCACCAAGACCGAGCTTGGCTGGTGGTGAAAAGGGCCCTCCCTGTCAGATTCTCCATGCACACCCGAAGGCTCTGCGCCAATGCATGCTGCCCTCGGAGTGGCTGTGGGGGAAATGCGACGGTCACACACCTCCTTGTGGAATGTGCCTTTGCAAAAAAGGTCTGGAGAGAGAGGCAGTGTTATTTGTCAAGGTTCATCCCGAGCAGCTCTGTGACACAGGACTCTGTGCTCTACGGACTGTTTCCAGGGGGACACACCGAGACAAATATCAACTGCTGCTGGAAGGTTATCAACTCGGTGAAAGACGCTCTTTGGTCTGCCCGAAACTTGCTGATCTTCCAGTGCAAAGAATTGTCCTCGACCGAGTGTTGCAGACTGGCACATTCCAAGGTCCAGGACTACGTGCTGAGGGACGCACTCAAGCTTGGGCCAGCTGCCGCCAAGGCGCAATGGGGAAAGACCACTGTGTAAGGTCTTTCCAGCAAATGTAGACCGAGGGGCGGGTAACAGTGTAAACTCCCCTCGGTCTGGGCAACCAACACTGCAATGTATAAAATAAACATGACAATGTTAATATATGAGAAGGAATTGTAATGTAAAGGCTGTGTAATATTATCAAAATTGAATGGAAGAAAGTCAAGGCAATGTGTTACTCTGACATAAACGTACAGTCAAGACAATTCGAAATGTACTGTAATGCTTATGATAAATTTTATGAATAAAGTATATTTTTTTGAATAAAAAAAAGTGTGTCTGGGGGTAATAGTGTGTGGGGTGGGGTTAGTGTGTGTATGTGTGCGTGGGGGGGATTAGTGTGTGTGGATGGGGTTGTGTGTGTGGGGGGGCTTAGTGTGTGTGGGGGGGTTAGAGTGTGGGGGGGGATTAATGTGTGTGTGTGGGGGGGGTTAGTGTGTGTGTGGGGGGTTTAGTGAGTGCATGGGGGAATTGTGTGTGTGTGGGGGGTTAGTGTGTGTGGGAGGGTTAGTGTGTGTGGGGGGTCAGTGTGTGGCGGGGGTAGTATGAGTGTGGGGAGGTAGTGTGTGTGGGGGAGATAGTGTGCGTGGGGGAGAGTGTGTGTGTGGGGTTAGTGTGAGGTGGAGGTAGTGTGTGTGTGGGTGGCTTAGTCTGTGTGGGGGGGGGTTAGTGAGTGTGAGGGAAATTTGTGTGAGTGGGGGGTTAGTGTGTGTGGGAGGGATAGTGTCTGTGGGGGGGGGTTAGTGTGTGTGGGGGTCAGTGTGTGTGTGGGGGTAGTATGGGTGGGGAGAGGTTAGTGTGTGTGGGCGTTAGTGTGTGTGGGGGGTTAGTGTGTGTGGGTGGTTAGAGTGTGTGTGTGTGAGGGGGGTTACTGTTTGTGGGGGGGGGGTTATTGTGTGAGGGGGGTTAGTTTGTGTGGGAGAGGTTTAGTGTGTGGGGGGGGGGTTACTGTGTCTGGGGTGGTCAGTGTGTGTGGGGGGGTTAGTTTGTGTGGGAGAGTTAGTGTGTGTGTGTGGGGGAGGGGTTAGTGTGCATGGGGAGTTCAGTGCCTGGGGGGGGGGGTTAGTATGTGTGGGGGATTAGCGTGAGTGGGGGATTAGTGTGTGTGTTTTTTTTTGTGAGTGGGGGGATAATGATTTGGGGGGTTTGTGTTTGGGGGCGTTAGTGTGTGTGGGGGCGAGTTAGTGTGTGTGGGTGTCGGTGTGTGGGTGGAGGGGGGTTAGTGTGTGGGGGGTGGAATTAGTGTGTGGGGGGGGTTAGTGTTTGTGTGGGGGGGGTAGTGTGTATGGGGGAGTTAGTGTGTGTGTTGGGGGTTAGTGTGTGTGGGGTGGGGTTAGTGTGTGTGGGGCGGTTAGTGTGTGTGTGAGGGGGGGGTTCGTGTGTGTGTGGGTGTGAGTGTATGTGTGGGGGGGGGTGAGTCTGTGTGGGGGGGAATCAGTGTGTGTGGGGGGATAGTATGTGTCGGGGGGTTAGTGTGTGTGGGTGGGTTATTGTGTGCGGAGGTTTTTTTTGTGTGTGGGTGGTTAGTGTGTTTGGGGGAGTAGTTTGTGTGGGGTGTTAGTGTGTGGGTGGGGGTAGTGTCTGGGGGGGTCAGTGTGTGTGGGGAGTTAGTGTTTGTGGGGGTGTTAGTGAGTGTGCGTGGGGGGGGGCGTTGTGTGTGTGGGGGGCTGAGTGTGTGTCGGCGAGTTAGTGTGTGTGGGAGGGTTGTGTGTCTGGCGGGGCTTAGTGTGTGTCGGGGAGTTAGCGTGTGAGGGGGTTAGTGTATGTGTGAGGGGCTTTCGTGTGTTTGAGGGGGGTTAGTATGTATGTGGGGTGGGAGGGGTTCGTGTGTGTGAGGGGGTTAGTGTGTGTAAGGGGGTTTAGATTGTGTGTGAGAGGGGTACGTCTGTGTGTGTAGGTTAGTGTCTGTGTGGTTTCAGTGTGTGTGGGGCTGTTTAGTGTGTGGGGGGTTAGTGTGTCTGGTGGGGTAATAATGTGTGGGGTTGGTGTTCGTGTGTGTGGGCGGTTAGTGTGTGTGTCGGTGTTAGTGTGTGTGTGGGTTAGTGTGTGTGGGAGGGGTTGGTTAGTGTGTGTGGGTGGGTTAGTGTGTGGGGGAGGTGTAAGTGTGTGTGGGGAGTTAGTGTCTGTGTGGGGGGTGGTTAGTGTGTGTGGGTGGGTTACTGTGTGTGTGGGGGGTTGGTGTGTGCGGGGAGTTAGTGTGGGGGGGGGGTTTAGTGTGTGTTCTCGGTGGTGTGTATGGGTGGGTAAGTGTGTTTGGCGAGTGGTACGTGTGTGTGGGTGTGTTAGTGTGTGTGGGGGGTTATTGTGTTGGGGTAGCTAGCGTTTGTGTGTGGGGGGGGTTTAATGTGTGTGTGGGAGGTTAGTGTGTTTGAGGGGGCAGTGTGTGTGTGGGGAGGAGGGTTTAGAGTACGTGTGTGGGGGAGTTAGTGTGTGCGAGTGGGTTATTGTGTGTGTGCGGTGTTTAGAACATAGAACATAGAACAATACAGCGCAGTACAGGCCCTTCGGCCCACGATGTTGCACCGAAACAAAAGCCATCTAACCTACACTATGCCATTATCATCCATATGTTTATCCAATAAACTTTTAAATGCCCTCAATGTTGGCGAGTTCACTACTGTAGCAGGTAGGGCATTCCACGGCCTCACTACTCTTTGCGTAAAGAACCTACCTCTGACCTCTGTCCTATATCTATTACCCCTCAGTTTAAAGTTATGTCCCCTCGTGCCAGCCATATCCATCCGCGGGAGAAGGCTCTCACTGTCCACCCTATCCAACCCCCTGATCATTTTGTATGCCTCTATTAAGTCTCCTCTTAACCTTCTTCTCTCCAACGAAAACAACCTCAAGTCCGTCAGCCTTTCCTCATAAGATTTTCCCTCCATACCAGGCAACATCCTAATAAATCTCCTCTGCACCCGCTCCAAAGCCTCCACGTCCTTCCTATAATGCGGTGACCAGAACTGTATGCAATACTCCAAATGCGGCCGGACCAGAGTTCTGTACAGCTGCAACATGACCTCCCGACTCCGGAACTCAATCCCTCTACCAATAAAGGCCAACACTCCATAGGCCTTCTTCACAACCCTATCAACCTGGGTGGCAACTTTCAGGGATCTATGTACATGGACACCTAGATCCCTCTGCTCAGCCACACTTTCAAGAACTTTACCATTAGCCAAATATTCCGCATTCCTGTTATTCCTTCCAAAGTGAATCACCTCACACTTCTCTACATTAAACTCCATTTGCCACCTCTCAGCCCAGCTCTGCAGCTTATCTATATCCCTCTGTAACCTGCTACATCCTTCCACACTATCGACAACACCACCGACTTTAGTATCGTCTGCAAATTTACTCACCCACCCTTCTGTGCCTTCCTCTAGGTCATTGATAAAAATGACAAACAGCAACGGCCCCAGAACAGATCCTTGTGGTACTCCACTTGTGACTGTACTCCATTCTGAACATTTCCCATCAACCACCACCCTCTGTCTTCTTTCAGCTAGCCAATTTCTGATCCACATCTCTAAATCACCCTCAATCCCCAGCCTCCGTATTTTTTGCAATAGCCTACCGTGGGGAACCTTATCAAACGCTTTGCTGAAATCCATATACACCACATCAACTGCTCTACCCTCGTCTACCTGTTCAGTCACCTTCTCAAAGAACTCAATAAGGTTTGTGAGGCATGACCTACCCTTCACAAAGCCATGCTGACTATCCCTGATCATATTATTCCTATCTAGATGATTATAAATCTTGTCTCTCATAATCCCCTCCAAGACTTTACCCACTACAGACGTGAGGCTCACCGGTCTATAGTTGCCGGGTTTGTCTCTGCTCCCCTTTTTGAACAAAGGGACCACATTTGCTGTCCTCCAGTCCTCTGGCACTATTCCTGTAGCCAATGATGACATAAAAATCAAAGCCAAAGGTCCAGCAATCTCTTCCCTGGCCTCCCACAGAATCCTAGGACAAATCCCATCAGGTCCCGGGGACTTATCTATTTTCAGCCTGTCCAGAATTGCCAACACCTCTTCCCTACGTACCTCAATGCCATCTATTGTATTAGCCTGGGGCTCAGCATTCTCCTCCACAACATTATCTTTTTCCTGAGTGAATACTGACGAAAAATATTCATTTAGTATCTCGCCTATCTCTTCAGACTCCACACACAATTTCCCATCCCTGTCCTTGACTGGTCCTACTCTTTCCCTAGTCATTCGCTTATTCCTGACATACCCATAGAAAGCTTTTGGTTTTCCTTGATCCTTCCTGCCAAATACTTCTCATGTCCCCTCATTGCTCGTCTAAGCTCTCTCTTTAGATCCTTCCTCGCTACCTTGTAACTATCCATCGCCCCAACCGAAACTTCACACTTCATCTTCACATAGGCCTTCTTCTTCCTCTTAACAAGAGATTCCACTTCCCTGGTAAACCACGGTTCCCTCGCTCGACGCCTTCCTCCCTGTCTGACCAGTACATACTTATCAAGAACACGCAGTAGCTGATCCTTGAACAAGCCCCACTTATCCAGTGTGCCCAACACTTGCAGCCTACTTCTCCACCTTATCCCCCCCAAGTCACGTCTAATGGCATCATAATTGCCCTTCCCCCAGCTATAACTCTTGCCCTGCGGTGTATACTTATCCCTTTCCATCATTAACGTAAACGTCACCGAATTGTGGTCACTGTCCCCAAAGTGCTCTCCTACCTCCAAATCAAACAACTGGCCTGGTTCATTACCCAAAACCAAATCCAACGTGGCCTCGCCTCTTGTAGGCCTGTCAACATATTGTTTCAGGAAACCCTCCTGCACACACTGTACAAAAAACGACCCATCTATTGTACTCGAACTATATCTTTTCCAGTCAATATTTGGAAAGTTAAATTCTCCCATAATAACTACCCTGTTACTTTCGCTCATATCCAGAATCATCTTCGCCATCCTTTCCTCTACATCCCTAGAACTATTAGGAGGCCTATAAAAAACTCCCAACAGGGTGACCTCTCCTTTCCTGTTTCTAACTTCAGCCAATACTACCTCGGAAGAAGAGTCCCCATCGAGCATCCTCTCCGCCACCGTAATACTGCTCTTGACTAGCAGCGCCACACCTCCCCCTCTTTTGCCTCCTTCTCTGAGCTTACTAAAACACCTAAACCCCGGAACCTGCAACATCCATTCCTGTCCCTGCTCTATCCATGTCTCCGAAATGGCCACAACAGCGAAGTCCCAGGTACCAACCCACGCTGCCAGTTCCCCTACCTTGTTTCGTATACTCCTGGCATTGAAGTAGACACACTTCAAACCACCTACCTGAACGCTGGCCCCCTCCTGCGACGTCAAATCTGTGCTCCTGACCTCTATACTCTCATTCTCCCTTACCCTAAAACTACAATCCAGGTTCCCATGTCCCTGCTGCATTAGTTTAAACCCCCCCAAAGAGCACTAACAAATCTCCCCCCCCAGGATATTTGTGCCCCTCAGGTTCAGATGTAGACCATCCTGTCTGTAGAGGTCCCACCTTCCCCAGAAAGAGCCCCAGTTATCCAAAAATCTGAAACCCTCCCGCCTGCACCATCCCTGTAGCCACGTGCTACACGTGGTGCTACGTTTAGTGTGTGTGTGTGTGGGTGCAAATGTGTGTGGAGGCTTAGTATCTGTGGGGATTAGTGTGTGTGTTTGTGAGGCTGTGGTTAGCATGTATGGGAGGGTTCATGTGTGTGTGGGAGGGGTTAGTGTGTGTGGGTGGGTGGGTTAGTGTGTGTGGGTGGGTTAGTGTGTGTGTGCGTGTGTGGATGGGATAGTGTGGGGTGGTCAGTGCGTGTGTGGGGTTTAGTGTGTGTTGGGGGGGTTAGTGTACGTGTGTGGGACGTGGGTTAGTGTGCCTGTGTGTGGGGGTGTTAATATGTGTGTAGGGTCAGTCTGTGCGGGGGAGGCTAGTGTGTGTATGGGCGGGTTAGCGTGTGTAAGGGGTTTTAGTGTGTGTGGGGTTTAGTGTTTGTGAGTTGGGGTTAATGTGTGTGGGGCGTTCGTGTGTGTGTGTGTGTGGGGGGGGGGGGGTGGTTAGTGTGTGTGGAGGGGGTTAGTGTGTGTGTGAGGGGGGTTAGTGTGTATGTCAGGGGGGTTAGTGTGTGTGTAAGGGGGGTTAGTGTGTGTGGGGGGTGGGTGGATAGTGTATGTCAGGGGGGTTAGTGTGTGTGTGCATAGGTTAGTGTATTTCGGGTGTCAATTTGTGTGGGGTTGTTTGGTGTGTGGTGGGGGGTTAGAGTGTCTGGGGGGTAATAGTGTGTGGAGGAATCGGTGTGTGTCTGTGTGTGTGGGGGGGATTAGTGTCTGTGGGGGGTGTTCGTGTGTGGGGCTTAGTGTGTGTGTGAGGGGGGTTAGTGTGTGGGGGGGGAGGGGTTGCATCTGTGGGGGGGGGGTTAGTGTGTGTGGGTGGGTTAGTGGGTGCGTGGGGTGTTGGTGTGTGTGTGGGGGGGTTACTGTGCGTGTGTGGGGGTTAGTGAGTGCGTGGGGGGGTCTGTGTCTGTGGGGTGAGGTTAGTGTGTGTGGGAGGGTTAGTGTGTGGGGGGGGGGCTAGTGTGTGTGTGGGGGGGGGTTAGTGTGGGTGGGGGGGGAATCAGTGTGTGTGGGGGGGTTAGTATGTGTGGGGTGGTTAGTGTGTGTGGGGGGTTAGTTTGTGTGGAGGGTTTTTTTGTGTGGGGGGGGTTAGTGTGTGTGTGGGGGTGGGTTAATGTGTGTGGTGGGGTTAGTGTGTGTGGGGGGATCAGTGTCTGAGTGGGGGGTAGTATGTGTGGGGGGGGGTTAGTGTGTGTGGGGGGTTAGTTTGAGTGTGGGGGGGGGTTAGTGTGTGTGGAGGGGTTAGTGTGTGGGGGTTAGTGTGTGTGGAGGGGTTAGTGTGCGTGGGGGGGATTAGTGTGTGTTGGGGGTTAGTGTGTGTGGAGGGGTTAGTGTGTGTGAGGGTTAGTGTGCGTGGAGGGGTTTGTATGTGTGGGGGTTAGTGTGTGTGTGGGGGGGGTTAGTGTGTGTGGGTGGTTAGTGTGTGTGGTGGGGTTTAGTGTGTGTGTCAGGGGTTAGTGTGTGTGGGGGGTTAGTGTGAGTGGGGGGTTACTGCGTGCGTGTGGGGTTTAGTTTGCGTGTGTGGGGGATAGTGTGTGTGGGAGTTAGTGTGAGTGGGGATGGGTTAGTGCGTGTGGGGGTTAGTGTAGGTGTGGGGGTGGGTAGTGTGGATGTGGGGGGGGGGGTTAGTGTGTGTGTGGGGTTACTGTGTGATTGGGGGGTTAGTGTGTGTGTGGGGGGTTAGTGTGTGTGGCGGTTAGTGTGTGTGGGGTGTTACTGTGTGGGAGGGTTAGTGTGGGTGTGGGGGGTTAGTGTGTGGGGGATAGTGTGTGTGTGGGGTTAGTGTGTATGTGGGGGGTTAGTGTGTGTGAGGGGGGGTTAGTGTGTGTGGAGGGGTTAGTGTGTGTATGGGGGCGTTTGTGTGTGTGGGGGGGGGGTTAGTGACTGTGTGTGGGTGGGGTTTGTGTGTGTGGTGGGGGTTAGTGTTTGGGGGGTTGTGTGTGTGAGTGGGGTTAGTGTGCGTGCGGATTAGTGTGTGTATGTGTGTGGGGTGGGTTAGTGTGTGTGGAAGGGTTAGTGTGTGTGTGTGGGGGGGTGGGGTTGTGTGTGTGTGGGGGATTATTATCTGTGTGTGGGGGTGTTTGTGTGTGTAGGGGGGTTTAGTGTTTGGGGGGGGGGTTAGTATGTGTGAGGGGTTAGTGAGTGTGTGAGGGGGGGTTAGTGTGTGTGTGGGGGAGGGGTTGTGTGTGTGTGGGAGTGGGGGTTGTGTGTGTGTGGGGTGGGTTAGTGTGTGTGGGTTTGGTTAGTGTGGGTGTGGGGGGGTTTGTGTGTGTGGGAGGTTAGTGTGTTTGGGGGAGTTGTGTTTGTGGGGGTGAGAGTGTGTGTGGGGTATTTCGCGTGTGTGTTGAGGGGTTAGTGTGTGTGTAGGGGGAGGGTTAATGTGCGTGATGGGGGGTTAGTGTTTGTGTGTGGGGGGAGGTGTTAGTGTGTGTGTGAGATAGCGGGTTAGTGTGTGTGGGGGTTTGTGTATGTGCGGGGGATTAGTGTGTGTGTGTGTGGGGGGGGGGTTAGTGTGTGTCTGATGGGGTTAGTGTGTGTGGGGGATCGGTATGTGTGGGGGGTGTTCGTTTGTGTGGGGGATTAATATGTGTGTGAGGGTGGTTAGTGTGTGTGTGGGTGGTGTCAGTGTGTGGGGAGGGTTTGTATGTGTGGGTGGGTTAGTGTGTGTGGGGGAGTTAGTGTGTGTTTGTGTGGGGGTTTAGTGTGTTTGTGTGGGGTGGTGGTCAGTGTGTGTGTGTGGGGGGGGTGTTAGTGTGTGTGTCGATGGCTAATGCGTGTGCGAGCGTAAGTGTGTGTGTTGGTTACTGTGTGTGTATGGATAGTGTGTGGGGGGGAGTTAGTGTGTGTGTTTGTGTGGGGGTCGGTGTTAGTGTGGGTATGGGGGTGTAGTGTTGGAATTGGGTGGGTTTAGTGTGTGTGTGGGGTGGTTAGTGTATGTGAGGGGGTTAGTGTGTGTGTGTGTGGGGGGGGGGTTA
Organism: Scyliorhinus torazame; assembly: GCF_047496885.1. Taxonomy (NCBI): domain Eukaryota; kingdom Metazoa; phylum Chordata; class Chondrichthyes; order Carcharhiniformes; family Scyliorhinidae; genus Scyliorhinus; species Scyliorhinus torazame. Next base: position 96,519,036 of record NC_092726.1, on the reverse strand, counting down.
GTGTGTGTGTGTTGGGGCTGTTACTGTATGTGTGTGGAGTTAGTGTGTGTGGGAGGTTAGTGTGTGTGTGTGGGGTCAGTGTGTGGCGGGGGGCTCTGTGTGTGTGTGGGGGGGGAGTTAGTTTGTGTGGGGGGTTAGTGTTTTTATTTGGGGGGGTAGTGTGTGTGGGGGGCTTAGAGTGTGTGTGGGGGTTAGTGTGTATGTGGGGACTTAGTGTGTGTGTGGGGGGGTTAGTGTGTGCAGGGATGGTTAGTCTGTGTGGGGGTCTTAGTGTATAAGACCCAGGCTATTAGAATAGATGGCATTGAGGTACGTAGGGAAGAGGTGTTGGCAATTCTGGACAGGCTGAAAATAGATAAGTCCCCGGGGCCTGATGGGATTTATCTTAGGATTCTCTGGGAGGCCTGGGAAGAGATTGCTGTACCTTTGGCTTTGATTTTTATGTCATCATTGGCTACAGGAATAGTGCCAGAGGACTGGAGGATAGCAAATGTGGTCCCGTTGTTCAAAAAGGGGAGCAGAGACAACCCCGGCAACTATAGACCGATGAGCCTCACATCTGTAGTGGGTAAAGTCTTGGAGGGGATTATAAGAGGCAAGATTTATAATCATCTAAATAGGAATAATATGATCAGGGATAGTTAGCATGGCTTTGTAAAGGGGAGGTCATGCCTCACAAGCCTTATCGAGTTCTTTGAGAAGGTGACTGAACAGGTAGACGAGGGTAGAGCAGTTGATGTGGTGTATATGGATTTCAGTAAAGCGTTTGATAAGGTTCCCACGGTAGGCTATTGCAGAAAATACGGAGGCTGGGGATTGAGGGTGATTTAGAGTTATGGATCAGAAATTGGCTAGCTGAAAGAAAACAGAGGGTGGTGGTTGATGGGAAATGTTCAGAATGGAGTTCAGTTACAAGTGGCGTACCACAAGGATCTGTTCTGGAGCCGTTGCTGTTTGTCATTTCTATCAATGACCTAGAGGAAGGCGCAGAAGGGTGGGTGAGTAAATTTGCAGACGAGACTAAAGTCGGTGGTGTTGTCGACAGTGAGGAAGGATGTAGCAGGTTACAGAGGGACATAGATAAGCTGCAGACCTGGGCTGAGAGGTGGCAAATGGAGTTTAATGTAGAGGAGTGTGAGTTGATTCACTTTGGAAGGAATAAGAGGAATGCGGAATATTTGGCTAATGGTAAAGTTCTTGGAAGTGCGGATGAGCAGAGGGGTCTAGGTGTCCATGTACATAGATCCCTGAAAGTTGCCTCCCAGGTCGATAGGGTTGTGAAGAAGGCCTATGGTGTTGGCCTTTGTTGGTAGAGGGATTGAGTTCCGGAGTCAGGAGGTCATGTTGCAGCTGTACAAAACTCTGGTACGGCCGCATTTTGAGTATTGCGTACAGTTCTGGTCACCGCATTATAGGAAGGACGTGGAGGCTTTGGAGCAGGTGCAGAGGAGATTTACCAGGGTGTTGCCTGGTATGGAGGCAAAATCTTATGAGGAAAGGCTGATGGACTTGAGGTTGTTTTCGTTGGAGAGAAGAAGGTTAAGAGGAGACTTAATAGAGGCATACAAAATAATCAGGGGGTTAGAGAGGGTGGACAGTGAGAGCCTTCTCCCGCGGATGGAAATGGCTGACACGAGGGGACATAGCTTTTAACTGAGGGGTAATAGATGCAGGACAGAGGTCAGAGGTAGGTTCTTTACGCAAAGAGTGGTGAGGCCGTGGAATGCCCTACCGGCAGCAGTAGTGAACTCGCCAACATTGAGGGCATTTAAAAGTTTATTGGATAAGCATATGGATGATAATGGCATAGTGTAGGTTAGATTGCTTTTGTTTCGGTGCAACATCATGGGCCGAAGGGCCTGTACTGCGCTGTATCGTTCTATGTTCTATGTTCTATGTGTATGAGTGTGTTGCTGTCTGTGTGTGTATGCGTGTATGTGTATATATTTATTTGACTTCCTCAACACCACGTGGACCATACTTGTGATGTCTTTCCCAGGCTGATGTATAATTTCATTGTTTATTTCCCTTCCTCACAGTGAACCTTATCAAAATTGTGATCCTGAAGTGAAGAAACTGTGGGCTGTACAAATGTGTGACTTCTAACCTGGTGGCCATGGCAGTGGGGGATCTACTGGTCGTTATTCTCGACCTGATATTGAGACACATTCCCATTGTTTTTATTGAACAGTTTTATTTCCTGCGTTCCATCCCCGTGTGTAATATCCACGCCGCCCTGCTTTATGCAGCCACTGACTGTTCTGTCTGGTTCACCGTCACTTTCACCTTTGATCGATTTGTGGCCATGTGTTGCCCGAACCTGACAAGTAAATATTGCAGCGAGAAAACTGCGGCTGTGGTTCTGGGAACAGTGGCTGTGCTGAGCTGTTTGGAGCACATTTCCTTGGGGGGGGGGGGGGGGGGGGGGGGGGTTATGCTGTCCGGTGGGTATCAGCTGTGGAACGACCCCTGGTTTTGTGATGTCACAGAGGGTGTTCAGTACTCTCTGGTCTGGGGACGAATCGAGTTCCTCCACAACATTCTAACCCCGTTTGTTCCATTTGCCCTGATTCTGCTGCTCAATGTTCTCACCGTCAGACACATTGTCCTGAGCAGCAGGGCCCGCAGGAGACTCCGGGCTCACAGCAGTGGGGACAGTCCCAGAGACCCAGAGATGGAGAGTCGGAGCAAATCCATCATTTTACTCTTCATTATCTCCGCCAATTTCATCCTGTTATGGTCAACGGTAATGGTTTATTATATATGGAGCCGGATGTGGCTTCTAGGGTATTACTCTGTATGGTTAGATTATTATGTTATGGAATTGGGCTTCATGCTGCAGCTCCTGAGCTGCTGCACAAACACTGCGATTTACCCCGTGACACAGACTCAGTTCAGGCAGCAGTTGAAGAATGTGATGAAAGGTCCCTTCAGTTCAATTCTTGAATTCATTGAATCCTGAGAGGAAACCCCGCCCGCACGGCATCTCTCTCCTCGCAATGCGGGTAAAACTGACCATCCCCAGCCAGCCTCACCCTGATTTACCATTCTGCTTTACCAGGAGGGACGATGGGTGGGTGGGTGTGAGTCCCCCATGGCCAATCAGCTTATTGTGTGTGCTTCCCCCATTGCCGGTCAGCTGCGTGTGTGCTTCCCCAATTGCCGATCATCTGGGTCTGTCCTTCCCCCCATTGCCGAACAGCTGGGTGTGTGCTTCCCCGCATTGCCGATCAGCTGGGAGTGTGCTTCTCCCAATTACCGATCAGAAGGGTGCGTACTTCCCCCCCATTGCCGATCAACTGGGTATCTGACTCCACCATGGCCGATCAGCTGGATGTGTGTGACGCCCCCAATGCCTATCAGCTGAGTGAGTGTATCACACTTAAACACAGTCTGTGCAGCAGAATGTGCCCCAGACAGAGACTGAGACTGAGACATAGGCAGACACAGAGACACAGACAGAGGTACAGAGAGACACAGACAGAGACACAGACAGAGACAGAGACAGGTACACAGACAGAGACACAGACAGAGACATAGACACAGACAGAGGCTGAGACGCACACACAGACAGAGACACAGGCAGAAACACAGACATAGACAGAGGCAGAGACACAGACACAGACTGAGACACAGATAGATACACACACACAGAAACAGACAGACACAGACACAGACACAAACAGAGACAGAGGCAGTGACACAGATAGAGACACAGACAGAAATGCAGAGACAGACACAGACAGAAAAAAGACACACAGACAGAGACACAGACAGAGACACGGATAGAGACACAGATAGAGACATAGACACAGACACAACAGGGACAGAGACACAGAGAGAGAGACACAGGCATAGACACAGACACAGGCAGAGACACAGGCAGAGCCATAGACACAGACGGAGACAGAGACACAGACAGAGACAGAGAAAGAATCACAGACAGAGACACAGACAAAGACACAGACACAAACAGATACTCAGAAAGAGACAGAGACACAGGTACAGGCACAGACACAGGCAAAAACACAGACAGATACACAGGCAGAAACACAGACACATACTCAGACAGAGACAGAGACACAGACAGAGACACAGATGCACAGGCACAGACAGAGACACAGACAGAAACACAGACAGACACAGACCGAGAGAGAGAAAAAGACACAGGCAGAGACACAGACAGAAACGCAGTCAGATTCAGATACACAGTCAGAGACCCAGGCTGAGACACAGACAGATACAGGGACACAGGCAGATACACAGACAGAGACACAGACAGAGAGAGCGACACAGACAGAGACACAGACAGAAACAGAGACAGAAACAGACCGAGAGAGAGAAAAAGACAGAGACACAGACAGAAACGCAGTCAGATTCAGAGACACAGACAGAGACCCAGGCTGAGACACAGACAGATGCAGGGACACAGGCAGACACAGAGACACAGGCAACGACACAGACACCGACACAGACGGAGACACAGACAGAGATACAGACAGAGACACAGAAAGAGACAGCGACAGCGACAGAGACACCGACAGCGACAGAGACAGGGACACAGGCACAGACAGCGACACAGGCACAGACAGAGATACAGGCACAGATATAGACAGAGACACAGACAGAGACGCAGTCAGAGCCAGAGACAGACACAGACAGAGACACATAAAGAGACACCGGCAGAGACAGCGACAGCGACAGAGACACCGACAGCGACAGAGACGCAGACAGAGACAGGGACACAGGAACAGACAGAGACACAGGCACAGACAGAGATACAGACAGAGAAACAGACAGAAACACAGGCAGAGAGAGAGAGAATGACAGATACAGGCAGGGACACAGGCAGAGATTTACCATTCTGCAGTCGGTGTGACTCCCCCATGGCGGATCAGCTGGGTTAGTGTGACTCCCCCATGGCGGATCAGCTGGGTCTGTGTGACTCCCCCACGGCCGATCAGCTGGGTCAGAATGACTCCCCCATGGCCGATCAGCTGGTTCAGTGTGACTCCCCCATGGCCGATCAACCTTGTCAGTGTGACTTCTCCATGGCCAATCAGATGGGTCTGTGTGACTCCCCCACGGCTGATCAGCTGGGTCAGTGTGACTCCACCAATGCCGGTCAGCTGTGTCTGTGTGACTCCCCCATGGCCGGTCAACCTGGTCAGTGTGACTCCCCCATGGACGATCAGTTGGTTCAGTGTGACTCCCCCATGGCCGATCAGCTGGTTCAGTGTGACTCTCTCATGGCCCATCAGCTGTGTGTGTGCTTCCCCGCATTGCCGATCAGCTGGGAGTGTGCTTCCTCCCATTGCCGATCAGCTGGGAGTGTGCTTCCCCCCATTGCCGATCAGCGGGGAGTGTGCTTCCTCCCATTGCCGAACAGCTGGGGGTGTGCTTCCTCCCATTGCCGATCAGCTGGGAGTGTGCTTCGCCCAATTGCCCATCAGCGGGTTGTGTGCCTCCGCCATGGCCAATCAGCAGGATGTGTGACTCCCCCAATGCCGATCAGCTGGATGTGTGTGCTTGCCCCATTGCCGGTCAGCTGGGTGTGTGTGACTCCCCCAATGCAGATCAGCTGTGTGTGTGTGACTCCCCCAATGCAGATCAGCTGGGTGTGTGTGACTCCCCCAATGCCGATCAGCTGGGTGTGTGTGACTCCCCCAATGCCGATCAGCTGGGTGTGTGTGACTCCCCCATTGCCGATCAGCTGGGTGTGTGTGACTCCCCCAATGCCGATCAGCTGGGTGGGTGTGACTCCCCCTTTTGTAAAGGCCCCGAAGAATCCAGCACGAGTTTTAAGGATACAAAATAATAAAGTTTATTTACTATAACAATATATACATAGTCGTAGCAGTAACTTCCCTTGCTACCTTCTCCTTCCTCTTGGTTCCTGGACTGGCCAGCTTATTTATAGTAGGAGTTTCTCCGCACCCCTCATTGGGGAAGTTCATACTCCCATAGGATTGTGGGATAATCATTAGTCCCCAGCCAATCGTCAGTAGGCAGGTTATAACATCCCTCCCCCCCAAAGTCCAAGGAATCCACCGTAGGCCCTGGCGAAGGAAGGCGTCGAACTCGTTTGGCCGCAGGCCGGACGCCATTTGCACGCGGCGCTGGATCAGGCGGCGTATAACGAGACGGAGACCGGCGCTTCCGTGATGAACGGCGCGGTTGTACATCCACGGCCTGTGGACCCAAGGATTCCCCCTCTGATTCATCCTGTGTCTCCATCTCGGAGTCAGAGTCTGCTGCCTCCGTCATGTCAGCGTCTCTGTCCCCATTCGGTCCCGTCATGACCTGCGCAGACTTTGAGTGAGGCACCAGTGGAAGATTTGGAGGACTACCTTCCCTTGTTTCTGGTCTTTGCCGCTGTTGAACTGAGCTCCGGGGGCGGGGAATCTTTTGCGGGGATGATCTTCTGGACCGGACGTGGTCTACATGTTTTCGCTGGAGACGACCCTGGGCTTGCACTTGGTACGATATAGGGCCCGTTTGGCGAAAGATTACCCCAGGAACCCATTGGGCACCACCAGCAAAATTCCGCACGAATACTGGGTAACCGGGCGCAAACTGCCGAATCGGACGATGCTGAGACAATCCCGGTCCCTGCCGGTCTTGTGTGCGGCGTACTTTTGCGCCAATGTCCGGGAAGACCATACTAAGGCGGGTGCGAAGTCTCCGGCCCATTAGGAGTTCTGCGGGAGCTACCCCAGTCACTGTATGGGGGTGGTCCTGTACGTAAACAAAAACCGAGCCAGTCTCGTGTCCATTGATCCGGAAGACTGCTTCTTTAGGCCTCTTTTGAATGTTTGCACTGCACGCTCTGCCAACCCTTTTGAAGCCGGGTGGTAAGGGGCAGTGCGGATATGGCGGATGCCGTTCATCTTTGTAAACCGAGCAAACTCCTCACTCGTGAATGGAGTGCCATTATCCGTGACCAGCACCTCGGGGAGGCCATGCGTGCTAAATGATAAACGCATTTTTTCAATTGTTGCGCAGGACGTTGTCCCCTGCATTATATGCACCTCCAGCCATTTGGACTGGGCGTCAATTAGTAGGAGGAACATGGATCCCTGAAAAGGGCCTGCGAAATCTGCATGTAAGCGTGCCCAAGGCCGCCCTGGCCATTCCCAGTGATGTAGGGGCGCGGCCGGCGGAAGCTTCTGATGCTCCTGGCAAATGGAGCAGTTTTGGGCCACCTTCTCAATGTCGGTGTCGAGGCCTGGCCACCAGACATAACTCCGGGCCAACATTTTCAACTCGGTCACGCCCGGATGCCCATTGTGCAAGTCTGATAATATCAGCTCCTGGCCTTTTTCCGGGACAACCACACGCGTCCCCCACAAGAGGATGCCGTCTTCCACGCTGAACTCTGACAGCTTGGAGGAAAATGCCCGTAACTCGCCTGGGAGCTGTCTATGCTGCCCACCATACAGGACTATGTGCCGAACCTTTGACAGGACTGGCTCCGTCTGGGTCCACTCACGGATCTGTGATGCCGTGACAGGCAAGGTGTCCATAAAATTTAGGGTTGCGACCACCTCACCGGTCGTGGGGGTCGACATGGGGCCGGTCGATAAAGGCAATCGGCTCAGTGCGTCGGCATTTGCTATCTGCGTACCTGGTTTGTGCTCCAGAGAATACTCATATGCAGCAAGCAACAAAGCCCAGCGCTGGATCCGTGCAGAAGCAATGGGCGGTATCGGCTTATCCTCTCTGAAGAGTCCCAGCAGGGGCTTATGATCAGTCACGATAGTGAAATGGCGGCCGTACACATACTGGTGGAAGCGTTTCACCGCGAAAACCACTGCCAGGCCCTCCTTCTCGATCTGCGCGTACTTCTTCTCCGCTGCAGTCAATGTGCGGGAGGCGAAAGCTATCGGTCGCTCGGCCCCGTTCTCCATCTTGTGGGACAGGATAGCCCCAATACCATACGGGGATGCATCACATGTGACGAGCAAAGGCTTTCCCGGATCATAGTGGGTTAGTAACCCAGACGACGACAATTGTTGCTTTACCCGCCGGAAAGCGGTTTCTTGCGGCTGACCCCAAACCCAGGTGTGATTTTTCTTTAGCAGCAGGTGTAAGGGAGCCAGCGTAGTTGCCAGATTGGGGAGGAACTTCCCGTAATAGTTTACGAAACCGAGAAAAGAACGAAGATGCGAAGTGTCAGTCGGGGTGGGGGCATGTTGAATTGCACGCACCTTCTCTGCGACGGGGTGCAGACCCTCGCGGTCCACCCGATAACCTAGGTAGACTACTTCTTTTGCCTGAAATACGCACTTTGTGTGACGTAAACGGACTCCAGCCTCCGAAAGGCGTTTAAGGACAGCCTCCAGATTTTCCAAATGCTCTTTCTCCGACGTCCCTGTAATCAACACGTCATCTAGGTAGACAGCCACACGTGGTAAACCTCTCAAAATGCCCTCCATAACACGTTGAAAAATTGCGCAGGCAGAGGATACTCCAAGGGGCAACCGTGTATATTCATACAGGCCCCGGTGTGTGTTAATTGTTACATATGGTCGGGAGGCAGGGTCCAGCTCCAACTGCAGGTAGGCGTGACTCATATCTAATTTTGTGAATGAGAGTCCGCCTGCAGGTTTCGCGTAGAGATCCTCTATGCGAGGCATTGGGTATCGGTCGAGTCGGGAAACTGTATTCACTGTAAGTTTATAGTCGCCACACAAGCGAACTGTGGCATCTGGCTTCATTACTGGCACAATTGGTGCTGCCCAGTCAGCAAAACGGACAGGCCTGATAATACCCAAACTCTCCAAACGAGTGAGCTCCCCTTCTACCTTCTCGAGCAAAGCGTAAGGCACTGGGTGCGCCCGGAAATAGCGCGGTGTGGCTCCTGGTTCAACTTGGATACGGGCTACGACCCCTTTTATTTTCCCCAAACCAGGCTGGAATACATCTGGGTATCGTCCTAGCACCTCAGTCAACCCTCCAGAAACTGTTTGGAGGATGTGCTGCCATTGCAACCGCAAATGGCGCAACCAGTCCCGACCCAACAGGCTGGGCCCATGGCCACGCACTACGATAAGTGGGAAACGCCACTCCTGGCGTCCATAGACAACAGGAGTCATTGTAGTTCCTGCAATGTCCAGTGGTTCCCCCGTGTAGGTGGCCAACCTGGCCTGTGAGTCAGTTAGTGTAAGGGTCTGTATACCCTGCTTGATGCGGTCGAATGTCCTCTGGGCGATCACGGAGACCGCTGCGCCAGTATCCAACTCCATCTCCAGCGGGTGGCCATTGACCCGTACTGTCACCTTAATGGGGGCCACACGGGGAGCTGCCACACAATGCAGCTGCAGGCAGTCGTCCTCCGTCTCCACATCCTCAGGGGTGGTCGCCGCAGGTTCATCCACATGGAAGGTACGGCCTCTGGGCTGGTCCCAGTTACGGCCCCTGGGCTGGTCCCAGTTTCGGTCGGAACGACGGCGCCTCTGGCCTCCCCAGGACTGCCGTCCGCGACGGGGTCGGCGCCTAGAAGTCTGACACGGACATGGCTCCTCATCCATTGGCTCTGGAGAAGGCTCCCTTCGGGGAGGAATGTCCGATGGCCACTGGCGTCGGTCTGGTCGTTGCCTCGCCCAAGGTACCGCAGGAGTGCGGGGGGACGTTTTTGGGCGGAAAGGGTTTCGCCCCAAGGCATGCACTTCCATTCCCTGTAGCTCCTGTACTCCTCGCTCTGCGCTCTCTCGGGACAAGACTATTTGTATTGCCTGTTGAAAAGTCAATGTTGGCTCCGCTAACAACTTTCTCTGGGTGGCCACATTGTTAATACGCAAACCAAACGGTCGCGTAACATTTCTGACAAGGTCTCACCATCGTCACAGTATTCCGCAATCCCGCGTAGCCTGGATAAAAAATCGGCAAGGGATTCTCCAGGGGTCCTCTCAGCGGTATTAAACCGGTAACGCTGGACTATCGTGGACGGGGTTGGGTTAAAGTGTTGCCCCACTATATTCACAAGTTCGTCAAACGTTATGGTGTCCGGCGCAGCTGGGTACGTAAGGCTCCTAATCACCCCAAACGTATGCGGCCCGCAGGCGGTGAGCAATATGACCACCTGGCGCTCGTTTTCAGTGATATTGTTTGCCCGGAAATAGTAACGCATCCGTTGCGTGTACTGGTTCCAGCTTTCCAGCGCAGCATCAAAAACATCCACACGTCCGTACAGAGGCATGGTATAATAGAAAACAACTTCCAACCTGTATCCAACAAAAATCCAGGGAGGTGGCTTCAGCAGTGTAGACAGCTATTCACTTTTACCTTCGTCGCCAGTTTTGTAAAGGCCCCGAAGAATCCAGCACGAGTTTTAAGGATACAAAATAATAAAGTTTATTTACTATAACAATATATACATAGTCGTAGCAGTAACTTCCCTTGCTACCTTCTCCTTCCTCTTGGTTCCTGGACTGGCCAGCTTATTTATAGTGGTAGTTTCTCCACCCCCCTCATTGGGGAAGTTCATACTCCCATAGGATTGTGGGATAATCATTAGTCCCCAGCCAATCGTCAGTAGGCAGGTTATAACACCCCCATTGACGAGCAGCTGTGTGTGTGTGACTCCCCCAATGCCGATCAGCTGGGTGGGTGTGACTCCACCATTGCCGATCAGCTGGGTGGGTGTGACTCCCCCAATGCCGCTCAGCTGTGTGTGTGTGACTCCCCCAATGCAGATCAGCTGGGTGTGTGTGACTCCCCCCATTGCCGATCAGCTGGGTGTGTGTGACTCCCCCATTGCCGATCAGCTGGGTGTGTGCCTCACACTCAAACACAGTCTGTTCTGCAGAATGTGCCCCAGACAGAGACTGAGACACAGACAGAGGTACAGAGAGACACAGACAGACACAGACAGACACAGAGACTGAGACACAGACAGAGACTGAGACACAGACAGACACAGAGGCTGCGACACAGACAAGCACACAGACACAGACAGAGGCACAGACAGAGACAGACACAGAGACAGACACAAAGACTCAGACAGAGACACAGACAGAGACAGACTCAGCTCCACCCGCACACACTGCTCACCAGCTGCTGTCCGCCCGCCCTGCCGCCAGAGGCCGCTGTCCCCTCGCCGCAGGCAACAAAAGATGGCCACCTGGAATCTCCACTGGCAACACAAGATGGTCGCGGGAGGTCTCCCCTGGCAACACAAAATGGCTGTGGGGAGTCTCCCCTGGCAACAGAAGATGGTCGCGTGGTGTGTCCCCTGGCAACACAAGTTGGCTGCCGGAAGACGCCCCTGGCAACACAAGATGGCTGTCGGGGATACCCCTGGCAACACAAAATGGCTGCCGCCAGCACGCAGGGCATGCTGGGATGGGTTGGCACAGGCGCAGTGGCGGCTTCTGCTGCCCATTGGCCCCATTGGGGGTCTTCGGGATTGATGTGTCTCAATAGACACAGGAACACTGCCCCTCTCCCAACCCAGATATCCCCTACCCGATATCACCCCCTCCCCGATATCACCCGCTCCCCGATATCACCCCCTCCCCGATATCACCCCCTCCCTGATATCACCCCCACCACGGGCCTGTTTAGCACAGGGCTAAATCGCTGGCTTTGAAAGCAGACCAAGGCGGGCCAGCAGCACGGTTCAATTCCTGCAACAGCCTCCCCGAACAGGTGCCAGAATATGGCGACTAGGGGCTTTTCACAGTAACTTCATTGAAGCCTACTTGTGACAATAAACGATTTTCATTTCATTTTCATTTTTTCATCACCCCCACCCCGATATCACGCCTTCCCCGTTATCACACCCTCCCCGATATCACCGCTTCCCCAATATCACCCACTCCCCGATATCACGCTTTCCCCGATACCACCCCCGCCCCGATATCACCCCCACCCCGATATTACCCCCTCCCCGATATCACACCCGCCCCGATATAACCCCATCCCGATATCATCCCTCCCTGATATCACTAAATCCCCGATATCACATCGAGCCGATATCACCACCTCCCCGATACCACCCCCTCCCCGATATCACCCCCACCCCGATATCACCCCCTCCCCGATATCACCCCGCCCCGATATCAACCCGCCCCGATATGACTCCCTCCCCGATGTCACCCCCTCCTCGATATCACCACGCACCGATATCACCACCACACTGATCTGCCACACGCCCCGGTATCGCCCTCCCGATATCACCCACACCCCGATATCACCCCCCCCGATATCACCACCTCCACGATATTACCGCCTCTCCGATATCACCAACCCCGAGATCACCCCCTCCCCGATATCACTCCCTCCCCGATATCACGCTTTCCCCGATGCCACCCCGCCCCGATATCACCCCCACCCCGATATCACCCCCTCCCCCATATTACACCCGCCCCGATATCACCCCAACCCCGATATCACCCCCTCCCTGATATCACCACATTCCCGATATCACCCCGCGCCGATATCACCACCTCCCCGATACCACCCCCTCCCCGATATCACCCCCACCCCGATATCACCCCCTCCCCGATATCACCTCCGCCCCGATTTGACCCCCTCCCCGATGTCACCCCCTCCCCGATATCACCACGCCCCGATATCAGCCCCACCCTGATCTGCCACACGCCCCGATATCGCCCCCCCCCGATATCACCCCCACCCCGATATCACCCCCTCCCCGATATTACCGCCTCCCCGATATCACCAACCCCGAATTCACCATCTCCCCGATATCACCCCCACCCTGATATTAACACATCCCCGCTATCACCCCTCCCCGATATCACTCCCGCCCCGATATCACCCCCAACCCGATGTCACCCCCTCCCCGATATCACCCCCGCCCCGATATCACCCCGCCCCGATATGACCCCCTTCCCGATATCACCCCCTCCCCGATATCACCCCCGCCCCAATATCACCCTCACCCTGATCTGCCCCTTCCCCGATATCACCCACTCCCCGAAAACACCCACACCACGATATCACCCGCACTCCGATTTCACCCCCTCCCCAATATCACCCCACTCCGATATCACCCCCTCCCCGATATCACCCCCGCCCCGATATCACCCCGCCCCGATATCACCCTCGCCCCGATAGCACCCCCTCTCCGATATAATCCCCACACCGATATCGCCCCCTCCCCGATATCACCCTCCCGATATCACCCCCGCCCCGATATCACCCTATTCCTGATATCACACCCTCCCCGATATCACCCCCACCCCGAAATCACTCCTAGCCCATCACCCCCTGCCCGATATCACCCCATTCCGATATCACCGACTCCCTAACATCACCCCCTCCACGGCATCACTAACTCCCCGATTTCAACCCCACCCCGATGTCACCCCCTCCCCGATATCACCCCTCCCCGATATCACCCTATCCCCGATATCACCCCCATCCCGATATCACCACCATCCCGATATCATGCCCACCCCGATATCACCCACCGGCAGATGTCACTACTCTTGGATATCAACGCCGCCCCTTCCCCAGAGATCACCGCCGCCCGCCAAATGTCACCCCGCCCAACCGGATATCACCCCCTTAAATATCACCGCACCCTCATATGTCAGCCCACCAGATATAATGACACTCGATATTATCACTCTGATTAACACCAGCAGGGGATCACCCGCCCGATGACACCCCCACACCCCCAAACCAACCCAACATGGGATGCTTTAGCTCAGTGGGCTAAATAGCTTGCTTACAATGCAGAAAAGAGCGAGCAGCGCGAGATCAATTCCCGTGCCGGCGTACACAAACAGCCGCCGGACTATGGAGACTAGGGGCTTTTCACAGTGACTTCAGTGAAATATACTTGTGACAATAAGAGATTATTATTCTTAATATATCATATCCAACCCCCCCCCCCCTCGGATATGAACCAAGCCTGGAATTCATGCCCCCCGCAAAACATCACCGCATAACGGCTATCTGCACCCCCCCGGATATCACTCCCCCCCCCCACCCCGATATCACCCAACCCCAGAGAACAACCAACCCCAGATATTACAGACCCCAGATATCACCCAACGCCAGAGATCACCCAACACCGGATATCACCCAACCCCAGAGATCAACAAACACCGGATAACACCCAACACCGGCTATCACCCAACCCCAGATATCACCCAACCCCAGAGATCAGCCAACCCCAGATATCACCCAACACCAGATATCACCCAACCCCAGATATCACTCAATGTCAGAGATCACCCAACCCCAGATATCACCCAACCCCAGATATCACCCAACCCCAGAGATCAGCCAACGCCAGAGATCACCCAATCCCCGATATCACCCAACCCCAGATATCATCCACCCCAGATTTCACCCAACACCAGATATCACCCAACCCCCGAAATCACCCAAACCCAGAGATCACCCAACCCCAGAGATCACCCAACCCCAGATATCACCCAACCCCCGATATCACCCAAACCCAGAGATCACCCAAACGCAGATATCACCCAACCCCAGATATCACGCAACCCTAGATATCACCCAAACCCAGAGATTACCCAATCCCAGAGATCACCCAACCCCAGATATCACCCAACCCCAGATATCACCCAGCCCCAGAGATCACCCAACCCTGGATTTCACCAAACCCAGATATCACCCAACCCCAGAGATCAACGACATAGGTAGGAAAAGGGGTGTGGAGGTAATAAACAAGTTTAGGGAGTTAGGCTGGAAGTTGAAAGCCAGGACAGACAGAGTTGTCATCTCTGGTTTGTTGCCGGTGCCACGTGATAGCGAGGCTAGGAATAGGGAGAGAGTGCAGTTGAACACGTGGCTGCAGTAATGGTGTAGGAGGGAGGGCTTCAGGTATTTGGGTAATTGGAGCGCATTCTGGGGGTGGGACCTGTACAAGCAGGACGGGTTGCATCTGAACCAGAGGGGCACCAATATCCTGGGAGGGAGGTTTGCTAGTACTCTTCGGGAGGGTTTAAACTAATTTGGCTGGGGAATGGGAACCGGATTTGTAGTCCAGCAACTAAGGTAGCCGATATTCAGGACGCCAAAGCATGTAATGAGGCAGTGGGGAAGGGAACACTGACAAAGGAGAGTATTTGCAGGCACGGAGATGGGTTGAAGTGTGTATACTTCAACGCAAGAAGCATCAGGAATAATATGGGTGAACTTAAGGCATGGATCGGTACTTGGGACTACGATGTGGTGGCCATCACGGAAACTTGGATAGAAGAGGAGCAGAAATGGTTGTTGGAGGTCCCTGATTATAGATGCTTCAATAAGATCAGGGAGGGTGGTAAAAGAGGTGGGGGGGGGTGGCATTATTAATTAGAGATAGTATAACAGCTGCAGAAAGGCAGTTCGAGGACTATCACCCTATTGAGGTAGTATGGGTTGAAGTCAGAAATAGGAAAGGAGCAGTCACCTTGTTAGGCGTTTTCTATAGGCCCCCCAATAGTAACAGAGATGTGGAGGAACAGATTGGGAAACAGATTTTGGAAAGGTGCAGAAGTCATAGGGTAGTAGTCATGGGCGATTTTAACTTCCCATATATTGAGTGGAAACTCCTTAGATCAAATAGTTTGGATGGGGTGGTGTTTGTGCAGTGTGTCCAGGATGCTTTTCTAACACAGTATGTAGATTGTCCGACCAGAGGTGGGGCAATATTGGATTTAGTACTGGGTAATGAACCAGGGCAAGTGATAGATTTGTTAGTGGGGGAGCATTTCGGAGATAGTGACCACAATTCTGTGACTTTCACTTTAGTAATGGAGAGGGATAGGTACTTGCAACAGGGCAAGATTTACAATTGGGGGAAGGGTAAATACGATGTTGTCAGACAAGAATTGAAGTGCATAAGTTGGGAACATAGGCTGGCAGGGAAGGACACAAGTGAAATGTGGAACTTGTTCAAGGAACAGGTGCTACGTGTCCTTGATATGTATGTCCCTGTCAGGCAGGGAAGAGATGGTCGAGTGAGGGAACCATGGTTGACAAGAGAGGTTGGATGTCTTGTTAAGAGGAAAAAGGTGACTTATGTAAGGCTGAGGAAACAAGGTTCAGACAGGGCATTGGAGGGATACAAGATAGCAAGGAGGGAACTGAAGAAAGGGATTAGGAGAGCTAAGAGAGGGCATGAACAATCTTTGGCGGGTAGGATCAAGGAAAGCCCCAAGGCCTTTTACACATATGTGAGAAATATGAGAATGACTAGAGCGAGGGTAGGTCCGATCAAGGACAGTAGCGGGAGATTGGGTATTGAGTCTGAAGAGATAGGAGAGGTCTTGAATGAGTATTTTTCTTCTGTATTTACAAATGAGAGGGGCGACATTGTTGGAGAGGACAGTGTGAAACAGATTGGTAAGCTCGAGGAAATACTTGTCAGGAAGGAAGATGTGTTGGGCATTTTGAAAAACTTGAGGATAGACAAGTCCCCCGGGCCTGACGGGATATATCCAAGGATTCTATGGGAAGCATGAGATGAAATTGCAGAGCCGTTGGCAATGATCTTTTCTCCTCACTGTCAACAGGGGTGGTACAAGGGGATTGGAGAGTGGCGAATGTCGTGCCCCTGTTCAAAAAAGGGACTAGGGATAACCCTGGGAATTACAGGCCAGTTAGTCTTACTTCGGTGGTAGGCAAAGTAATGGAAAGGTTACTGAAGGATAGGATTTCTGACCATCTGGAAAGACACTGCTTGATTAGGGTTAGTCAGCACGGATTTGTGAGGGGTAGGTCTTGCCTTACAAATCTTCTTGAATTCTTTGAGGAGGTGACCAAGCATGTGGATGAAGGTAAAGCAGTGGATGTAGTGTACATAGATTTTAGTAAGGCATTTGATAAAGTTCCCCATGGTAGGCTTATGCAGAAAGTAAGGAGGCATGGGATAGTGGGAAATTTGGCCAGTTGGATAACGAACTGGCTAACCGATAGAAGTCAGAGAGTGGTGGTGGATGGCAAATATTCAGCCTGGATCCCAGTTACCAGTGGCGTACCGCAGGGATCAGTTCTGGGTCCTCTGCTGTTTGTGATTTTCATTAATGACTTGGATGAGGGAGTTGAAGGGTGGGTCAGTAAATTTGCAGACGATACGAAGATTGGTGGAGTTGTGGATAGTAAGGAGGGCTGTTGTCGGCTGCAAAGAGACATAGATAGGATGCAGAGCTGGGCTGAGAAGTGGCAGATGGAGTTTAACCCTGAAAAGTGTGAGGTTGTCCATTTTGGAAGCACAAATATGAATGCGGAATATAGGGTTAACGGTAGAGTTCTTGGCAATGTTGAGGAGCAGAGAGATCTTGGGTTCTATGTTCATACATCTTTGAAAGTTGCCACTCAAGTGGATAGAGCTGTGAAGAAGGCCTATGGTGTGCTCGCGTTTATTAACAGAGGGATTGAATTTAAGAGCCGTGAGGTGATGATGCAGCTGTACAAAACTTTGGTAAGGCCACATTTGGAGTACTGTGTACAGTTCTGGTCGCCTCATTTTAGGAAGGATGTGGAAGCTCTGGAAAAGGTGCAAAGAAGATTTACCAGGATGTTGCCTGGAATGGAGAGTAGGTCTTCCGAGGAAAGGTTGAGGGTGCTAGGCCTTTTCTCATTAGAGCGGAGAAGGATGAGGGGCGACTTGATAGAGGTTTATAAGATGATCAGGGGAATAGATAGAGTAGACAGTCAGAGACTTTTTCCCCGGGTGGAACACACAATTACAAGGGGACATAAATTTAAGGTGAAAGGTGGAAGATACAGGAGGGATATCAGAGGTAGGTTCTTTACCCAGAGAGTAGTGGGGGCATGGAATGCACTGCCTGTGGAAGTAGTTGAGTCGGAAACATTAGGGACCTTCAAGCAGCTATTGGATAGGTACATGGATGACGGTAAAATGATATAGTGTAGAATTATTTGTTCTTGAGGGCAGCACGGTAGCATTGTGGATAGCGCAATTGCTTCACAGCTCCATGGTCCCAGGTTCGATTCCGGCTTGGGTCATTGTCTGTGCGGAGTCTGCACGTCCTCCCCGTGTCTGCGTGGGTTTCCTCCGGGTGCTCCGGTTTCCTCCCACAGTCCAAAGATGTGCGGGTTAGGTGAAATGGCCAATGATAAATTGCCCTTAATGTCCAAATTGCCCTTGGTGTTGGGTGGAGGTGTTGAGTTTGGGTATGGTGCTCTTTCCAAGAGCCGGTGCAGACTCAAAGGGCCGAATGGCCTCCTTCTGCACTGTAAATTCAATGATAATCTATGATTAATCTAGGACAAAGGTTCGGCACAACATCGTGGGCCGAAGGGCCTGTTCTGTGCTGTATTTTCTATATTCTATGTTCTATCACCCAACACCGGATAACACCCAACCCCAGATATCACCCAACCCCAGAGATCACCAAACCCCAGATATCACCCAATCCCAGAGATCACCCAACCCCGGATATCACGCAAACCCATAGATCACCCAAACCCAGATATCACCCAACCCCAGATATTACCCAACCCCAGATATCACCCTAACCCACATATCACCCATCCCCAGAGATCACCCAACACGGGATATCACCCAATCCCAGATATCACCCAACCCCAGAGATCACCCATCCCAGATATCACCCAACCCCAGAGATCACCCAACCCCAGAGATCATCCAACCCCAGATATCACCCAACCCCAGAGATTACCCAACACCGGATATCACACAACCCCAGATTTCACCCAACCACAGAGATCAACCAACACCGGATATTACCCAACCCCAGATATCACCCAACACCAGAGATGACACAACCCCAGATATCACCCAACCCCAGATATAAACAAACGTCAGATATCACCCAAGCCCAGATATCACCCAACCCCAGAGAGTGGTGAGTTGGCTGCGGGATTTGGAGACAACATCAGTCACTGCAACAGGTCCCTTTTCAAATGTCCTTTCGTTGAGATTGTCCTGAGGGCCAACACTTTTTATACTGCTTGGATTCCGTATAAAAGTGAAGAGCAAATTCTTCATCAGTCCAAGAGTTAGATAAACTAACTTTTAATCATTACACCCAATAATCAAAGCGAATATGGAAGAACTAGCTGTTAAAATGGCTCAGATATTTTAATCAATGATTCCCAGAGTCCCAACATTAAATGTCTTTAAACTGGTGAAAGTCTGACGGATCTGGTGTTTTTTACTTGAATTATTTAATTATTTTCTGTGGAAGATTAATCACCTGTTAACATAGTTCTTCCCAATAATCAGAGCGAACTTGAATTGATTGTTTGGTCCAATAAACAATTATCTCATTCATTCATTGCGAGGTTGAATTAAATCAGTGAACAGCTCGTTATGTTAAAGTCCAACAAGCATTACACAACTAATTATTATTTGTGCAACATTGAGATAAAATAACAAATTAGTTTTCAGTCCATTAAACACAGCAAATCATGTCAAGATACTGATTAATCCATTGATCACTAACGGTATGAATACATTTTTTAACTTCCCACAATAATATGTATTGGGAAATATTTTCCATGTCTAGGATACCAACATTTATATCTCAGGATTTAATTTCATTAATCATAGTTGTGCCATGGCTGAATAGGGTGAGAATGCTCTCTGCCTGTTTCCACCAAAGAAAACTGAGCAAATCGGGCAGCACGGTAGCACAGTGGTTACCACTACGACGTCACAGCACCAGGGTCCCAGGTTCGATTCCCGCTTGGGTCACTGTCTGTGCAGAGTCTGCACGTTCTCCCTGTGTCTGCGTGGGTTTCCACCGGGTGCTCTGATTGCCTCCCACAGTCCATAGGTGTGCAGGTTAGGTGGATTGGCCACGCGAAATTGCCCTCAGGTTGGATGGGGTTGCTGGGTTATGGGGATAGGATGAAGGTGTGGGCTTGGGTAGGGTGCTCTTTCCAAGAGCCGGTGCAGATTCGGTGGGCCGAACGGCCTCCTTCTGCACTGTAAATTCTATGATCTCTGAAATCCAATGATGGAAGGCAGGATGACATATATCACACAATCATGTTTGCACACATTGATAGAAAGCATCACATTCGTTTTCAGTCCATTGAACACAGTAAATAACGAACAAACATTTAATTGCAACTTTGAAAGTGATTATTGAAGGACTGATTATTCCAGTAATCAGAGGCGTAATAATATATTGTTCAGACAATAATCATAATAAGATTGTTCTTTCAAAGAGAGTCAGTAATTCCTGACCTTCCTATAATAACACAATAAACTGAACATGCACATTTCTGCTCACAATTAACTAAACTGTGATTATCTTTCTATAGAATCATCATGCCGGGAACATGATTATTTTCAGTCCAATGATTAATGAATATATCTAGAAATCTTTATACTTTTCACAATAATGTGCATTTAGAAATGTATATGAGTACCAACAATTATCTTTCAGGTTTTAATTCCATTAATTACTAGAAATATCGCTGGTGTTGTTGGGGAGACTGGTCCTTTTGGTTCCCTTCTGTATCCTCTAGTGCTTCTCCTCGGGAAAATACTGACTGTTTCACAATAAGAGAGTGATCAACCATTGTTTCTATTCATTATTCATCAATTAGAGTCTGTTTCCCAGATTTAATGGACTAATCAATGCCGGGGTTGACGAATCTGATATAAAATAGATACTTTTGAGATATTAGTTACTGTAATGTAGATAGGTCGGTCTGATTTTATTAGTTCACAGACACATGGCAAAGCAAAGGGGAGGGGTGTCCAGCTAAGGAGGAGAAAAGGATGCTGGGTAATAGGAGCCCAGGGGAAGGGATGAGAAGTGAGCCAATCAGGATGTATGGCCAGGTCAGGAGGGGCATAGGATGACCTATGGGAATCGCGTATGTGAAATTTGATGCCATTTGAATGTATTGCAGAAATCCCTTTGTCTCCTTCTTCATTCGTTTTCCAGGGGTCCAGGTGACTGGTTCTGTGTCCTGTGTCTGTGAGAAACGAATCAGACTTGCAAGTCAAGTAAAAATAACTAATGCTATGCCTGCAAATCCATCACGAGTTATATTGAGGGCAGGCTGACGGGTAAAGGATTAAGATTTCTCAGGGTCTAATGTAATGGTTCAGATTGGAGCTGGCGGATTGTCGGAGAATCAAACCCTGCTATGGTCTTGCTGATTTATTTCTCAGTACTACACAGCAGATCCATAGCTCTCCGTGATACCAACCCTCTCCCAATTCATGAGGATTGCAGATTTGAAGGCCTGCATGATAGCACAGTGGTTAGCACAGTGGATTCACAGCTCCGGGGACCCAGGTTCGATTCCCGGCTTGTGCCACTGTCTGTACGGAGTCTGCACGTTCCCCCCCGCCCCCCCGTGCCTGCGTGGGTTTCCTCCGGCTGCTCTGATTTCCTTCCACAAGTCCCGAAAGAGGTGTTGTGAGGTGAGTTGGACATTCTGAAATCTCCCTCTGTTCACCCGAACAGGCGCCGGAATGTGGCGACTAGGGACTTTTAACACAGTAACTTGATTGCAGTGTTAATGTAAGTCTTCTCCTGACAATAAAGATTATTATTATTAATAAAGATTATTATTATTAAATTAATTGTTGAACACATGATGCCTTGTCTTCCGCTGTCTGGCCCAGAAGGTGTGGGATTATCTCCTCCAGACTCTCACTCCCATTACCTCGTGTTCGTTGTTCAAGACAGACATTTGTAACATAGACTCTTGATTGCGATTTTGGACACCTGACTCAGCAATACCTGATACAAATAGTTAGAATAAAGAACAAAGCACATCCCTCAGACTTTCCACAAGTTCCTTTTCTTGGGATCCACGACCAACCTGACTTTCCCTGTCCACCTGCGTATTGAAGTCCCCCATGATTATTGTAATATTGCCTTTTTTACATGCCTTTTCTATCTGTGATTTATTTTCTGCTTCACATCTTGATTACTGCTCGGGGTCCTGCAAATAACTTCGATCAGCGTCTTTTTATCGATTCGATTCCTCAACTCTGCCCACAGGGATTCTATGCCTCCTGATCCGATATCGCTCCTTGTTATCGATTTAACTTCATTCCTTACTAACAATGGAACCACGCCCCCTATGCCATCTGCCTGTCCTTTCGATAGAACACATGTCCTTGCATATTTTGATCCCAGCCCTGATCAGCTTGCAGCCACGTCTCTGATTCCAACAACATCGTACCAGCCAATTTCAATGTGCGCAACATGCAAATTTACCTTGTTCCGTATACTGCGCACATTTAGATCCATCACCCTCAATCCTGCATTGAGCACCTCCCTTCTCACACGTGTCACCTTGTTTGCTCTGCCTGAGGGTGATGTTGTTCAGGTATTTGTGTTCTCCATTTCCCCTTCAGTTATTACAGCTGCTGAGCTACCGCTCTGGTTCCCACCCCCTTTCATATTAACTGTGTTACAATTAAATAGGGGCAACTGCAAAGACATGAGGGAGGAGCTGCCCAGAGTTGATTGGAAAAGGAGCCTAGCAGGGAAGACAGTGGATCAGCAATGGCAGGGATTTTGGGGGGTTATTCGGGAGGAACAACAGAATTTCATCACAAGGCGGAGGAAACATACCAAGGGGAGGACAAGGAGTCCATGACCCACGAGGGAAGTCAAGGACAGCAGAACAGCAAAATAAAAAACAGACAATGTGGCGCAGTATAGTGGGATGCCAGAAAATCGGGAAGCCTTTAGTAGCGAGCAGAAGACAACAGAAAATAACTATCAAGGAGGAGGAGATGAAATATGAGTGCAAGCTAGTTAGTAATGTAAAAGGCGATAAGAAGATGTTCTTTTCAATATATAAAAGGTAAGAGAGAGACAAGAAACAGACATTGGACCACTGGGAAATGTGAGTGGAGAAGTAATAATAGGCAACAAAGAAATGGAGGCGAACTGTATAGTTACTTTGCATCAGTCTTCACTGTGGAAGTCACCAGTGGGATGCCAGAGCTCCAGGAGAGCCAGGGGACAGAGGTGAGGGCCGTGGCCATCACTAAGGAGAAGGTTCTGCGGAAACTGAAAGGTCTGAAGGTGGATGAATGACCTGGACAGATGGACTACACCCCAGGGTTCTAAAAGAGATAGCTGAGGAGATTGTGGAGTCAGTGGCGGGAATCTTTCAAGAATCACTGAAGGCAGAAAGGGTAGCAGAGGACTGGAAAGTGGCTAATGTAGCACCGCTGTTTAAAAAGGGAGGGAGGCAGAAGACGGGAAATTATCGGCCGGTTAGCCTGACTTCGGTCATTGGTAAGATTTTAGATCTATTATTAAAGATGAGATTGCGGAGTACTTGGAAGTGCATGGTAAAATATGACTGAGTCAGCACGGCTTCGTCAAGGGGAGGTCATGTCTGACAAATCTGTTAGAGTTCTTTGAGGAAGTAACAAGGAAGTTAGATAAAGGAGAACCAGTGGACGTGATTTATTTAGATTTCCAGAGGGCCTTTGACATAGTGCCGCATTACAGACTGTTAAATTGGTTAAGAGCCCATGGTGTTCAGGGTAAGATCCTGGGATGGAAAAAGAATTGGCTGACTGGCAGTAGGCAGAGATTGGCTGGCGGTAAAGGGGTCTTTTTCAGGATGGCAGCCGGTGTCTAGTCGCGTGCCTCAGGAGTCTGTGCTGGGACCACAACTTTCCAAAATATACATTAATGATCCGGAAGAAGGGATTGAAGGCACTTTTGCTAAATTTGCAGATGATTCAAAGATCTGTAGAGGGACAGGTAGTATTGAGGAAGCGTGGGGTGGGGGGGGGGGGGCGGGGGGGGGGGAGGCTGCAGAAGGTCTACGAGGCTGGGAGATTGTGTAAAGAAGTGGCAGATGGAATACAATGTGGAAAAGTGTGAGGTTATGCACATTGGAAGGAGGAATGGAGGAATTGACTATTCTCTAAATGGGGAAATGCTTCGGAAATCAGAAGCACAAAAGGACTTGGGAGGCCTTGTTCACGATTCTCTTACGGTTAACGTGCAGGTTCAGTCGGCAGTTAGGAAGGCAATTGCAATGTTAGCATTCATGTCGAGAGGGCGAGAGTACAAGAGCAGGGATGTATTTCTGCGGCTGTATAAGTCTCTGGTCAGATCCCATTTGGAGTATTGCGAGCAGTTTTGGGCCCCGTATCTGAAGAAGGGTATGCTTCCTTTGGAAAAGTTCCAGAGGAGGTTCACTGGAACTATTCCTAGAATGAAGAGCTTGTCGTATGAGGAGCGGTTGAGGTCTCTGGGTCTGTACTCGTTAGAATTTAGAAGGATGGGGGGGGGGGGGGCGGTCTTATTGAAACTTCCAGGATACTGCGAGTCCTGGACAGAGTGGATGTGGAGAGGATGTTTCCACTTGTAGGAAAAACTAGAACCAGAGGACACCATCTCAGACTAACGGGACGATGCTTTTAAACAGAGATGTGGGTAAATGTATTCAGCCAGAAGGCAGTGAATCTGTGGAACTCTTTGCTGCAGAAAGCTGTGGAGTCCAAATCACTGAGTGTGTTTAAGACAGAGACAGATAGGTTCTTGGTTAATAAGGGGATCGGGGGTTATGGGGAGAAGGTGTGAAGGTAGGAGAATGACGATGAGAGAAATATCAGCCATGTTTGAATGGCGGAGCAGGTTCGCTCGGCCTAGTGACCAAGTTCAGCTCCTGTGCCTTATGGTCTTATGGCCGTAAATGTGCAACTCGGTTTGAAATGTGGCTTTGGGTGTCTGCCTCGATTATTCTTACAGAAAATGAGGTAATGAACGGATGCGAGGAACAAACGAGAAATGACATTGAGGCAGAAGCTGAGCAGTGATTAAATTGAATGGTGGAGGAGGTGTGAGTGACCGTATAGTCTCCCCAAGTTGTCATTTGTTATCAGTTCCGGCTCTGCATTACTCGCTGATGAATGTAGCTACATGATTATATATTTCAGTTACATCTTTCCAACAGATATTTATATTGTTCATGGAAACAGTTCATTTATATCCAGATTATCCAAGACTTATATCATCTTAAATGAGTGGAACTAATCCGACATCATCGTCTTTTAATCCCAATAACCCAGCCCCAGCCAATCCAATCATCCCGAAGAGAAAACTGCTTCTAATGGATTCACACAGCCAGTGGTTATGATCTGGTCTGCACGGCCTGGGACACTGGTGCCGGCAGATACAACAGTGGTTTCACAGGGAATGGTAGGAATGACAGAAATCAAATGTATGTCTCCAGGGAAAGGGCGGTGCAGTCGGATTGAATGATCTGCTCATCTATAGAGCCGTTGAGGTCAAACGGAATGAAATGAAATGAAAATCCCCTATTCTCACAAGTAGGCTTCAAATGATTTACTGTGAAAAGCCTCTAGTCGCCACATTCCGGCGCTTGTTCGGGGAGGCTGGTACGGGAATTGAACTGTGTTGCTGGCCTGCCTTGGTTTGCTTTAAAAGACAGCGATTTATCCCAGTGTGCTAAACCAGTCCCAGGATTGAATGTCCTCCTACGGGACTTCACGCACTTTCAAGGCTTTGGATGTGGTCTGGCTGTGAGATGATGTGGACCAACACCTGCAGGTTCCCTCCAAGTTCCCCAGCACCGCGAGTATTCTCACTGTAATCCTTTCTATTCACTGTGTCCATGTGTGAACTCACCGTCTGCTTTAGCTCACTGCTTACTTCACAGCATCAACTTCATTGTAAGTTCCAATCTGTCTGACCCTGGGCGCTGTCTGTGCTGTTAATATTGAAAACATCTGTGTTGCTCCCAATAAAAGCAGACGCACATTTAATAATTAGAGGGAGGTCTATCTTGTTTCAGGTTGCTTTACAATTATTTTTAAAAGCGGCTGTGCCACGTGTTTGCTTTCTGGCCTCTCACTGGGGAAAGACAAGTTCTATTCCAGCTCTGCACAATAACTGACCTATCACACTCTGTCAATTATTCACAACTTAAATGGTGGAATACTGCATGAAGGAGATTTACTTTATCCAGGATCTGATTTTATAATTTAGGAACAAGTTTGTTTATTCAGCAAATGTATTAATCCGGATTGTGTTTCCCACATGATACCCAGTTCCCCATAGCTCCAAGAACATTCCCTCGCACGTTATCTCTACCTTGAATTCTCTCCCTCTCTCATCCTCACTCTCTCACGCTATCACTCTCTCACACTCTCTCCCTCGCTCACACTCTCTCCCCCTCTCTCCCTCTCACACCCTCCCCCTCTCTCTCGCACTCTCTCCCCCTCTCTCTCCCTCTCTCTTCCTCCATTTCTCACACTATCACTCTCTCACACTCCCTCCCTCTCTCACACTCCATCCTTCACAGTATCCCTCGCTCAAATTTCTTCCCACTAATACACTCTCTCACATTCTATCCCTCTCTCATACTCCCACCCTCTCTCGCACTCTATCCCTCACTCCCACTGTCTCTCAATCTCCCCCTTTCGCACTACCTCTCTCTCTTTTACTCTTTTACTCTCTCCCTCTCTTGCACACTCAGCCTCTCTCACACTCTCCCCTTTCACACTCTCCCCCTCTGGCACATTCCATACCTCACTCACCCTCCCTCTGACCCACTCTCTCCCTCTCTCATACTCTCTCCCTGTCTCACGCACTCTCCCTCTCTCACACTCTCCCTCGCTCACAATCCCTCACGCTCACTCCCTCTCTCACACTCTCTCCCTCTCTCACACTCCCTCCCTCTCTCACACTCCCTCCCTCTCTCACACTGCCTCCCTCTCTCACACTCTCTCCCTCTCTCACACTCTCTCCCTCTCTCACACTCCCTCCCTCTCTCACACTCTCCCCCTACCTCTCTCTCTCTGCTCCATATCTCCCTCCCTCCCTCTCTCACATCTCCGTCAGACACTTTCACACTCTGTCTCTCTCTCTCTCTCTCCATCCCTATATCTCTCTCCCTCCATGCCTCCCTCCCTCTCACACAACTCCCTCACTGACACTTTCTCTCAAACTCTTTCCCTCTCTCACACTTTCTCTCACACTGTTTCCCACTCTCACACATTCTTCCACACTATTTCCGTCTCTCACACTTTCTCTCACTCTCTTTCCCTCTCTCACACTTTATCTCACTCTGTTCCCCACTCTCACACTTTCTCTCACTCTCTTTCCCTCTCTCACACATTCTCTCACACTGATTCCCTCTCTCACACTTTCTCTCACACTCTTTCCCTCTCTTACGCTTTCTCTCACAATCTTTCCCTCTCTTACACTTTCTCTCACACTCTTTCCCTCTCACATTTTCTCTCACTCTCTTTCCCTCTCTCACACTTTCTCTCACCATCTTTCCCTATCTAACACTTTCTCTCACACTCTTCCGCTCTCTCAAACTTTCTCTCATTTTATTTCCCTCTCTCACACTTTCTCTCGCTCTCTTTCCATCTGTCACTCTTTCTCTCACCTCTTTCCCTCTCTCACACTTTCTCTCACTCTTTCCCTCTCGCACACTTTCTTTCACACTCTTTCCCTCTCTCACACTTTTTCTCACTCTCTTTCCCCCCTCACACTTTCTATCACAATCTTTCCCTCTCCCACTCCCTCAGTCACTCAGTCGCTCTCTCATGTACGTATGTCTAAGATTATGTTAGTGTTTTATACACCATCCTTCTCACCCAATCTGCCTCCCTCACCCACACCCGCTCGGTCTCCACTCTCTGCTTCCCTTTCTCTCAGACAATCTATCTCCTTCTCCCGTTTTATCCTTTATTTCTCCATCCCTCTTTCCCTCCCAATATATCTCCTCCCACTCTCTTTCTCTCTCAGCCTGTCTTCTATCAGCACATCTCACAGAGCATTTCTCTCTTCCTCCACTTCTCACACCGCCTCTCTCCCAGTTGAAGTGTGTGTATCAGATGGACGGACAGTATCAGTTAGGACGGGGTATTAGTTTTCACAGCTGAATATGTTTTAATGCTGCTCTCTGAGGCGATGAGTTTGTATCTGCTGCAGCCTCTGAGTTTTCTGAGGTTCCAATGATGCTAAATGTTTTCTTTGTTTGAGGGGCTGAATCAGATTTAGATATGGGATCACATACTTGCGCTTGAAATAGTTCCAGATTGTGGAGCCATTGAAATCTGGTACTTATGCACAAACATAAAATACTGAAATTAAATAACGGAATGGTCACACTTACAGAGGCAGCTGCACCCCAGAGTGCAGTGGAACCATCTTGAGAAACACACTGACAATTGTAACTGAATCACAGAATGGTCACACGTACAGAGGCAGCTACACCCCAGAGTGCAGTGGACCCACCCAGAGAAACACACTGACAATTGGAACTGAATCACTGAATGGTCACAGTTACAGAGGCAGCTACACCCCAGAGTGCAGGGGAACCACCCAGAGAAACACACTGACAATTGGAACTGAATCACTGAATGGTCACAGTTACAGAGGCAGCTACATCCGAGAGTGCAGTGGACCCACCCAGAGAAACACACTGACAATTGGAACTGAATCACTGAATGGTCATAGTGGAGTGAGGGATATCACTGAAACAATCTGAGATGTAGAGATGGGACTGATGGTGTCTGAGTGGACAGCATCCTTTCTGTTAATGTTAGCTGAACAATGTGATCAACACAGTCCAGCGTTTGGAAAGAGGTCACTCACTCACAAAAATAATATTTGCTTTCTCTGAACCAAATATCGGAATCTGTTTGTTCACATCTTTGAAAAATAAGTTAAACGATGTCACAACCTCAATATCCCTGAGGTGGTTCCACAGGGTATTAATTAAAAGCTTGTGGAATATATAACCTCAGAGTTTCAGACATAGAGATTGCCAATCGCAGGAAGGGACAGATCACTCCACAGTGAAAATGCTTGGCCCAATATATATTGCTGAGAAAATATTCTACCCAATCCTTGCTATTGTTGGTGTTCCTGGTAAGTGACTATTACCATTGAAGTTGTGTAAATCTGTGTGTGAGCGGCTCTCTGATTGTAAACTGGGACTGAAAATGTTTAACGCTGATCTCGTGCTCACTGTTACACAGACACCTGGTCAACGATATAATTCACTGAATTCAGATCTCGTTCATAATGTCTATGGTTTGAATCCATTTCATCAACTAACAATGAACCTGTTTGTAACTCACGGATCTCTGATCAATAAAGTTGTTATATTGAGTGCCATCTTGTATCATGTTACATTGGATCTCAGTGAAGGCAATCTCTCTGACGGAAGGTGTAGTGGGAGTAAGAATGAAATCACACTGAGGGTGGATCGCTAATCAGATTGGAATATCTGACAGCGGTGAACAAGGATAACTGTAAGTACCTGTCAGTGTAGAATTGTACTGAATGTGGGTCCCATACCAGAGTGGAATATCTGACAGCGGTGAATTGGTATGACTGGAAGTGTCTGTCAGTTTAGAGTTGTACTGAGTGTGGGTCCCACACAAGAGTGGAA
Source organism: Scyliorhinus torazame (assembly GCF_047496885.1). Classification (NCBI taxonomy): domain Eukaryota; kingdom Metazoa; phylum Chordata; class Chondrichthyes; order Carcharhiniformes; family Scyliorhinidae; genus Scyliorhinus; species Scyliorhinus torazame. The sequence continues at coordinate 96,489,675 of NC_092726.1, read as the reverse complement.
TATCTGACAGCGGTGAACAAGGATTACTGGAATTATCTGTCAATGTAGAATTGTACTGAGTGTGGATCACTGACCAGAGTGGAATATCTGACAGCAGTGAACAAGGATTAATGGAAGTAACTGCCAGTGTACAATTGTACTGAGTGTGGATCACTAACCAGAGTGGAATATCTGACAGTGGTGAACAAGGATTACTGGAAGTATCTGTCAGTGTAGAATTGTACTGAATCTGGGTCTCTGACCAGAGTGGAATATCAGATCCATTTATCTATCTATTACAGGGACTATCTGTCCGTGTGGAATTGTATTGCGTGTGGGTCAGTAACTGGACTGAAATTAGTTGGTTCTTTTTTGAAATGATGTATTTTATTGGGGAGTGGTCGCTCCATTCTGTGGAGTCCTCTCTGTGTGTTTAAACTTTGGAATAGGTTGAAAACAGGAAGCGTTTGGCTGTGTTTTGAAGATGTTTGATATTTATTGTCTGAAGTGAAATGTCTCTATCTCTGTTTTCTATTGATCTGCTCCAACAGGAACAGATATCATCCACACTCGAATGTATCATAAAACACACAGCAGTGCAGTATTCCAATAGGTTTTGTGATATTTTCTCATTTCTATTCATCCTGAAATGAACTCACGTGTTTGATCAATTTTTATGGGTGTTTATAAACTGTGTTTCTGCTTCACACGATTTGAGAATCTGTTCACCTGAACCCAGTAACCACTCCAGTCCATTCACACACTTGTTTTCCAAGGAATGATTGGGGGACTTGTTGTTCTGATCAAAATGCAGCAGCGGACACTGATCTGTCGGAACATTAATTTCCCATTGAAATACCCACTTTGCAAATTCATCATTAATGATGACGTGTGCCTGTAATTCGTTGTATTCTTCCTCTGTATTCACTATCACTCTCAATTTGATCCTGTCTGTAAATTGTGTAATTATCATTCTGCTTCCCGATCCCATACTGTTGATGGGAATGGTGAAGGAGAGTGATCCCAGTGCTGATCCTTGTGGAACACCACTTCCCACCTTCCACCAATCAGCCTAAATCCCTTTAACTCCTCTCCCTGTTTTCTGTATGTGTCGCCAGCATGTGCCCATTCTGCTGCTGTGTCCCCTATCTCCACTGGCTCTGAGATTACCCATCAGTCTGTTATGTTGGATGTTACTGACGGCCTTTAGAAAATCAAATTGTTTAACATCCATCATACTACTCAGATCAATTATTTCTGGTAGTTATTGAAATAATTGGATGAATTGTGTCAGGAATAATGTTGGCTTTGGCATATGTGCCGTCTATTTAGTCTACTCTTTGTTACTGGATTTCTTTAATTCATGCTTCAAATTCCATTTTTCCAATTGTTGACATTGTGACTGGAAGATTTGATTATATTCTGTTCTAAATTCAAGAATAACAGAGACCGACTTCTGCTTTTCAATTCTTTGGTAATTATTCTGATGGTGATCAGTGAATAGATAATATTGTCTCTGCTGTTTCTCACTGCCTACTTTATAAATATTTGTTGTTGAAATCCACCCGCCTCCAGTAATCTCCCTCTACCTGGACCCCACCCTCTGGCCTCCGATCAATCTTTTAAAAAAAATGTTTTGTTCTCCTCCTTTTTCACATTTTCTCCCACATTTACACCCATCAACAATAAACAATAATCAGCAAGATATGTCAATCCCCATAATAACAACGATCCCATCTGCCCACCGACCTCCAAACATCAGCCCGCATGTTTACAAAAACAAATGACAAAAAGGAATCAGGGATTACCCATAGTCACCCTTAATCTAAACAGCCCCCCCCCCACCCCCCAACCAACGCCATCCAGCCTCTGAGAGAGTAACCGTACATGATACCCCAGAGTTGAACCCCCCCACCCCAAGTCTCCAGCACCTCCCATCCACTGCCTCTTGTAAAAGTCCTCCTCCCAACCTCGGTTCCCTCACCCCAACTTTCCACCCCGGCTAGACCACTCGGACCCTGTTCTGCCAGGTTCCGATGCCGTCATCCCCTCCCCCACCTCACTCCCGTTCACTGTCCGGCTTAAACCGGCCAGCGTGGAGGCCCGCGCCCCGGTCCCTTTCCCCCTTGCCCGGCCCGAGGAAAGCCCAAAGATCCCCTTTTAGCACACAAACCCCGCATATCCAGCTAGGGGCTGTTTAGCACAGGGCTAAATCGCTGGCTTTGAAAGCAGATCAAGGCAGGCCAGCAGCACGGTTCAATTCCCGTAACAGCCTCCCCGAACAGGCGCCGGAATGTGGCGACTAGGGGCTTTTCACAGTAACTTCATTTGAAGCCTACTTGTGACAATAAGCGATTTACATTTACACCCCAAAGAGCCCTCATTTCGAGTGAAATTCCCGTCCCTTCCCTTGTCCAAATATATACAACATTGGCTCCTTTAGCCTCTACACCCGCGCGCAGTGATACAAAAAAAGAAGAAAATACAGTCATGAGGTTACATCGGCACATGGCCATTCCTCAATTTCTCAGTTCTGCCACAGTCCTTCTGTTTTCGCAAACTCCTCCGCTGCTTCCGCATTTCCAAAATAAAAGTCCTTGAGCTTGTAAGTCACCCTCACCTTCGCTAGATATACAATGCCACACTGCCCCTTGCTAATGTGCAGTGCTCTCTTCACCCGATTGAAGGCAGCCCGCCTCCTCGACAGCTCCACCGTAAAGTCCTGGTATACACGTATGCCAGCTTAGGCCCACTGCACCACCCGCTTCTGCTTGGCCCAGCTCAGGACCTTCTCTTTCACCCTGTACCTACGGAAGCACAGAGTCACTGCCCTTGACGGCTCACTCGCCTTTGTTACAGGCCTCCACGACCGATCAAGTTCATATCGGGGGATCCTCCCCCTCCCCCAGTAGTTTTGCCAGCATCACGGCAAAATACTCAGTCGGCTTCGGACCTTCAACTCCTACTGGCAGCCCCACAATCCTCAAATTCAGTCACCTGGATCTGTTTTCCAGGACTTCCATTTTTCCTCGCAGATCCTTGTTAGTGTCCATCCCCTTCCGAATCTCCTTCCCCATCGAGGCAAGTTGATCACCGTGCTGCAATAACGTCTCCTCCACTTCCTTCAGCGCCTCCCCTTGCTCTCGCACTTCCGCCACTGCGCTCGCCACCTCCTTCCTCACCGGGGAAACCGCCTCCTCCACCAGCACATTCAAAACCTCCCTCATCTCGTTCCTCACCGTCTCCATGTATTTCACAATCTGCTTCAACTGCTTTTCGAATTCCGCAGCCATCACCGTAGTCATTTCTTCAGCCGTCAGCACTGCGACATCTCCTGGTGCTCCAGCCTCCATTTTCTTTGCTGACCCCGCGGTGACCTTTCCACTTCCCAACGGACTTTCAGCCACTTTTTTCACGTCCGTGTTTTTACTGTTTTTTGACATCCTTCTTCTCTGTGCGCTGTCTCCCGACTTTTACTGCCGTCGCTGGTCCTAGGACCGGACGTTACTTCCCGACAATGCCGTTACAGAACGGGAGCCCTCCAACGCGCGGCTGCCTCCCGCCCGCCGTCACCGTAAGTCTATCAGCTCTTGATCTTTTCATTGAGATCTGTCAGTGCGACATCGACCGTCTCAATTGATCTGTGCCTCTCACCAACTCTATACTGACTCACCCTGAACTTGCTCCAATCCTCTCTCGAATATCCAACCCTGGCCTGGTGATCTAAGCTGCTCACAAGGGTGGTGCCATTATTGTCTGGTGTACTGACCTCTTCCCAACAGAGGCTGACCGTCAGCTAGCAGGCCCATCCTGCTACCTCCCCCTGGACCAGCAGCAAACCACCAAACATCATGATATTGTTTCCAGGACTTTCACTGACCTTATTGACTCTGGATATCTTCTGTCCACAGCCTCGGACATCATAGTCCCACAATCCCACACATCCTGCATCAACCTCCCGCTTCTACCTCCTTCCCAAAATCCACAAATAGGAAAGTCCCAGTACACCCATTATTTCGGCCTATTACAGCCGCATCAAGATAAGTTCTTCCTACCTTGATTCCATCCGCTTTACCATGTTCTGCCCCTTCCCAAAGACATTGGTGGCACAGAGAAATAGTGGTTTGCACTGCTGCCACACAGCAGCAGGGTCCCCGGACCAATTCCCACCTTGGGTGACTGTCTGTGTGGAGCCTGCACTTTTTCTCCGTGTCTGCGTGGGTTTCCTCCGGGAGCTCCAGTTACCTCCCACAGCCCAGGTGAGGTAGATTGACCATGCTAAATTACTCCGCAGTGTCCAAAAAGATGTGTAGGTTAGATTAAGGGGTTAATGAGATAGGCAGGGGAGTGAGCTTGGTTGAGGTACTCTTTCAGAGGTTTGGTACAGACTTAATGGGCTGAATGACTTCCTTCTGCACTGTGGGGATTCAATGATTCCTGATTCCTCTGGGGCCGTAAACAAGGTCCATGTCCCTGGCCCTAACCGCCTAATCTTCACAATGGATGTCCAATTCCTCTTCACATCCATTCCCCAACAGCAGGGTTGTGTACAGATCCTCATACCCTGCTTCCTGTAAAGACTGCATCTGATTAAAGTCGACACTAAAGTTGGTGGAGTTGTGGACAGTGCGAAGGATGTTACACGTTACAGAGGAACATAGATAAGCTGCAGCGCTGGGCTGAGAGGTGGAAAATGGAGTTTAATGCAGAAAAGTGTGAGGGGATTCATTTTGGAAGGAATAACAGGAAGACAGAGTACTGGGCTAATGGTAAGATTCTTGGCAGTGTGGATGAGCAGAGAGATATCGCTGTCCTTGTACATAGATCCCTGAAAGTTGCCACCCAGGTTGAGAGGGTTGTTGAGAAGGTGTACGGTGTGTTAGCTTTTATTGGTAGAGGGATTGATTTTAGGAGCCATGAGGTCATGTTGCAGCTGTTCAAAACTCTGGTGCGGCCTCATTTGGAGTATTGCGTGCAATTCTGGTCGCCGCATTATTGGAAGGATGTGGAAGCATTGGAAAGGGTTCAGAGGAGATTTACCAGAATGTTGCCTGGTATGGAGGAAAGACCTTAGGCGGAAAGGTTGAGGGACTTGAGGCTGTTTTCGTTAGATAGAAGAAGGTTAAGAGGTGACTTAATTGAGGCATGAAAGATGATCAGAGGATTGGATAGGGTGGACAGCAGTGAGAGCCTTTTTCCTCGGATGGTGATGTCTCGCACGAGGGGACATAGCTTTAAATTGAGGGGAGATAGATATAAGACAGATGTCAGAGGTAGGTTCTTTAGTCAGAGAGTAGTAAGGGCGTGGAATGCCCTGCCAGCAACAGTAGTGGACTCGCCAACATTAAGGGCATTCAAATGGTCATTGGATAGACATATGGACGATAAGGGAATAGTGTAGATGGGCTTTAGAGTGGTTTCACAGGTCGGCGCAACATCGAGGCTGAAGGGCATGTACTGCGCTGTAATGTTCTATGTTCTATGTTCATTCTCCCATTTTCTCCGCCTCCATCGCCTCTGTTCTGATGATGGCGTCTTCGAAAAAAGCCCGTCTGGCATGTCTGTCTTTTCCTTACCCAGCTGTCCCCACAACGTTCCTTTGTTAACAGGGCTCTCAATCGTGTTCAATTCACTTCTCACACCTCTGTCCTCACACATCCCCCTCCCTCCCAGTAACATGATAGTGTCTCCCACTCCTCACTTTCCACACCATCAGCCTCCCCATTGAAAGGAAAATCCTCCTCCATTTCTGCCAACTCCAGAATGATGTCACCACTAAACACATCTTCACCTCTCTCCAACCACCCCCCTCAATTTCTGCATTCCTCAGGTACCGCTCCCTCCCCCTTGTCCACTTCCCCCTCACACCCCACACCCCTTTCCCTTCCCCCAGCACCTTCCCCTGCAATCAGACACGGTGCAACAACTGTCCCTTTACCTCCTCGCGTCTCATGGTTCTCAGCAGCAAACTCTCCTTTCTGGGGAAGCAGCGTTTCACTTCTCTGCCTTCAATATGTTCTACTGTATTCGCTGCTGCCAATGCCGTCTCCTCTACATTGGAGAGACTAAACGCAGACTGGGAGACTGCTTTGTGGAACACATTCACTCAGCCCACAGCATGGCCCCCGCCTTCCTGTTGTGGCCATGTTAACTCAGCACCTTGCTCTCAGGCCCACATGTCTGTCCTTGTCCTGCTGCAAGAATGCAGTGAAGCCCAACGCAAGCTGGAGGAGCAACATCTCATTGTCCAATTCGCATGTTACAGCCCGTAGGACGTAACTTTAATTTAAACAACATTAGTCTGGGAATTTTCTCCTCCATCTTAACGCCCTTGTTTTGGAATTTACAACTTTTTTGTCGAATGAAATGAGTCCGAATCTGGAGAGAGTCTATTCCGGCCAAGTGAACCCTGGGGAATGTCCAATGCCGGAGCGGGAATATTCCTGAGAAAAGCTTGGCAGGGATTGTTTTCAAAGAGGGAGAGGATGGATTCCTAGGAACAGTGATGTTGGGATGTTCGAGACATGGCAATGGGGGATTCCTGGGAGCGGGTGCTTTACGAATGACTAAACCTGGAAGGGGTGCGCCCTCGGAATTTTCTGGAGACTGGACAGGCGCGATGCTGGATAGGCTGTGCTGCACGGTAGCACAGTGGTTGGCACAGTTGATTCACAGCTCCAGGGTCCCAGGTTCGATTCCCGGCTTGGGTCACTGTCTGTGCGGAGTCTGCACTTTCTCCCCCGTGCTCCGGTTTCCTCCGACAGTCCAACGATGTGCAGGGTAGGTGGATTGGCCAAGATAAATTGTGCTTAGAGTCCAAACAATTTCAATGGGGTCACTGGGTTATGGGGATGGGGTGGGCTGAACTGGTTTTCTCTTTCCAAGGGCCGGTGCAGATTCGATGGGCCGAATGGCCTCCTTTTGCACTGTACATTCTATATTCCTCCCATGAGTATGAAGTGGGAAGGTCCTGCGTTTGTTTTATTTCTTCCATTCGTCTTGGAGTATTCAAATAAACCAGGAGTGGTGTTCAACCCCATCAGAAATCCAGCCCAGGGAACGGTCCAATCCGGGGTGTGGTCCAATAATTGAGCAGGGATGACAATCTCGGGTATGTTTGTATCCGTTTTGGGAAACCTGGCCGGCCTGAGTGAATTCTGTAAATTAGACTAAATGAGAAATGTAACCTCTCCCAAAGGTCTCTGAATTATAAACATTTTCCTACCACTGCCATCAAACTGACAGGGCTGCAATTCACACTTTCCCCCCATTCCCCATCTTTAACACTCGAGCTACATTTCCTAATTCCCTCTCTGCAATGTTAATCTCTGTGCCCACTCCTCTCCCAACACCCCCACCCACCCACTGTCCATTACATTGATGCTGATTGTATGTCCTGTTTCAGACAGGGAGATTCATTACCCATAATTTCCCGCGTATCTCCTTTCTCTCTCTGACAGTTAATTTACTGGGAATTGTGATTCTGAGTCGGGGGAAGTGTGGCCTCTCTACCTGCACCACTCGCTACCTGGTGGCTATGGCAACGGCAGATCTGCTGTATATCATCACTAACCCCATACTGAACAAGATCAATGTTTATTATTTCCCCTGGAGTTTCCTGTCCCTTACCCCTGTGTGCCGTGTTAACGCTGTTCTGCTCTTTGCAGCCAGGGACTGTTCTGTCTGGTTCACCCTCACTTTCTCCTTTGATCGATTTGTGGCCATTCGCTGCCAGAAACTGAAAACTAAATATTGCACCGGGAAAACTGCGGCTGTGATTCTGTCCACAAGCGGCCTCCTGCTCTGTGTGAAAAACATCCCCGGGTGCTTTACATTGGACGTTTGGGAGATAATCGACAATGTCCAGTGGGGCTGCGTCACAAAGAGCAGCTATTTCACTGACCCGGGATGGGTTGGATATAACTGGTTTTCTCAGGTTTTAACCCCATTGATCCCGTTCTTCTCAATCCTGTTGACCAACGCTCTGACAGTCAGACACATTTTACTCAGCAGTCGGGTCCGGAAGGCACTAAGGGCTCAGAGTCAGGGAGACAATCGCACCGACCCCGAGATGGAGAGCAGAAGGAAGTCAATGATTTTACTCTTCAGCATCTCCGGAACTTTCATCCTCCTCTGGACCGTGTCTGTTATTACATTTTTCTATATCGATTTGTCAGATTTTTATTACCTCAACCTTCCTCAATATAATTTACAACAAGTCGGATTTATGCTGCTGGATTTAAATTGCTGCACAAACACATTTATTTATGTGGTGACTCAGTCCAGGTTCAGGGAGCAGATCAAGATCGCGGCAAAATATCCGATGACATCAATTATTAAATTAATGTGAAAATAAAACTGACTGGCAGCCTCTCAGCCCATCAGGAACACCACCCGCTGACTGACAGCCTCTCAGACAATCAGGAGCTCCAGCCGGTGACTCACAGACACTCAGCCAATCAGCAGCTCCAGCCGCTGAGTAACAGCCTCTCAGCCAAACAGCAGCTCCAGTCGCCGACTGGCAGCCTCTCAGCCAATCAGGAGCTACAGCAGCTGATTGACAACCTCTCAGCCAAAAAGCAGCACCAGTCTCCGACTGGCAGCCTCTCAGCCAATCAGGAGCTCCAGCCGCTGCTGACAGTAGTGGGGTGTGGGGGAGCACTGACAGTACTGGCTGTGTGGGGGAGCACTGACAGTGCTGGCTGTGTGGTGGGAGCACTGGCAGTGCTGGCTGTGTGGGGAAAAACAGGCATTTCTGGCTGTGGGGAGCACAGACAGTGCTGGCTGTGTGAGGGGAGCACTGACAATTCTGGCTGTGTGGCGGGTGCACTGACAGTGCGGCTTGTGCGGGGAGCACTGACAGTGCTGGCTGTGTGGTGGGAGCACTGACAGTGCTGGCTTTGTGTTGAGCACGGACAGTGCTGGCTGTGTGGGGGTAGCACTGGCAGTGCTGGCTGTGTGTTGGGAGCACTGGCAGTGCTGGCTGTGGGGGAGCACTGTCAATGCTGGCTGTGTGGGGAGCACTGACAGTGCTGGCTGTGTGGGGAGCAGTGGCAGTGCTGGCTGTGTGGGTGGAGCATTGACACTGCTGTCTGTGTGGGGAGAGCACTGTCAGAGCTGGCTGTGAAGGGAGCACTGGCAGTGCTGGCTGTGTGGGGAGCACTGGCAGTGCTGGCTGTGTGGGGAGCACTGGCAGTGCTGGCTGTGTGAGGGAGAACTGGCATTGTTGGCTGTGAGGGGAGCACTGACCGTGTTTGTTGTGAGGGGAACTCTGGCTATGCAGACTGTGAGGGGGCACTGGCAGTGCTGACTGTGGGGGGAGCACTGACAATGCTGGCTGTGTGGGGAGCACTGACAGTGCTGGCTGTGTGGGTGAGCACTGGCAGTGCTGGATGTGTGGGGGAGCACAGTTAGTGCTGGCTGTGTGATGGAGCACTGGCAGTTCTGGCTGTGTGTGGGAGCCGTGACAGTGCTGGCTGTGTAGGAATCATTGGCAGTGCTGGCTGTGTGAGGGAGCACTGGCAGTGTTGGCTGTGAGGGGAGCACTGGCAGTGCAGGCTGTGAGGGGAGCAGTGGCAGTGCTGGCTGTGTGAGGGAGCACTGGCAATGCAGTCTGTGAGGGGAGCACTGGCAATGCTGGCTCTGTGCGGGAGCACTGACAGTGCTTGCAGTCTGGTGGAGCACTGGCAGTGCTGGCTGTGTGGGGGAGCACTGACAGTGCTTGCAGTCTGGTGGAGAACTGGCAGTGCTGGCTGTGTGGCGGGAGCATTGACACTGCTGTCTGTGTGGGGAGCGCCCTGTCAAAGCTGGCTGTGTAGGGAGCACTGGCAGTGCTGGCTGCGTGGGGAGCACTGGCAGTGCTGGCTGTGTGAGGGGAGCACTGGCAGTGCTGGCTGTGGGGGAGCACTGTCAATGCTGGCTGCGTGGGGAGCACTGACAGTGCTGGCTGTGTGGGTGAGCACTGGCAGTGCTGGCAGTGTGGGGAGCACTGGCAGTGCTGGCTGTGTGGGTGGAGCATTGACACTGCTGTCTGTGTGGGGAGCACTGACAGTGCTGGCTGTGTGAGGGGAGCACTGGCAGTGCTGGCTGTGGGGGAGCACTTTCAATGCTGGCTGTGAAGGGAGCACTGGCAGTGCGGGCTGTGTGGGGAGCACTGGCCGTGCTGGCTGTGTGGGGAGCACTGCCAGTGCTGGCTGTGTGAGGGAGAACTTGCAGTGCTGGCTGTGTGGGGAGCACTGGCAGTGTTTGTTGTGAGGGAACTCTGGCAGTGCAGGCTGTGAGGGGGGCACTGGCAGTGCTGACTGTGTGGGGGAGCACTGGCAGTGCTGTCTGTGAGGGGAGCACTGGCAGAGCAGGTTGTGAGGGGAGCACTGGCATTGCTGGCTGTGTGGGTGGAGCACGGATAGTGCTGGTTGTGTGGGGAGCACTGACATTGCAGGCTATGTGGGGGTAGCACTGGCAGTGCTGGCTGTGTGGTGGGAGCAGTGGCAGTGTTGGCTGTGGGGGGAGCACTGACAATGTTGGCTGTGAGGGGAGCACTGGCAGTGTTTGTTGTGAGGGGAAATCTGGCAGTGCAGGCTGTGAGGGGGGCACTGGCAGTGCTGACTGTGTGGGGGAGCACTGGAAGTGCTGTCTGTGAGGGGAGCACTGGCAGTGCAGGTTGCGAGGGGAGCACTGGCATTGCTGGCTGTGTGGGTGGAGCACGGACAGTGTAGGCTCTGTGGGGTTGCACTGGCAGTGCTGGCTGTGTGGTGGGAGCACTGGCAGTGTTGGCTGTGGGGGGAGCACTGACAATGCTGGCTGTGTGGGGAGCACTGACAGTGATGGCTGTGTGGGTGAGCACTGGCAGTGCTGGCCGTGTGGGGAGCACTGGCAGTGCTGGCTGTGTGGGTGGAGCATTGACACTGCTGTCTGTGTGGGTAGAGCACTGTCAGAGCTGTCTGTGAAGGGAGCACTGGCAGTGCTGGCTGTGTGGGGGAGCACTGACGGTGCTCGCTGTGTGAGGGAGAACTGGCAGTGTTGGCTGTGGGGGGAGCACTGACAATGCTGGCTGTGTGGGGAGCACTGACAGTGCTGGCTGTGAGGGGGGCACTGGCAGTGCTGACTGTGTGGGGAGCACTGGCAGTGCTGTCTGTGTGGGTGGAGCACGGACAGTGCTGGCTGCGTGGGGGTAGCACTGGCAGTGCTGGCTGTGTGGTGGGAGCACTGGCAGTGCTGGCTGTGTGATGGAGCACTGGCAGTTCTGGCTGTGTGAGGGCGCACTGGCAGTGCTGGATGTGTAGGGTGAGCACTGACAGTGCTGGCTGTGTGTGGGAGCCGTGACAGTGCTGCCTGTGTGGGGATCACTGGCAGTGCTGGCGGTGTGAGGGAGCACTGGCAGTGTTGGCTGTAAGGGGAGCACTGGCAGTGCAGGCTGTGAGGGGAGCAGTGGCAGTGCTGGCTGTGTGGTGGAGCACTGGCAGTGCTGGCTGTGTGAGGGAGCACTGGCAGTGCAGGCTGTGAGGGGAGCACTGGCAATGCTGGCTCTGTGCGGGAGCACTGACAGTGCTGGCTGTGTGGGGGAGCACTGACAGTGCTGGCAGTCTGGTGGAGCACTGGCAGTGCTGGCTGTGTGGTGGGAGCATTGACACTGCTGTCTGTGTGGGGAGCGCCCTATCAAAGCTGGCTGTGTAGGGAGTACTGGCAGTGCTGGCTGCGTGTGGAGCACTTGCCGTGCTGGCTCTGTGGGGGAGCACTGGTAGTGCTGGCTGTGTGAGGGAGCACTGGCAGTGTTGGCTGTGTGGGGGAGCACTGGCAGTGCTGGCTGTGTGAGGGGAGCACTGGCAGTGCTGGTTGTGTGGGTGAGCACTGGCAGTGCTGGCAGTGTGGGGAGCACTGACAGTGCTGGCTGTGTAGGGTGCACTGGCAGTTCTGGCTGCGTGGGGAGCACTTGCCGTGCTGGCTGTGTGGGGGATCACTGGCAGTGTTGGCTGTGTGGGAGAGCACTGGCTGTGCTGACTGTGTGGGTAGAGCACTGTCAGTGCTGGCTCTGTGGGGGAACACTGGCAGTACTGGCTGTGTGGGGGTGCACTGGCAGTGCTGGCTGTGTGGGGAGCTCTGGCAGTGCTGGCCGGGTGAGGGAGCACTGACAGTGCTGGCTGTGTAAGGGAACACTGGCAGTGCTGGCTGTCTGGGGGGGGGGGCACTGGCCGTGCTGTCTGTGTGGTGGGATCAGTGCTTGCTATGTGAGTGAGCACTGGCAGTGTTGGCTGTGAGTGGAGTACTGGCAGTGCTGGCTGTGTGGTGGGGGTAATGGCAGTGCTCGCTGTGAAGGGAGCACTGACAGTGCTGGCTGTATGGTGGGAGCACTGGCGGTGCTGGCTGTGTGGGGCAGCACTGACAGTGCTGGATGTGTTGTGGGAGCACAGCAGTGCTGGCTGCGTGTGTGGAGCACTGGCAGTGCTGGTTTTGTGGGGAGCACTGTCAGTGCTTGCTGTGTGAGGGCGCACTGGCACTGCTGGCTGTGTGTGGGAGCACTGGCAGTGCTGTCTGTGTGGGGAGTACTGGCAGTGCTGGTTGTGGAGGGGAACACTGCCAGTACTGGCCTTGGGTGATAGCACTGGAAGTGTTGTCTATGGGGGTCGCACTGGCAGTGCTAGTTATGGGAAGTGCACTGGCAGTGCTGGCGTTGGGCGGGAGTGATGGCAGTGCTGGCTTTTGTGGAGTGGTGCACTGGCAGTGCTGGCTGTGTGGCGGGAGCACTGTCTGTGCTGACTGTGTGGGTAGAGCACTGTCAGTGCTGGCTCTGTGGGGTAACACTGGCAGTACTGGCTGTGTGGAGGTGCACTGACAGTGCTGCCTGTGTAAGGGCACACTGGCAGTGCTGGCTGTGTGGTGGGGGACTGGCCGTGCTGGCTGTGTGGTGGGAGCTCTGTCAGTGCTGGTTATGTGAGGGAGCACTGGCAGTTTTGGCTGTGAGGGGAGTACTGGCAGTGCTGGCTGTGTGCTGGGAGTACTGGCAGTGCTGGCTGTGAGGGGATCACTGACAGTGCTGGCTTTATTGTGGGAGCACTGGCAGTGCTGGCTGTGAGGGGATCACTGACAGTGCTGGCTTTATTGTGGGAGCACTGGCAGTGCTGGCTGTGAGGGGAGAACTGACAGTGCTCGCTGTGTGGTGCGAGCAGTGACAGTGCTGGCTGTGTGGGGGAGCACTGCCAGTACTGGCCTTGGGTGGTAGCACTGGCAGTTCTGGCTGTGTGGTGGGAGCACTCTCAGTGCTGGCTGTGTGAGGGAGCACTGGCAGTGCTGGCTGTGTGGGGGAGCACTGTCAGTGCTGGCTGTGTGGGGGATGAACTGGGAGTGCTGGCTGTGTGGGGAGCACTGGCAGTGCTGGCTTTTGGGGAAGGGAGCACTGGCATCGCTGGCTTTTGGGGAAGGGAGCACTGGCAGGGCTGTCTGTGGGGGAGAATTGGCAGCGCTGTGGTGCGGCACTGACAGTGCTGGCTGTGTGGGGAGCACTATTTTCTTGCAGGACAGTCCGGTAACCTCCCTATCAGCCGATTGACCCTCCGCTGCACTCCCTCTCTGGCAACTGTATCCTTTCTTTGTTCGGGAGGCCGAAAATGTACACAGTACTCCAGGTTTGGTCTCACCAAGGCCCAGGATAACTGCAGTAAGACATCTCCACCTGATTTCAAATCACTCTTTCAATGAAGGCCAACATATCATTGGACTTCTTAACTGCTTGCTGCACCCCCTCTCCACTTTCACTGACTGGTGTACAAGGTCACCCAGATCCCTCAGTCCCTCCACATATCCCAACAAATGACTTTTAATATGACTCTTTCCTTCAATGTCTGTTACACCAACGTGTACAACTGTCCGAAATGTCTCAATATGGGTGGCACGTGGGACAGGGGTTAGCACTGCTTCCTCCGGCGCTGAGGACACAGGGTCTATCCGTCCTGTGCTCACATAAAAATGACAACCGTGAACTGACATAAAATAGACCCCGTCGACTGACATAAAATGTTCTCTCTGAACAAACATTAAATGGCCACTGTGATACTGACATAAAATAGCCTCTGTGAATTGACATAAAATGGCCACCGTGAACTGACATAAAATGGCCACCGTGAAACGACATAAAATGGCCACCGTGAACAGAAATAAAATGGCTATTGTGAACTGACATAAAATGGCACCCTTGAACTGACATAAAATGCCCACCGTGAACCGACATAAAATGGCCACCGTGGAACGACATGAAATGGCCTACCGTGAACTGAAATAAAATGGCTATTGTGAATTGACATTAAATGGCCGCCGGGAACTGACATAAAATGGCCATTGCGAACTGACATAAAATGGCCACCGTTAGCTGACATAAAATGACCATCGTGAACTGAAATAAAATGTCTATTGTAAACTGACATAAAATGGCCCCCGTGAACCAACATAAAACGGCCACCGTGAACTGACATAGAACAAAGTACATTGAACATAGAACAATACAGCGCAGTACAGGCCCTTCGGCCCACGATGTTGCACCGAAACAAAAGCCATCTAACCTACACTATACCATTATCATCCATATGTTTATCCAATAAACTTTTAAATGCCCTCAATGTTGGCGAGTTCACTACTGTAGCAGGTAGGGCATTCCACGGCCTCACTACTCTTTGCGTAAAGAATATACCTCTGACCACTGTCCTATATCTATTACCCCTCAGTTTAAAGCTATGTCCCCTCGTGCCAGCCATTTCCATCCGCGGAAGAAGGCTCTCACTGTCCACCCTATCCAACCCCCTGGTCATTTTGTATGCCTCTATTAAGTCTCCTCTTAACCTTCTTCTCTCCAACGAAAACAACCTCAAGTCCATCAGCCTTTCCTCATAAGATTTTCCCTCCATACCAGGCAACATCCTGGTAAATCTCCTCTGCACCCGCTCCAAAGCCTCCACGTCCTTCATATAATGCGGTGACCAGAACTGTACGCAATACTACAAATGCGGCCGTACCAGAGTTCTGTACAGCTGCAACATGACCTCCCGACTCCGGAACTCAATCCCTCTACAAATAAAGGCCAACACTCCATAGGCCTTCTTCACAACCCTATCAACCTGGGTGGCAACTTTCAGGGATCTATGTACATGGACACCTAGATCCCTCTGCTCATCCACACTTTCAAGAACTTTACCATTAGCCAAATATTCCACATTCCTGTTATTCCTTCCAAAGTGAATCACCTCACACTTCTCTACATTAAACTCCATTTGCCACCTCTCAGCCCAGCTCTGCAGCTTATCTATATCCCTCTGTAACCTGCTACTTCCTTCCACACTGTCGACAACACCACCGACTTTAGTATTGTCTGCAAATTTACTCACCCACCCTTCTGCGCCTTCCTCTAGGTCATTGATAAAAATGACAAACAGCAGCGGCCCCAGAACAGATCCTTGTGGTACTCCACTTGTGACTGAACTCCATTCTGAACATTTCCCATCAACCACCACCGTCTGTCTTCTTTCAGCTAGCCAATTTCTGATCCACATCTCTAAATTACCCTCAATCCCCAGCCTCCGGATTTTCTGCAATAGCCTACCGTGGGGAACCTTATCAAACGCTTTGCTGAAATCCATACACACAACATCAACTGCTCTACCCTCGTCTACCTGTTCAGTCACCTTCTCAAAGAACTCGATAAGGTTTGTGAGGCATGACCTACCCTTCACAAAGCCATGCTGACTATCCCTGATCATATTATTCCTATCTAGATGATTATAAATCTTGTCTCTCATAATCCCCTCCAAGACTTTACCCACTACAGGTGTGAGGCTCACCGGTCTATAGTTGCCGGGGTTGTCTCTGCTCCCCTTTTTGAACAAAGGGACCACATTTGCTATCCTCCAGTCCTCTGGCACTATTCCTGTAGCCAATGATGACATAAAAATCAAAGCCAATGGTCCAGCAATCTCTTCCCTGGCCTCCCAGAGAATCCGAGGATAAATCCCATCAGGTCCCGGGGACATATCTATTTTCAGCCTGTCCAGAATTGCCAACACCTCTTCCCTACGTACCTCAATGCCATCTAATCTATTTAGCTGGAGCTCAGCATTCTCCTCCACAACATAATATTTTTCCTGAGTGAATACTGACGAAAAATATTCATTTAGTTTCTCGCCTATCTCTTCAGGCTCTACACACAACTTCCCATCCCTGTCCTTGACTGGTCTTACTCTTTCCCTAGTCATTCGCTTATTCCTGACATACCTATAGAAAGCGTTTGGATTTTCCTCGATCCTTCCTGCCAAATACTTCTCATGTCCCCTCCTTGCTCGTCTTAGCTCTCTCTTTAGATCCTTCCTCGCTACCTTGTAACTATCCATCGCCCCAACTGAAACTTCACACCTCATCTTCACATAGGCCTCCTTCTTCCTCTTAACAAGAGATTCCACTTCTTTGGTAAACCACGGTTCCCTCGCTCGGCACCTTCCTCCCTGCCTGACCGTTACATACTTATCAAGAACACGCAGTAGCTGATCCTTGAACAAGCTCCACTTATCCAGTGTGTCCAACACTTGCAGCCTACTTCTCCACCTTATCCCCCCCCAAGTCACGTCTAATGGCATCATAATGTCCCTTCCCCCAGCTATAACTCTTGCCCTGCGGTGTATACTTATCCCTTTCCATCCTTAACGTAAACCTCACCGAATTGTGGTCACTGTCCCCAAAGTGCTCACCTACCTCCAAATCCAACACCTGGCCTGGTTCATTACCCAAAACCAAATCCAACGTGGCCTCGCCTCTTGTTGGCCTGTCAACAAACTGTGTCAGGAAACCCTCCTGCAAACACTGTACAAAAAACGACCCATCTAATGTACTCGAACTATATCTTTTCCAGTCAATATTTGGAAAGTTAAAGTCTCCCATAATAACTACCCTGTTACTTTCGCTCTTATCCAGGATCATCCTCGCCATCATTTCCTCTACATCCCTAGAACTATTTGGAGGCCTATAGAAGACTCCCAACAGTGTGACCTCTCCTTTCATGTTTCTAACCTCAGCCCATACTACCTCGGAAGATGAGTCCCCATCTAGCATCCTCTCCGCCACCGTAATACTGCTCTTGACTAGCAGCGCCACACCTCCCACTCTTTTGCCTCCTTCTCTGAGCTTACTAAAACACCTAAACCCCGGAACCTGCAACATCCATTCCTGGCCGCCATGAACTGTGATAAAATGGCCACCGTGAACATACATAAAATGGCCCCCGCGAACTGACATAAAATGGCCACGGTGAACTGACCTAAAAAGGCCCCTGTGAACTGACATAAATTGGCCACCGTGAACAGACATAAAATTGTCCCTGAGAACTGACAAAAAATGGCCTCAGTGAACTGACATAAAATGGCCACCGTGAACCAACATAAAATGTCCACCGGAAAGTGACATAAAATGGCCCCATTGAACTGACATAAAATGGTCACCGTGAACTGACCTAAAATGGCCACCGTGAACCAACATAAAATGGCCATTGTGAACTGACATACAATGGCCACCATGAACTGACATAAAATGGCCAATGCAAACTGACATAAAATGGCCCCAGTGAACCAACAGAAAATGGCCACGGTAAACTGACATAAAATGGCCACCGCGAACTGACATAAAATAGCCCCCGTCGACTGACATATAATGGCCTCCGTGAACTAACATAAAATGGCCACCGTGTACTGACATAAAATGGCCTCTGTGAACTGACATAAAATGGCCATTGTGAACTGACATTCAATGGCCACCGAGAACTGATATACAATGGCCACCGTGAACTGACATAAAATGGTCACCGTGAACTGACATAAAATAGACCACGTCGACTGACAATAAATGGCCTCTGTGAACTAACATAAAATAGCCTCTGTGAACTGACATAAAATGGCCACCGTAAACTGACATAAAATGGCCCCCGTGAACAGACATAAAATGGCCACGGTGTCCTGACATAAAATGGCCACCGTGAACTGACATAAATGGCCCCCAGCAACTGACATAAAATGGCACCCTTGAACTGACATAAAATGCCCACCATGAACCGACATTAAATGGCCTACCGTGAACTGAAATAAAATGGCCATTGCGAACTGACATAAAATGGCTACCGTTAGCTGACATAAAATGGACACCGTGAACTGAAATAAAATGGCTATTGTGAACTGACATAAAATGGCCCCCGTGAACCAACATAAAACGGTCACCGTGAACTGACATAAAATGTCCACCGTGAACTGACATAAAATGGCCGCCATAAACTGTGATAAAATGGCCACCGTGAACTGACATAAAATGGCCATTGTGAACTGTCGTTCAATGGCCACCGAGAACTGATATACAATGGCCACCGTGAACTGACATAAAATGGCCACCGTGAACTGACATAAAATAGACCCCGTCGACTGACATAACATGGCCTCTGTGAACTAACATAAAATGGCCACTGTGTAGTGACATAAAATAGCCTCTGTAAACTGACATAAAATGGCCAACGTGAGCTGACATAAAATGGCCCCCGCGAACAGACATAAAATGGCCACGGTGTCCTGACATAAAATGGCCACCGTGAACTGACATAAATGGCCCGCATCAACTGACATAAAATGGCACCCTTGAACTGACATAAAATGCCCACCGTGAACCGACATAAAATGGCCACCGTGAAACGACATTAAATGGCCTACCGTGAACTGAAATAAAATGGCTATTGTGAATTGACATAAAATGGCCGCCGGGAACTGACATAAAATGGCCATTGCGAACTGACATAAAATGGCCACCGTTATCTGACATAAAATGCCCACCGTGAACTGAAATAAAATGGCTATTGTGAACTGACATAAAATGGCCCCCGTGAACCAACATAAAACGGCCACCGTGAGCTGACATAAAATGTCCATCCTGAACTGACATAAAATGGCCGCCATAAGCTGTGATAAAATGGCCACTGTGAACTGACATAAAATAGCCACGGTGAACTGACCTAAAATGGCCACCGGGAACGGACATAAAATAGCCCCCGTCGACTGACATAAAATGGCCTCCGTGAACTAACATAAAATGGCCACCGTGTACTGACATAAAATAGCCATTGTGAAGTGACATAAAATGGCTTACGTGAACTGACATAAAATGGCCACCGTGAACTGACATAAAATAGCCACCATCGACTGACATAAAATCGCCATAAATGTCAGTTTACGTCGTCTGACATAAAATGGTCTCCGTGAAATGACATAAAATGGCCACCGTGCACTGACATAAAATAGCCTCCGTGAACTGACAGAAAACGGCCATTGCAATCTGACATAAAAGGCCCCCAGTGAACCGACATAAAATGGCCACCGTGAACTGACATAAAATGGCCACCGCGAACTGACATAATATAGCCCCCGTCGACTGACATAAAATGGCCTCCGTGAACTAACATACAATGGCCACCGTGAACTGACATAAAAGGGCAATTGTGAACTGACATAAAATGGCCGCCATAAGCTGTGGTAAAATGGCCACCGTGAACCGACATAAAATGGCCACCGTGAACCGACATTAAATGGCCTACCGTGAACTGAAATAAAATGGCTATTGTGAATTGACATAAAATGGCCGCCGGGAACTGACATAAAATGGCCATTGCGAACTGACATAAAATGGCCACCGTTAGCTGACATAAAATGCCCACCGTGAACTGAAATAAAATGGCTATTGTGAACTGACATAAAATGGCCCCCGTGAACCAACATAAAACGGCCACCGTGAGCTGACATAAAATGTCCACCCTGAACTGACATAAAATGACCACCATAAGCTGTGATAAAATGGCCACTGTGAACTGACATAAAATAGCCACGGTGAACTGACATAAAATGGCCACCGGGAACGGACATAAAATAGTCCCCGTCGACTGACATAAAATGGCCTCCGTGAACTAACATAAAATGGCCACCGTGTACTGACATAAAATAGCCATTGTGAAGTGACATAAAATGGCTATCGTGAACTGACATAAAATGGCCACCGTGAACTGACATAAAATAGCCACCATCGACTGACATAAAATCGCCATAAATGTCAGTTTACGTCGACTGACATAAAATGGTCTCCGTGAAATGACATAAAATGGCCACCATGCACTGACATAAAATAGCCTCCGTGAACTGACATAAAATGGCCATTGCAAACTGACATAAAAGGCCCCCCGTGAACCGACATAAAATGGCCACCGTGAACTGACATAAAATGGCCACCGCGAACTGACATAATATAGCCCCCGCGAACTGACATAATATAGCCCCCGTCGACTGACATAAAATGGCCTCCGTGAACTAACATACAATGGCCACCGTGAACTGACAGAAAAGGGCAATTGTGAACTGACATAAAATGGCCGCCATAAGCTGTGATAAAATGGCCACCGTGAACCGACATAAAATGGCCACCGTGAAACGACATTAAATGGCCTACCGTGAACTGAAATAAAATGGCTATTGTGAATTGACATAAAATGGCCGCCGGGAACTGACATAAAATGGCCATTGCGAACTGACATAAAATGGCCACCGTTAGCTGACATAAAATGCCCACCGTGAACTGAAATAAAATGGCTATTGTGAACTGACATAAAATGGCCCCCGTGAACCAACATAAAACGGCCACCGTGAGCTGACATAAAATGTCCACCCTGAACTGACATAAAATGGCCGCCATAAGCTGTGATAAAATGGCCCCCGTGAACGGACATAAAATAGCCACGGTGAACTGACCTAAAATGGCCACCGGGAACGGACATAAAATAGCCCCCGTCGACTGACATAAAATGGCCTCCGTGAACTAACATAAAATGGCCACCGTGTACTGACATAAAATAGCCATTGTGAAGTGACATAAAATGGCTATCGTGAACTGACATAAAATGGCCACCGTGAACTGACATAAAATAGCCACCATCGACTGACATAAAATCGCCATAAATGTCAGTTTACGTCGACTGACATAAAATGGTCTCCGTGAACTGACATAAAATGGCCACCGTGCACTGACATAAAATAGCCTCCGTGAACTGACAGAAAATGGCCATTGCAAACTGACATAAAAGGCCACCAGTGAACCAACATAAAATGGTCACCGTCAGATGACATAAAATGGCCACCGCGAACTGACATAATATAGCCCCCGTCGACTGACATAAAATGGCCTCCGTGAACTAACATACAATGGCCACCGTGAACTGACATAAAAGGGCAATTGTGAACTGACATAAAATGGCCATCGTCAACTGACATAAAATGGCCACCGTGAACTGATATAAAATTGACCCTGTCGACTGACATAAAATGGCCTCCATGAACGAACATAAAATGGCCACCTAAAATGGCCACCGCGCACTGACATAAAATGCCCTCTGTGAACTGACATAAAATGGCCATTGTGAACTGACATACAATGGCCACCGTGAACTGACATAAAATGGCCGCCGTGAACTGACATAAAATGGCCACCGTAAAATGACATAAAATGGCCCCCGTGAACTGGCTTAAAATGGCCACTGTGAACTGCCCTAAAATTGCCACCGTGAACCGACATAAAATGTCCATTGTGAACTGACATACAATGGCCACCGTGAACTGATATACAATTGCCACCATGAAATGACGTAAAATGGCCACCGCAAAGAGACATAAAATAGCCCCCATCGACTGACATAAAATGGCCTACGTGAACTAACATACAATGGCCACCGTGAACTGACATAAAATGGCCACCGCGAACTGACATAATATAGCCCCCGTCGACTGACATAAAATGGCCTCCGTGAACTAACATACAATGGCCACCGTGAACTGACATAAAAGGGCAATTGTGAACTGACATAAAATGGCCGCCATAAGCTGTGATAAAATGGCCACTGTGAACTGACATAAAATGGCCCCCGTGAACAGACATAAAATAGCCACGGTGAACTGACCTAAAATGGCCACCGGGAACGGACATAAAATAGCCCCCGTCGACTGACATAAAATGGCCTCCGTGAACTAACATAAAATGGCCACCGTGTACTGACATAAAATAGCCATTGTGAAGTGACA
Source organism: Scyliorhinus torazame (assembly GCF_047496885.1). Lineage (NCBI taxonomy): Eukaryota > Metazoa > Chordata > Chondrichthyes > Carcharhiniformes > Scyliorhinidae > Scyliorhinus > Scyliorhinus torazame. The sequence goes on along the minus strand of NC_092726.1, from coordinate 96,467,578 downwards.
TAAAATGGCTATCGTGAACTGACATAAAATGGCCACCGTGAACTGACATAAAATAGCCACCATCGACTGACATAAAATCGCCATAAATGTCAGTTTACGTCGACTGACATAAAATGGTCTCCGTGAACTGACATAAAATGGCCACCGTGCACTGACATAAAATAGCCTCCGTGAACTGACAGAAAATGGCCATTGCAAACTGACATAAAAGGCCCCCAGTGAACCGACATAAAATGGTCACCGTGAACTGACATTAAATGGCCACCGCGAACTGACATAATATAGCCCCCGTCGACTGACATAAAATGGCCTCCGTGAACTAACATACAATGGCCACCGTGAACTGACATAAAAGGGCAATTGTGAACTGACATAAAATGGCCATCGTCAACTGACATAAAATGGCCACCGTGAACTGATATAAAATTGACCCTGTCGACTGACATAAAATGGCCTCCATGAACGAACATAAAATGGCCACCTAAAATGGCCACCGCGCACTGACATAAAATGCCCTCTGTGAACTGACATAAAATGGCCATTGTGAACTGACATACAATGGCCACCGTGAACTGACATAAAATGGCCGCCGTGAACTGACATAAATTGGCCACCGTAAAATGACATAAAATGGCCCCCGTGAACTGGCTTAAAATGGCCACTGTGAACTGACCTAAAATTGCCACCGTGAACCGACATAAAATGTCCATTGTGAACTGACATACAATGGCCACCGTGAACTGATATACAATTGCCACCATGAAATGACGTAAAATGGCCACCGCAAAGAGACATAAAATAGCCCCCATCGACTGACATAAAATGGCCTACGTGAACTAACATACAATGGCCACCGTGAACTGACATAAAATGGCCGCCGTGAACTGACATAAAATGGCCACCGTAAAATGACATAAAATGGCCCCCGTAAACTGGCTTAAAATGGCCACTGTGAACTGACCTAAAATTGCCACCGTGAACCGACATAAAATGGCCATTGTGAACTGACATTCAATGGCTACCGTGTACTGACCTAAAATGGCCATTGCAAACTGACATAATATGGACCCAGTGAACCGACATAAAATGGCCACCGTGAACTGACTTAAAATGGCCACCGTGAACTGATATAAAATAGCCCCCGTTGACTGACATATAATGGCCTCCGTGAACTAACATAAAATGGCCACCGTGTACTGACCTAAAATGGCCACCATGAACGGACGTAAAATGACCATTGGTAACTGACATACAATGGCCACCGTGAACTGACATAAAATGGCCTGTGTAAACTGACATAAAACGGCCCCAGTGAACCGACATAAAATGGCAACCGTGAACTGACATAAAATGGCCACCGTGAACTGACATAAAATAGCCCCCGTTGACTGACATATAATGGCCTCCGTGAACTAACATAAAATGGCCACCGTGTACTGACCTAAAATGGCCACCATGAACGGACGTAAAATGACCATTGGTAACTGACATACAATGGCCACCGTGAACTGACATAAAATGGCCTGTGTAAACTGACATAAAACGGCAACAGTGAACCGACATAAAATGGCAACCGTGAACTGACATAAAATGGCCACCGTGAACTGACATAAAATAGCCCCCGTCGACTGACATAAAATGGCCTCCGTGAACTGACATAAAATGGCCATTGTGAACTGACATACAATGGCCACCGTGAACTGATATACGATTGCGACCATGGACTGGCATAAAATGGCCATTGTGAACTGACATAAAATGGACTTCGTGAGCTGACATAAAATGGCCATCGTGTACTGACATAAAATAGACCCCGTTGACTGACATAAAATGGCCATTGTGAACTGACACACTATGGCCATTGTGAACTGACATAAAATGGCCCCCGTGAACCGTCATAAAACGGCCTGCGTGAACCGACATAAAATGGCCACCATGAACTGACGTAAAATGGCCACCGTGAACTGACATAAAATGGCCGCCATGAACTGACATGAAATGGCCCCCGTGAACTGATATAAAATGGCCGACTTCTGATTGTGGATTTTGTTTTGACAGAGTCCCAGAGAGAGAGACGGAGAGATGCAGAGAACGAGAGAGATAGAACATAGAACATAGAACGGTACAGCGCAGTACAGGCCCTTCGGCCCACGATGTTGCACCGAAACAAATACCATCTAACCTACACTCTGCCATTATCATCCATATGCTTATCCAATAAACGTTTAAATACCCTCAATGTTGGTGAGTTCACTACTGTTGCAGTTAGGGCATTGCACGGCCCCACCACTCTTTGCGTAAAGAACCTACCTCTGACCTCTGTCCCATATCTATTACCCCTCAGTTTAAAACTATGTCCCCTCGTGCCAGCCATTTCCATCCGCGGGAGATGGCTCTCACTGTCCACCCTGTCTAACCCCCTGATCATTTTGTATGCCTCTATTAAGTCTCCTCTTAACCTTCTTCTCTCCAACGAAAACAACCTCAAGTCCATCAGCCTTTCCTCATAAGATTTTCCCTCCAAAGCAGGCAACATCCTGGTAAATCTCCTCTGCACCCGTCCAAAGCCTCTGCGTCCTTCCTATAATGCGGTGACGAGAACTGTACACAATACTCCAAATGCGGCCGGACCAGAGTTTTGTACAGCTGCAACATGACCTCCTGACTCCGGAACTCAATCCCTCTACCAATAAAGGCTAACACTCCATAGGCCTCCTTCACAACCCTATCAACCTGGGTGGCAACTTTCAGGGATCTATGTACATGGACACCTAGATCCCTCTGCTCATCCACACTTCCAAGAACTTTACCATTAGCCAAATATTCCGCATTCCTGTTATTCCTTCCAAAGTGAATCACCTCACACTTCTCTACATTAAACTCCATTTGCCACCTCTCAGCCCAGCTCTGCAGCTTATCTATTTCCCTCTGTAACCTGCTACATCGTTCCACACTGTAGACAACAACACCGACTTTAGTGTCGTCTGCAAATTTACACACCCACCCTTCTGCGCCCTCCTCGAGGTCATTTATAAAAATGACAAACAGCAACGGCCCCAGAACAGATCCTTGTGGTACGCCACTTGTAACTGCACTCCATTCTGAACATTTCCCATCAACCACCACCCTCTGTCTTCTTTCAGCTAGCCAATTTCTGATCCACATCTCGAAATCACCCTCAATCCCCAGCCTCCGTATTTTCTGCAAAAACGTACCGTGGGGAACATAATCAAACGATTTACTGAAATCCATATACACCACATCAACTGCTCTACCCTCGTCTACCTGTTCAGTCACCTTCTCAAAGAACTCGATAAGGTTTGTGAGGCATGACCTACCCTTCACAAAGCCATGCTGACTATCCCTGATCATATTATTCCTATCGAGATGATTATAAATCTTGTCTCTTGCGATCCCCTCCAAGACTTTACCCACTACAGACGTGAGGCTCACCGGTCTATAGTTGCCGGGGTTGTCTCTGCTCCCCTTTTTGAACAAAGGGACCACATTTACTATCCTCCAGTCCTCTGGCACTATTCCTGTAGCCAATGATGACATACAAAATCTAAGCCAAAGGTCCAGCAATCTCTTGCCTGGCCTCCCAGAGAATCCAAGGATAAATCCCATCACCTCTTCCCTACGTATCAATGCCATCTATTCTAATAGCCTGCGTCTCAGCATTCTCCTCCACAACATTACCTTTTTCCTGAGTGAATACTGACGAAAAATATTCATTTAGTATCTCGCCTATCTCTTCAGATTCCACACACAACTTCCCATCCCTGTCCTTGGCTGGTCCTACTCTTACCCTCGTCATTCGCTTATTCCAGACATAGCTATAGAAAGCTTTTGGGTTTTACTTGATCCTACCTGCCAAATACTTCTCATGTCCCCTCCTTGCTCGTCTTAGCTCTCTCTTTAGATCCTTCCTCGCTACCTTTTCATAGATCATAAAATTTACAGCGCAGAAGGAGGCGATTCAGCCCATAGAGTCTGCACCGGCTCTTGGAATGAGCACCCTACCCAAGGTCAACACCTTTACCCTATCCCCATAACCCAGTAACCCCACCAGTAACCTGCACATCTTTGGACTGTGGGAGGAAACCGGAGCACCCGGAGGGAACCCACGCACACACGGGGAGGATGTGCAGACTCCGCACAGACAGTGACCCAAGCCGGAATCGAACCTGGGACACTGGAGCTGTGAATCAATTGTGCTACCCACAATGCTAACGTGCTGTCCCAATGCTACTTTGTAACTATCCATCGCCCCAACTGAAACTTCACACCTCATTTTCACATCGGCCTCCTTCTTCCTCTTAACAAGAGATTCCATTTCTTTGGTAAACCACGGTTCCCACGCTCTACGCCTTCCTCCCTGCCTGACCGGTACATACTTATCAAGAACACACAGTAGCTGATCCTTGAACAACCTCCACTTATCCAGTGTGCCCAACACTTGCCGCCTACTTCTCCAACCTACCCCCCCCCCCAAGTCACGTCTAATGGCATCATAATTGCCCTTCCCCCAGCTATAACACTTGCCCTGCGGTGTATACTGATTCCTTTCCATCACGAACGTAAACGTCACCGAATTGTGGTCACTGTCCCCAAAGTGCTCTCCCACCTCCAAATCCAACATCTGGCCTGGTTCATTACCCAAAACCAAATCCAACATGGCCTCGCCTCTTGTTGGCCTGTCAACATATTGTGTCAGGAAACCCTTCTGCACACACTACAAAAAACGACCCATCTAATGTACTCGAACTATATCTTTTCCAGTAAATATTTGGAAAGGCAAAGTCTCCCATAATAACTACCCTGTTACTTTCGCTCTTATCCAGGATCATCCTCGCATCCTTTCCTCTACATCCCAAGAACTATTTGGAGGCCGATAGAAAACTCCCAACAGGGTGACGTCTCCTTTCCTGTTTCTAACCTCAGCCCATACTACCTCGGAAGATGAGTCCCCATCTTGCATCCTCTCCGGCACCGTAATACTGCTCTTGACTAGCAGCGCCACACCACCCCCTCTTTTGCCTCCTTCTCTGATCTTACTAAAACACCTAAACCCCGGAACCTGCAACATCCATTCCTGTCCCTGCTCTATCCATGTCTCCGAAATGGCCACAACATCGAAGTCCCAGGTACCAACCCATGCTGCCAGTTCCCCTACCTTATTTCGTCTACTCCTGGCATTGAAGTAGACACACTTTAAACCACCTACCTGAACTCTGGCCCCCTCCTGCGACATCAAATCTGTGCTCCTGACCTCATTACTCTCATTCTCCCGTACCCTAAAACTACAATCCAGGTTCCCATGCCCCTGCTGCATTAGTTTAACCCCCCCCCCACCCCCCCCCCCACCCCAAGATCACTAACAAATCTTTCCCCCCCCAGGATATTTGTGCCCCTCAGGTTCAGATGTAGACCATCCTGTCTGTAGCGGTCCCACCTTTCCCATAAAGAGCCCCAGTTATCCAGAAATCTGAATCCCTCCCGCCTGTACCATCCCTGTAGCCACGTGTTTAATTGCTCTCTCTCCCTATTCCTGATCTCATTATCACGTGGCATCTCTGTTTGTTCTAGTTCTGAGCTTCCACCCTAGCTCCCTGAAAGCCTGCCTTACATCCTTGTCCCCTTTCCTACCTATGTCGTTAGTGCCAATGTGGACCACGTCTTGGGGCTACTCCCCCTCCCCCTTAAGGACCCGGAAAACACGATCCGAGACATCACGTACCCTTGCACCTGCGAGGCAACATACCAAACGTGAGTCTCTCCTACAAAATCTCCTATCTGTGCCCCTGACTATCGAGTCCCCAATTACTAATGCTCTGCCCCTCTCCCCCCTTCCCTTCTGAGCAACAGGGACAGATTCCGTGCCAGAGGCCCGTACCTCATGGCTTACCCCTGGTAAGTCCCCCCCCACCCCACAAGTATCGAAGGCGTTATACTTGTTTCTCAGGGGAACGACCGCAGGGGATCCGTGCACTGACTGCTTTTTCCCAGCCCCTCTTACAGTTACCCATCTATCCCCAATCGGTGGTGTAACTAATTCCCTGAAGCTGCTATCTATGACCCCCTCTGCCTCCCGAATGATCCGAAGTTCTTCCAACTCCATCTCCAGTCCCCTAACTCCGTCTTGGAGGTGCTAGAGATGGCAGCACATCCTGCAGGTAAAATCAGCAGGGTCAATAACGGCACCCCTCACCTCAAACATCGTGCAGGAGGAACATTGCACTTCCTTCCCTGCCATCCCTCTGACTTTCAACCAAGATCTGGCTAACAACTAAATTTTAAAATTAATAATAATACATATGGCACTTACCTCACACCAATGGGTTTTATTATTAGGTTAGAAGAGGAGGGCGGGTGGGAGACACTACACGTGTAGTGACTCGGGTTTCCTCTCCACCAGAATTTATTGGTGAGGGTCTTCTTCGAAGTCCGCGGGTCGAACTTCCTGTTCCCGTTTTAAAAAATAAAAACAAACAACAGCAAAGAGGAACAGAAACGGGACCAGGTAAGTGTTTACTTAAATACTCACCCACCAGCAGCCCCCGCACTCCGCTCCCGCTGGAACTCCAAGAGATGCTCCTGCAAGGTAAGTTATTTTAAACTTCAATACTCACCCACCAGCAGCCTCTGCACTCCGCTCCCGCTGAAACTCCAAGTCTCCCCCTCCCCCAGCGAGAGGGATGGAGAGGGGGGAATCCCCCAATCCACTGACAGAACACAGTTTGAACCGATGGAGGGAGAAAAGAAAGGGAGGGTAAGGGGGTAAACAAGGAGCAGGAGGTTCACACACCAGGTCGGCCAGGAATGGCATCACGGAGGGTCTGCGGGGGAGAGAGGGGAAGGGTTAGGGAAAGGGGAGTTGGGGGGAGCTTGGGGGTGGGGGGGCGGTGGTTGAGAGACGCCGAACTGAACTGCAACAGTTTGTAAGTAAAGAAAGGTAAGAGAAAGCCTTTTCACTCTCTGATAATTGGCAGCAAACCGCAATGCACAGAATTGTGAAAATGGCAGTAAAAAGATTTTTCGATACATTCAGAATGCCCAATTCAGTTTTTCCAATTCAGGGGCAATTTAATGTGGCCAATCCATCTGCCCTCCACATCTTTGGGCTGTGGGGGTGAAACCCACGCAAACACGGGGAGATTGTGCAAACTCCACACGGACTGTGACTCAGAGCCGGTATTGAACAGTGGTTAGCACTGCTGCCTCACAGTTACAGGGTCCCAGGTTCGATTCCCGGCTTAGGTCACTGTCTGTGCGGAGTCTGCACGTTCTCCCCGTGTCTGCGTGGGTTTCCTCCGGGTGTCCCGGATTCCTCCGACCGTCGAGAGACGTGCAGGTTAGGTGGGTTAGCCGAGATAAATCAAAATTTAACACTTGCCCGTATGAAGTAGATTCCACTGACAGATTCCGAAAGCTGCACAGAAAAATGACTGCTCATTTTAAACTTTGAAACGGAACTATTTTAACTTGTCCATCAGTCCTATTAAACTGAAATGTTGTCCCTGTGGGCTGACAGTTTCTCAACAAGATTGAAACATTGAGGAGCCCCACCTACTACATTTGACAACATTTGTGGCAATTCCAAAATCTACGATACATTGCTGTCTGTATTGTGTGAATCCAGCTGTGAAATATCTGTACAGTTTAAACTTCCACTGTTTCTGCCTTCTCATCATTGATACAGAACAGTTCTAATCTTTTTAAGTCAAAAGTACATCATCTTACATTTCCCTGCACTGAAAAGCGTCCACCAGTTCAGTCTTCAGACAAAATATGAATATCTCTCTGCAGTTTGGTTCAGCACTGTTGCTTACAATGCTGTCTAATGTTTGGTGTCATCGGCAAAATAGGATGTGCAGCATTCTATCAAATTGCCTTAAAGGGCTAATGTACACAGCAAAACTGTGTGTGTGTGTGCGCACGCACACATGTGTCTATGCAGGAGTGTATGTGTTTGTACACGTGTATGTATCTGTCAGTGTGTGCACGCGCATATGTTTGTGTTTGACGAACTAATCCCACTGCTCCAATCCCTCCGCATAGCTCTCCATCAATCCCAAACTAATCCCACTGCCCCACTCTCTCCGCATAGCTCTCTAACAATCCCAAAATTGGCCACAGTATCTAAAGATGTTCAGGTTAGGTGGGGTGACAGAGGCGGGGTAGGGGAGTGGGCCTATGTACGGCGCTCTGTTCAGGGTTCACACTGTCTCTGTCATTATTGTTTTCACCTACAATGCTGCCAAACCTTCTACCAAACTTTCTATTTCATTATCTTCAATCAGTACCAAACAAAGTCAAACTGAGATACACCTGAACACACAGACACACACACAGGCACACACATACACACAGACACACGCACACAGGCACACACATACACACAGATACACACAGGCACACACACACACACAGGCATACACACAGAGACACACACTGGCACACACACACACACGCACGCACACACAGTCACATACACACTTTGGCACACACACACAGGCACACACACACAGGCACACACAAAGGCACACACACACAGGCACACACATAGACACACGCACAGGAACACACACACAGACACACGCACAGGCACACACACACACACGCACACACAGGCACACACAGACACACACATATACACAGATACACACAGACACACACACACAGGCATACACACAGGGACACACACAGGCACACACACACACACACACGCACGCACACACACACAGGCACACACACACAGGCGCACACACATTCACAGGCACACACAAAGGCACACACACGCAGGCACACACGCAGACACACACACAGGCACACACACAGACACACACACACAGGCACACACACACAAGCACACACAGGCACACACACAGGCACACACACAGGCACACACACACAGGCACACACACACAGGCACACACACACAGGAACACACACAGTCACACACAGGCACACACACAGGCACACACACACAGGCACAAACTCAGACAGGCTGGGTCAATACATCTTTCAAATGGAGAGTGATCACCTCTCCACCTTTAACTTGGAGATGTGTACCTGGCCTGTGTGTGACACAAGACACACACTGACTCTGAACATCCTCACAGCAGCTTGGGGACAGGCATTTCTAATGCACTTCATAACCTTTGGGTATCACAAACTGTTTCACAGGCAATGGATCCCTTTTGAAAGTGGTAATTTAGGAAATGGAGCAGCTTCTTTCAGAGAGAGAGAGAAAGACACACACAGAAACAGGATGAGGTTGTGCTGTACATGTTTCAGAGCTGTCACTGAGACACACACGAGATGTACAATATCAATTATTATTCTGAAGTATTTGATTAAATCACCCCTGAGACTAAATTCCAGTGTTTCAGAGTAAAGCTTCACCTACACTGTCCATCAAACACTCACAACCCAAATACTGTCTGGGGTTAAATACAGAGTCAAAATCCCTCTGTCCTGTCCAAGGAATTTTTCATTGCAGATAGTTATTTTTATTTTTTGGAAAAGCAGAACTTAAATTGCACAGAATCCCAGGATGGACTCTTGTTTATTTCAGCCCTTCATATTTAGACATGAAGTTTAAGATCAGATTACAGGTGTCTGCTTGTCTCTGTCTGTGTATGCAATGTTCCTGGAGCTTTTTCACTTGTCTGAAGTATTTGAATAATAGGCCTTGGTTAATCAATCCTTTCTCACAGCACATGGAAGTTGTGAATCTTCAAGGCTCTCAGTCTAATGTAGTTAACAAACAACTGCATCCTTTGATCATCAATCCATTTCCCAACCCTAAATAATCTCACACATTGCCATAACAGGAATATCTCCATCAAAACTTCTAATCAGTTCCCCATACACTTGTTAACACTTGCCTGTATGAAGTAAATTCCACTGACAGATTCCGAAAGCTGCACAGAAAAATGACTGCTTATTTTAAACTTTGAAACGGAACTATTTTAAATTGTGCATCAGTCCTATTGAACAGAAATGTTGTCCCTGTGGGCTGACAGTTTCTCAGCAAGATTGAAACATTGAGGAACCCCACGTACTGCATTTGACAACATTTGTGGCACTTCCAAAATCTCCGATACATTGCTGTCTGTATTGTGTGAATCCAGCTGTGAAATATCTGCACAGTTTAAACTTCCACTGTTTCTGCCTTCTCATCATTTATAAAGAACATAGTTCTATCCTTTTTAAGTCTAAAGTACATCATCTTACATTTCCCTGCACTGAAAAGCGTCCACCAGTTCAGTCTTCAGCCACAATATTAATACCTCTCTGCAGTTTGGTTCAGCAATGTTGCTTACAATGCTGTCTAATGTTTGATGTCATTGGCAAAATAGGATGTGTAGCATTCTATCAAATTGCCTTAAAGGGCTAATGTACACAGCAAAACTGTGTGTGTGTGCGCGCATGCACACATGTGTCTATGTAGGAGTGTATGTGTGTGTACGCAAGTATCTGTACACGTGTATGTATCTGTCAGTGTGTGCTCGCGCATATGTCTGTGTTTGACGAACTAATCCCACTGCCCCACTCCCTCCGCATATCTCTCTATCAATCCCAAACTAATCCGACTGCCCCTCTCTCTCCACATAGCTCTCTAACAATCCCAAATTTGGCCCACAGCCCCACTCTCTCCCCATAGCCCTGTATCAATGCCAACCTAATCCCACTGCTCCCCTCTCTCCGCATAGCCCTGTATCAATACCAAACTCATCCCACTGCCCCACTCTCTCCGCATAGACTTGTGTCAATCCAAACGCATCCTACTGCCCCAATATGTCCCCAGAGCCATGTGTCAATCCAAATTCATCTCACTGCCCCACTCCCTCCACATAACCCTGAATTAATACAAAATAATCCCATTGTGCCGTCCTCTCCCCATAGCTCTGTATCAATCCAAGCTAATCCCACTGTCCCGCTCTATCCTCATAGCGCTGTATCAATCGCATACTAATCCCACTGCACCGTCCTCTCCCCATAGCCCTGAATTAACCCCCAAACTAATCACATTGCCCTACTATCTCCCCATAGCCCTATCAATCCCCAAATTAATCACACTGCCCTACTATCTCCCTCAGAGAACTGTATCAATCTCAAGCTAATCCCACTGCCCCGCTCTCTCCCCATAGCCCTGTATCAATCACAAAGAAAAACCAATGCCCCATCCTCTCCCCATAGCCCTGTCTCAATCGCAAACTAATCCCAATGCCCCAGCCTGGCCCCATAGCCGTGTATCAATCCCAAACTAATCCCACTGATCCACTCTCTCCTCATAGACCTGTATCAATCCCAAACTAATCCCACTGCCGCACTCTCTCGACATAGCCGTGCAACAATCCCTAAAATAATCCCACTGACCCGCTATTTCCCCACATCCCTGTATCAATCCCAAACTAATCTCACTGCTCCACAATATCCTCATAGCCCTGTATCAATCCCCAAAGTAATCCCACTGCCCCGCTCTCTGCCAATAACCCAGTATCAATCCCAAACTAATCCCATTGCCCCGCCCTCTCCCTTTAGCCCCGTATCAATCCCAAACTAATCCCACTGCCCAACGCTATCCCAATAGCCCTGTATTAACCCAAAGTAATCCCACTGCCCCACAATTTCCCCATCGCCCTGTATCAATTCCCAAACTAATCCCACTGTGCGCTCTCCCCATAGCACTGTATCAATCCCAAACTAATCCCACTGCCCCACTTTCCCCCCTTTGCCCTGTATCAATCCCCAAACTAATCCCACTGCCCCGCCCTCTCCCCATTTGCCTGTATAAATACCCAAACTAATCCCACTGCCCCACTCTCTCCCTATAGCCCTGTATCAATCCCCAAACTAATCCTACTGCCCCACTCACTCAGCATTTCCCTGTATCAATCCCCAACCTAGTCCCACTGCCCCAGTCTCTCCCCACAGCCCTGTATCAATCCCCAAACTAATTCCATTGCCCCACTCTCTCCCCATAGCCCTGTATCAAACCTCAAACTAATCCCACTGCCCAACTCTCCTCCTTGCACTGTATCATTCCCCAAACTAATTCCACTGCCCCACTCTCCCCATAGCCCTGTGTCAAGCCCCAAATTAATATCACTCTCCACATAGTATTGTGTCAATTTCAAAACCAAAAGCACTGCAGCACTCTCTCCCCATAGCCCTGTATCAATCCTCAAACTAATCCCACTTCCCCACTCTCTCCCCATAGCCCTGTATCAATCCTCAAACTAATCCCACTTCCCCACTCTCTCCCCATAGCCCTGTATCAATCCCCAGACTAATCCCACTGCTCCACTCTCCCGTAGCCCGGTGTCAATCCCCAAACTAACCCCACTGCCCCACTATCTCCCCATAGCCCTGTATCAGTCCCCAAACTAATCCCACTGCCCCACTCTCTCTCCATAGCCCTGTATCAATCCCCAAACTAATCCCACTGCTCCACGCTCCCGTAGCCCGGTGTCAATCCCCAAACTAACCCCACTGCCCCACTATATCCCCATAGCCCTGTATCAATCCCAAAACTAATCCCACTGCCCCACTCTCTCTCCATTGCCCTGTATCAATCCTCAAACTAATCCCACTGACCCACTCTCTCCCCATCGCTCTGTACCAATCGCCAAACTAATCCCACTGTCCCGCTCTCTCCCCATGGCACTGTATCAATTCACCAATTCATCCCACTGCCCCACTCTCTTCATTGCCCCAAAGTACTCCCACTGTCCGCTGTCTCACCAAGGCCCTCTATCAATTCCCAAAATAATCCACTGTCCCGCTCTCCCCATAGCCTGTATCAATCCCCAAACTAACCCACTCCCCCCACAGCCCTGTGTCAGTTCCCAAACTAACCCCACTCCCCCCACTCCTCCCACAGCCCTGTGTCAGTTCCCAAACTAATCGCACTCTTCCCACAGCCCTGAGTCAATCCTAAACTGATACCATTCTCCCCATAACACTGTGTCAATCACCAATCGAATCCCACTCTCTCCACAGCCTTGTATCAATCCCCAAACTAATCTCACTGCTCACTGTATCAATCCCCAAACTATTCCCACTGCCCCACTCTCTCCATAGCCCAAGATCGATCCCGAAACTAATCCCACTGTCCGCTGTTTCCCCAAGTCACTCTATCAATTCCCCCAATTATTTTGTTTAAATTTAGAGTGCCCAATTATCATTATTTTTCCATTTACTTTGCCAATCCACCTGCCCTGCATATCTCTGGGTTGCGAGGGTGAAACCCAGGCAGACACCGGGAGAATGTGCAAACTCCACAGGGACAGGGGCCCAGGGCCGGGATTCGAACCCGGGTGCTCAGTGCCGTAGGCTGCATTGCTAACCTCTGTGCCACGTGCCGCCCTTATCAATTCCCGACTTTATCTCACTGTGCCACTCTATTCATTGGCCCGTGTCAACCCCAAAACTAATCCCATCTCCCCATATCCCTTTGTCTATCCCAAAACTAATCTCATTGTCCCACTCTCTCCCCATAGCCCTGTATCAATCCCCAAACTAATCCCACTGCCACACCCTCCCCATAGCCCTGGATCAATCCCCAAACTAATCCCCCTGCCCCGCTCTCCCCATAGCCCTGTATCAATCCCCAAACTAATCCCACTGCCCACCCTCCCCAGAGCCCCGTATTAATCCCCAAACTAATCCCTCTTCCCCACTCCCTCCCCATAGCCCTGCATCAATCCCCAAACTAATCCCCCTGCCCCACTCTCTCCACAAATCCCTGTATCAATCCCCAAACTAATCCCACTGCACCACTCTCTACCCATAGCCTTGTATCAATCACTGAACTAATCCCACTGCCCCACTCTCTCACCATAGCCCCTTATCAATCCCCAAACTAACCACACTGCACCGCTCTCTCCCCATAGCCCCGTTTCAATCCCCAAACTGATCCCACTGCCCCGCTCTCTCCCCATAGCCCCGTTTCAATCCCCAAACGAATCCCATTGCCCGGCTCTAGCCCCATTGCCCTGTATCAATCCCACTGCTCCACTCTCTCCCCATAGCCCCGTTTCAATCCCCAAATTAATCCCATTGCCCGGCTCTCGCCCCATTGCCCTGTATCAATACCCAATCTAATTCCACTGCCCCACTCTCTCCCTGTTACTCTGTATCAATCCCCAAACTAATCCCACTCTCCCCACAGCCCTGTGTCAATCCCCAAACTAATCCCACTCTCACCCACAGCCCTGTGTCAATCCCCAAACTAATGCCACTCTCCTCACAGCCCTGTGCCAATCCCCAAACTAATCCCACTCTCCCCACAGCCATGTCCATCCCCAAACTAATCCCACTCTCCCCACAGCCCTGTGTCAATCCCCAAACTAATCCCACTCTCCCCACAGCCCTGTGTCAATCCCCAAACTAATCCCTCTCTCCCCACAGCCCTGTGTCAATCCCCAAACTAATCCCACCCTCCACACAGCCATGTCCATCTCCAAACTAATCCCACTCTCCCCACAGCCCTGTGTCAATCCCCAAACTAATCCCACTCTCCCCACAGCCCTGTGTCAATCCCCAAACTAATCCCACTCTCCCCACAGCCCTGTGACAATCCCGAATACTAATCCCACTCTCCCCCACAGCACTGTTTCAATCCCCAAACTAATCCCACTCTCCCCACAGCCCTGTGTCAATCCCCAAACTAATCCCACTCTCCCCACAGCCCTGTGCCAATCCCCAAACTAATCCCACTCTCCCCACAGCCCTGGGTCAATCCCAAAACTAATCCCACTCTCCCCACAGCCCTGTGTCAATCCCCAAACTAATCCCACTCTCCCCACAGCCCTGTGTCACTCCCCAAACTAATCCCACTCTCCCCACAGCCCTGTGTCAATCCCCAAACTAATCCCACTCTCCCCACAGCCCTGTGTCAATATTAACATCAAAAGTGAAGTAAGGACAGGACATTGCTAGATCTGTTGCGGTCCCCTGAATTAACATAACCACAGACAGGACAAATACCTCTGGCCTCTCCTGTGAAGACACATCTTTAGTAAACAATCACAGCGGACAGACTGAAAACATTCATGACAGAAAGTCAGGGGGTCGGTTTGCACACAGATCTCTGAGGAGATCCCAACCAATACTGTTTCTAATCATTTTCCAATAGAATTTTAACTTATGCTTCAATTATACAGTTGTACAGAATTGTGGTCCATGTGGGATGATTGTGTTAAGACAGCAGCTTGCTGGTTTCATTGCTGTGTCATTTATCAACAGTAAGGAGATTGGTATCTCTTGTCAGTCATTTACATGTCAATAGTGAGCTGTCCGCAGAGGCAGACATTCCACACGTGTCAGAGACTAGGGCTGGAGTTTGCTCACAGCTCACTGAGGATAAATATGAGTCTGAGGGAATTCAGATCTCAAACTAATCCTCCCACTTCACTGAAAACATTGCCCTCTTGTTCGGTGTGTGTCT
Source organism: Scyliorhinus torazame (assembly GCF_047496885.1). NCBI lineage: Eukaryota > Metazoa > Chordata > Chondrichthyes > Carcharhiniformes > Scyliorhinidae > Scyliorhinus > Scyliorhinus torazame. Next base: position 96,452,115 of record NC_092726.1, on the reverse strand, counting down.
GTGTGTGTTGCTGAGTGGAGCTTCAGTTTGAAGTGAGAGAGCTTGAAGCGAGAGCTGTTGGTGGTGTGAGGAAGTGGAGTTCGCGTATCCTACCTGCCCCAGCTTATGTTGTGCCTGGTGGGAGTGGGAACTTCCAGGGCTGCAGGACCAGCCTTCTGTCCTCCCCGCTCCCCTCCTGCCTGAGGTGGGAGTGGGACAATCCAAGGTTGTAGGCCCAGCCTCCTGTTCTCCCACCCCTCTGCCTGAGGTGGGAGTGGGACCATCCAGGGCTGCAGGCCCAGCCTCCTGTCCTCCCTCCCGTCTGCCTGAGGTGGGACTGGGACCATCCAGGGCGCTGCAGGCCCAGCCTCCTGTCCTCCCACCCCTCTGCCTGAGGTGGGAGTGGGACAATCCATGGCTGCAGGCTCAGCCTCCTGTCCTCCCACTCCTCTGCCTGAGGTGGGAGTTGGACCATCCAGGGCTGCAGGCTCAGCCTCCTGTCCTACCACCCCCCTGCCTGAGGTGGGAGTGGGACAATCCATGGCTGCAGGCTCAGCCTCCTGTCCACCCACTCCTCTGCCTGAGGTGGGAGTTGGACCATCCAGGGCTGCAGGCTCAGCCTCCTGTCCTACCACCCCCCTGCCTGAGGTGGGAGTGGGACCATCCAGGGCTGCAGGCCCAGCCTCCTGTCCTCCCACCCCTCTGCCTGAGGTGGGAGTGGGACAATCCATGGCTGCAGGCTCAGCCTCCTGTCCTCCCACTCCTCTGCCTGAGGTGGGAGTTGGACCATCCAGGGCTGCAGGCTCAGCCTCCTGTCCTACCACCCCCCTGCCTGAGGTGGGAGTGGGACCATCCAGGGCTGCAGGCCTAGCCACCTGTCTTCACACCCCTCTAACTGAGGTGGGAGTGGGACCATCCAGGGCTGCAGGCCCAGCCTCCTGTCCTCCCAGCCCTCTGCCTTAGGAGGGAGTGGGACGATCCAGGGCTGCAGGCCCAACCTCCTGTCCTCCCGCCCCTCTGCATGAGGTGGGAGTGGGACCACCCAGGGCTGCAGGACCAGCCTCCTGTCCTCCCATCCCTCTGCCTGAGGTCGGAGTTGGACCACCCAGGGCTGCAGGCCCAGCCTCCTGTCCTCCCACCCCTCTACATGAGGTGGGAGTGGGACCACCCAGGGCTGCAGGACCAGCCTCCTGTCCTCCCACCCCTCTGCCTGAGGTGGGAGAGGGACCATCCAGGGTTGCAGGCCCAGCCTCCTGTCCTCCCACCCCTCTGCCTGAGTTGGGAGTGGGACCATCCATGGCTGCAGGCCCAGCCTCCTGTCCTCCCACCCCTCTGCCTGAGGTGGGAGTGGGACAATCCATGGCTGCAGGCCCAGCCTCCTGTTCTCCCACCCCTCTGCCTGAGGTGGGAGTTGGACCATCCAGGGCTGCAGGCTCAGCCTCCTGTCCTCCCAATCCCCTGCCTGAGGTGGGAGCGGGACCATCCAGGGCTGCAGGCCCAGCCACCTGTCCTCCCACCCCTCTAACTGAGGTGGGAGTGGGTCCATCCAGGGCTGCAGGCCCAGCCTCCTGTCCTCCCACGCCTCTGCCTGAGGTGGGAGTGGGACGATCCAGGGCTGCAGGCCCAGCCTCCTGTCCTCCCGCCCCTCTGCATGAGGTGGGTGGGACCACCCAGGGCTGCAGGACCAGCCGCCTGTCCTCCCATCCCTCTGCCTGAGGTTGGAGTGGGACCACCCAGGGCTGCAGGCCCAGCCTCCTGTCCTCCCACCCCTCGACATGAGGTGGGAGTGGGACCACCCAGGGCTGCAGGACCAGCCTCCTGTCCTCCCACACCTCTGCCTGAGGTGGGAGAGGGACCATCCAGGGTTGCAGGCCCAACCTCCTGTCCTCCCACCCCTCTGCCTGAGTTGGGAGTGGGACCATCCAGGGCTGCAGGCCAGCCTCCTGTCCTCCCTGCCTTCTGCCTGAGTTGGGAGTGGGACCATCCAGGGCTGCAGGCCCGGCCTCCTGTCCTCCCACCCCTCTGCCTGAGGTGGGAGTTGGACCATCCAGGGCTGCAGCCTCAGCATCCTGTCCTCCCACCCCCTGCCTGAGGTGGGAGTGGGACCATCCAGGGCTGCAGGCCCAGCCACCTGTCCTCCCACCCCTCTGCCTGAGGTGGGATTGGGACCATCCAGGGTTGCAGGCCCAGCCACCTGTCCTCCCACTCCTCTGCATGAGGTGGGAGTGGGAACACCCAGGGCTGCAGGACCAGCCTCCTGTCCTCCCACCCCTCTGCCTGAGGTGGGAGAGAGACCATCCAGGGCTGCAGGCCCAGCCTCCTGTCCTCCCACCCCTCTGCCTGAGGTGGGAGTGGTGCCATCCAGGGCTGCAGGCCCAGTCTCCTGTCCTCCCACTCCTCTGCCTGAGGTGGGAGTGGTGCCATCCAGGGCTGCAGGCCCAGCGTCCTTTCGTCCCACCCCTCTGCCTAAGGTGGGGGTGGGACCATCCATGGCTGCAGGCCCAGCCTCCTGTCCTCCCACCCCGCTGCCTGAGGTGGGAGTGGGACGATCCAGGGCTGCAGGCCCAGCCTCCTGTCCTCCCGCCCCTCTGCATGAGGTGGGAGTGGGACCACCCAGGGCTGCAGGACCAGCCTCCTGTCCTCCCATCCCTCTGACTGAGGTTGGAGTGGGACCACCCAGGGCTGCAGGACCAGCCTCCTGTCCTCCCACCCCTCTGCCTGAGGTGGGAGAGGGACCATCCAGGGTTGCAGGCCCAGCCTCCTGTCCTCCCACCCCTCTGCCTGAGTTGGGAGTGGGACCATCCAGGGCTGCAGGCCAGCCTCCTGTCCTCCCTACCTTCTGCCTGATTTGGGAGTGGGACCATCCAGGGCTGCACGCCCAGCCTCCTGTCCTCCCACCCCTCTGCCTGAGGTGGGAGTTGGACCATCCAGGGCTGCAGGCTCAGCCTCCTGTCCTCCCACCCCCCTGCCTGAGGTGGGAGTGGGACCATCCAGGGCTGCAGGCCCAGCCACCTGTCCTCCCACCCCTCTGCCTGAGGTGGGAGTGGGACCATCCAGGGCTGCAGGCCCAGCCACCTGTCCTCCCACCCCTCTGCCTGAGGTTGGAGTGGGACCACCCAGGGCTGCAGGCCCAGTCTCCTGTCCTCCCACCCCTCTGCATGAGGTGGGAGTGGGAACACCCAGGGCTGCAGGACCAGCCTCCTGTACTACCACCCCTCTGCCTGAGGTGGGAGAGAGACCATCCAGGGCTGCAGGCCCAGCGTCCTGTCCTCCCACCCCTCTGCCTGAGGTGGGAGTGGTGCCATCAGGGCTGCAGGCCCAGCCTCCTGTCCTCCCACCCCTGTGCCTGAGGTGGGAGTGGGACCATCCAGGGCAGCAGGCCCAGCCTCCTGTCCTCCCACCCCTCTGCCTGAGGTGGGAGTGGGTCTATCCAGGGCTGCAGGCCCAGCCTCCTGTCCTCCCACTCCTCTGCCTGAGGTGGGAGTGGTGCCATCCAGGGCTGCAGGCCCAGCCTCCTGTCCTCCCACCCCTCTGCCTAAGGTGGGAGTGGTGCCATCCAGGGCTGCAGGCCCAGCCTCCTGTCCTCCCACCCCTCTGCCTGAGGTGGGAGTGGGACCATCCAGGGCAGCAGGCCCAGCCTCCTGTCCTCCCACCCCTCTGCCTGAGGTGGGAGTGGGACCATCCAGGGCTGGAGGCCCAGCCTCCTGTCCTCCCACCACACTGCCTGAGGTGGGAGTGGGACAATCCAGGGCTGCACGCCCAGCCTTGTGGTCCCTGCATTTAGGCTGCCACCTCCCCACCTCCCCTGTCCTTTGCCGTTTTACACGGCCGGGTGGTACCAGGGGTGGGCATGGCCAGCACCTCGGGGGCATCCTCCAACCTGCCGGGGGCAGGGCGGCCAAGACATTATGCGGGGGCGGCAGCCTCCCGTCGCTCCGCTGCCTCCGCGGCGCCCTCGCCCTCCTGCCAGCTCACGCGGCAGCTGGGAGTGAAGTGCTATGCCCACCCTACCATGACCATTGAGGCTTGCACCCGTGCGATGGGCGGGGTTCTCGGCCCTCGGCCATCGTAGCCGCCTCGCGGATGTACGGCAAGGCCGGGTTCTTCCTGCGGGCCGAGCAGGCGGCCCACCGGGCCCTGGAAAGGGGGCTCACGGTGGACGGGGCACACGTGGCGGTGGAGCCGCTGGAGGCCACCGCAGAACGTGTTGTTCTATCAAACGTCCCGCCCTCCCTCTCCACTCAGCTCCTCCTCCCCTTTCCAACCTACTGGGGACTCGCTGCCCCCTCCCCTGGTGAGGGGGATGGGGCTTGCTGCCCCCTCCCCGGGTGAGGTGGGTGGGCCTCGCTGCCGCCATCCCAGGCGAAGTGGGTGGATTTCGCTGCCCCCTCCCCGTATGAGGGGGGTGGGTCTCGCTGCCCCCTCCCCGGGTGAGGAGGTGGGTCTCATTGCTCCATCCCCAGGTGAGGGGGGTCGTTCTTGCTGCCCCCTCCCAGGGTGAGGGGGGTGGGTCTCTCTGCCCCCTCCCCGGCTGAGTTGGGGTTCTTGCTGCCCCCTCCCCGGCTGAATGGGGGGTCTTGCTGCCCCCTCCCCGGGTGAGGGGAGTGGGTCTCTCAGCCCCCTCCCCGGTGAGGGGTCTCTTGCTGCCCCCTCCCCCGGTGAGGCGGGTTCTCTGTGCCCCCTCCCCGGGTGAGGGGGCTGGGTCTCTCTGCCCCCTCCCCGGTGAAGGGTCTCTTGCTGCCCCCTCCCCCGGTGAGGCGGGTTCTCTGTGCCCCCTCCCCAGGTGAGGGTGGGGTGAGTCTTGCTGCCCCCTCCCCGGGTGAGGGGGGTGGATTTTGCTGCACCCTCCCCGGGTGAGGGGGGTGCGTCTCTCTGCCCCCTCCCCCGGTGAGGGGGGTGGGTCTCGTGCCCCCTCCCCGAGTGAGTGGGGGTGGGTCATGCTGCCCCCTCCCCGGCTGAGGGGGGTGGGTCTCTCTGCCCCCTCCCCGGTGAGGGGTCTCTTGCTGCCTCCACCCCGGGTGAGGGGGTGGCGGGGGTTTACCGTGCTGGTTCCCATCCCTGACACCCAGTCCTGCGCACAGAATAAGAAAACCAAGGCCAGCGGCCTGCGAGGGATCTGCCTGAGGACGACCCTGGGGTTGGGGTCTACCCGGCCTAGGGTTAGCCTGTGGGCCCGTCCCGCCCACACTCCATGTGCCGGGGGACTCGAGTTCAGGTGGTGGCCGTTCGGAGGAGGAAGGCGGCTCGGTGGCGGGTGAGGAGGAGGATTTAGACGCTCTCTGCAGCGAGGCAGAGGGCACCCTCACACCCAGCACCGAGTCTCCCCTCATCCACTCAGGGGAACTCCCAACATTTATGGGTAAACATCACGGTCACCCAGACTGTGTGCGGCTGGCCCCGGGCAGCTGGGGAAATCTGGGACTGCTCCTTGGCTCCGCCCGGGCCTATGCCAGAGAGGCCCGGGAGTTCGATCAAGACCAGGAGGAGCAGCGCCAAGCTGATCAGTTCCTTGTGGGACTCCTGAGGGAGTGGAAGGGGCGTTGAACCTCCCTCTGAGCACTGAAGATATTGGTGACGGATAGACAATACTACTGACACGGAGGTAACCATCGCCAGCCTAAACACCAACGGCAGCAGCCACGCGCACCACCGTTTCCAGTTCTTGTCTATCCTCCGGGACGGAAAGTACGGGGTGTGCTTCCTGCAGGAAACCCAGGCCATTCGGGTGACGAAGCTCAGTGGAACCTGGAGGGGCAAGGAGGAGTCTTCATGGGTCACCGGGCCCCATGTTCGGGCGGGGTGGCTATCTTGTTGGCTCCACATTTCAGACCGAGATCTTGGGGGGGGGGGGGGGGTCAAGGAGCCGGTGCCAGGCCGTCTGCTGCACCTAAAGGCCCGGGACGGGGCAGTGGTGATTCACTTTGTAAATGTATCCGCTCCCGTGGCCGGACCGCAGCAGGCGGCTTTCTTCCAAAAGGTGTCCACTCTTCTCGGCACCATCCCGGCGGGCGAGTGCATCGTCCTCGGAGGGGATTTTAATTGTACCCTCCGGGACAAGGACCGTGGTGGAGTCCAGCGCAGCGCGGCGGCGGTGGTGAATTTCGGGGACCTGGTTAGGTCCTTTGACTTGGTGGATGTCTGGCGGACTCTCCATCCTGAATTGCGGGTGTGCCCCTCTGTGCGGCCCCCGTTCAGAGCGTCCAGCATCGACCGTCTTTACATTTCCAAGACGTACTTGCCCAGCGTTCCGACGGCCTCCATGGAGCAGGCGCCGAGCTCGGATCACCACCTGGTGTGGGCGGGTCTCGCCCCGTCCCGCGCTCAGACACGGTCCGCGTACTGGCCCTTTAACAACCTGCTGCCGGAGGTCTAGCGGTTCCTGGACTCGTTCCGCCGTTTCTGGGCCAGCTGGAGAAGGAAGCGGGGTGACTTCCCCTCCTTGAGGCTACGGTGGGATGTGGGCAAGGCCCAGATCCGTGCCTTCTGTCAGGGGTACACGAAGGGGTCTACGGCGGGGCGGAACTCCACGATCATCAACCTGGCTGGGGAACTCCACTACCTGGAGTCACGTCTCGCTCAGCCCGATGAGGCCTGGGGCTGGTGTACAGGGAGAAGAGGGGCGCACTGCGGGACCTGCAACTGGCCGGGTCCCGCGGCGTGTACGTGAGGTCGCGGATCCGTCTCCTAACGGACATGGACCGCGGCTCCCGCTTCTTCTACTCGCTGGAAAGAGGACGCGGGGCCCGTCGGCAGGTTTCTACGCTGCTGGCCGACGACGGGCCCCTCGTCTCGGATCCGGAGGGGGTCAGGACCCTGATCAGGGATTTCTACTCCGACCTCTTCTCTCCGGGTCTGTCCAGCGAGGACGCTTGCAGAGTTCTGTGGGAGGACCTGCCGCAGGTGGGCCCGGAGGGCGCCGGGAAGCTCGATAATGACATCAACCTCCAAGAGCTGACCGGCGCCCTGGACAGCCTCTCACGGGGCAAATCCCCAGGGCTGGACGGGCTGACCGTGGAGTTCTTCAGAGCGTGCTGGGACGTCCTGGGGAGCGACTACGCGGGTATACTGGGGGAATGTTTCGCGACAGAGGAGATGCCCCTTTCGCGGCGCAGGGCCGTCATTGCGCGGCTGCCCAAGAAGGGGGATATCCGCCGACTTAAGAACTGGCGACCGGTCTCCCTCCTCAGCACGGACTATAAAATATGTGCAATGTGCTGTGTTTACGCCTTGGCCCCGTGCTGGACCACATGATCCACCCTGACCAGTCCTACACAGTCCCGGACCGCACAATCTATGACAATATCCACCTGGTCCGGGACATTATTCATTTTACCCAGAGGACTGGTATGTCGAGCGCCTTCCTGTCTCTTGTCCAGGAGAAGGCGTTCGACAGGGTGGGGCACGGGTATTTGCTCGGGACACTGCGAGCTTTCGGGTTGGGGTGGTATTTTGTCGCCCGTATCCGGTTACTGTCCGCCGCCTCGGAGAGTCTGATTAAGGTTAACGGGTCCCTGACGGCGCCCCTTCGCTTTGGGAGACGAGTGCGTCAGGGCTGCCCCCTGTCCGGTCAACATTATTCCCTATGCGTGGAGCCTTTCCTGTGCCTCCTGCGGAGGAGGTTAACGGGGCTGGTTCTGCGCGAGCCGGACGTGGGGGTGGTCCTCTCGGCGGACGCTGATGACGTGTTCCTCATGGTCACTGACCCCGGGGACCCCCGGAGGATGCGAGAGAGCCAAGCTGTCTACTCCGCCGCGTCTTCCCCACGGATTAACTGGGCTAAATGTTCCGGACTCCTGGTTGGTCCTTGGCAGATGGACCCACTCACGGAGGAGCTCGGGCCCTTCAGCTGGAGTCGGACCAACAACCTCTACTTGGGAGTCCATCTTTTCCCGGCAGAGGAAGCCTGGCCGGCGAACGGGCAGGAGCTGGAGACCAAGGTCACCGCTGGCCTGGGACGCTGGACAGGACGGCTCCGAGAGCTGTCCCACAGGGGTCGAGATCTCGTCATAAACCATCTGATCGCCTCCATGCTGTGGTCCCGGCTGGTCACTGACTCCTCCCCCTGGCTTTGTCCCACCATCAAGAGAACCCAGCTTCGGTTCCTCTGGGACAATCGACTGCACGGGGTCGCTGCGGAGGTCTGGAGTCTCCCGATTGCGGAGGGCGGTCAGGCGCTGGTGTGCCTTCGCACCCAGACTGCCACTTTCCACCCTCAGACTCTGCAGCGTTACCTGTACGCTGAGCCTCCTCCACGATGGTGCCCTGGCGACGGATTTCTTTCCCCAGGTGCTCGGCCTGAACTACGACGTGCAGCTCCTATTCATTGACCAGCAGGGTCTTCGGAACTCTCTGTTGGCGCTGCCCGTCTTGTACCAGGACCTCCTCAAAGTCTGGAACACGGTCGCCACGCGCCGCCGCTCTCCCCCGTCAGGAGTGGCGGCTGTCGTAAGGGAGCCGCTGCTCAGGAATCCGCACCTCCGCCAATATCCATTCGGGTGGCTGGCGGAGCGGAGGGCTGTGGATGCCGTGGGAAGGGCTGGGTGGCGGAGGGCCGGGCTGTGGATGCCGTGGGAAGGGCTGGGTGGCGGAGGGCTGTGGATGCCGTGGGAAGGGCTGGGTGGCGGAGGGCCGGGCTATGGATGCCGTGGGAAGGGCTGGGTGGCGGAGGGCCGGGCTGGCTGACACCCCACGAGCTCGCTGAGCGGGGCGGTGTCTGTCCGGCGCGCGGCCAATGCCATCCAAGCCTCAAAACGGCCGTGCTCGGCCCCGCGGGCACACTGGTGCTAGAGGCGGCCTGGTTGTGAGGTTGGCATCCCGTGTGAGCGAACCCCTGCTCGGACGGAATTCCACATTGGTCCCAGGCCCGGTGCACCCGCCGGGCGCCGGCGCCCCACAGCCGCAGCCGGCTCATGGAAATAGCCTCCGTGACTTTCCGCACTGCGCGGAGGGGTTTCCTGTACGGCCTGCTGTGGCACATCTTCCACCTCCTTTACCTCGCCGCCGTCCCGACACGCCTTGGCGTCCGGCAGCGGAGGTCCCTCCTGGGGGTCCCTCTACGGAGGTGTCCTCCCCATAAAACTGGGGGACCTGGGGTGGAGGGTGCTGCACACGGCAGTGCCGTCCAATCACAGAGTCTATCACTTCTCGGCCTCCCCAGAGACCTGCCTCTTTTGCGGCCTGGTGGGGACCGTGGACCTTGTCCATGTTGTCTGTCCTCGGCTGCTCTCCCGCTTTGATTTCTCGACAACGTTGTTGTTGAGGTTTTCTTTGCACTTCAGCCCCACGCTCCTGATCTACGGACACCCGGTGCGGAGGGGGCGGGGAAGGCGGAGGATCTCCCCGTGAACCTGCTCCTGGGCCTGGCCAAACTTGCCATTGATAGGTCCAGGCAGCGGGCGACTGAGGGGGCCGTCCGGCCCGGCTGTCTGCCCCTCTTCCGCGGCCTGGTTGGCGGCCGGGTGTCCCTGGAGCGGGAGCATGCGCTGTCCACGGGCACACTCGAAGCTTTCCGGGCTCGGTGGGCCCCGCAGGGGTTGGGCTGCCGGACTGACCCCGATTCTCACACTTTCATTTGACGGCGTTTTGTTAAGTTTTTGTTTCTCCTTTTTGTTCTTTTTGGGTTGTGCTCCGCCCGTCGTTTTGGAGTCCACCCCCTTTTCTTTCTCCCTCAGTTACTTTGTGTTCTTTTACTCAGTTGCTGCAATAGGCATCATGCAGCACACTAGTCCCCGGCTACATGTAGATAAATGTGGCCCGGCTTCACCTCACAGGAGGGGGACAAAACACATTATTTTCTTTTGACTTCTTTGGCCTTAAATTTATAATTAATAGCAGTAACACCTTATAAAAGGTGCTGCGAGTTTGTGTAACTGAGAGGGAGAATCTTGGCCTCTTGCTGTGTTTCCAGTTTAAACACTTTCCTGCGTATTAGTTAACTTTCTCCCTCTTTCCCCCAGGAATTTGAATTTTGAAGACTGCAATGTGACCAGGAATCTTTGGACAAGGGATTTTCTCCAGAGGACACGTGGATGGACTGAGGCCTACTCCACAGGCCGCACTCACGTGAGTTGTACTTTTATTGCCGCCCCGGCCTTGCATTTAGACACAAACACATTAACCCTTTGGTGGGTGACAAAGAGTAAATTAAAAATCTGTAATATGAAGCTGTCTAAATTTTATTTAAGAACCCAAAATGACAGGTGTTCTTTTAAATCTGGGTGTCCTGAAAAACGGGGCGGGGGGGGGGGTGGTTTCATTGCCTGAGCCCCGTTCACTCTCCGTATAATCTGTTAGCTATTTTAAACGACACTCAACACTGCTGACTGCAGCTTCTGGGATCGTTCTGTGTACCAATGGATTTTGTTTTAAAAAGGTTTTTCTCAGTTTCAGGAGGCAGTTTAACTCTTTCAGAGAATTGAAGGGAGATCTTTAGACTTGGTCCAATCCACACACACAGGATGAGGGGGGAGGAAGGGGTTTAGATCCAGGGGGAATGGGGATCGTAGCAGGAGTGAGGGGGTGGTGGGGGAGGGGGGGAAACAGCGTCCCGCCTGGTTACGTTCACATTGCTGCTGCTGTGGGATCTTGCTGTTCATGCACAGGACTGTGGCCTTTGCCCGCAAAGTAATTGTGATCACAACTCTTAAAATCAAAAAAGCACACGGACTGCAAAGTGGGTTCGAAGGTCTCAAATTTTCAAGTCTTGGGAATGAGGGAGTTGATGAACCGTTTTCACATGGGACTGAGGGATATTCAGCCAGGATCACACTGCTGCTTGTGGGATCTTATTGTGCAATCAATACTGCCGTCAGTGTGTACAATACAACAATGGTGCAGAAACAGAGAGAGAGAGAGAGAGAGAAAAATCCCATATCAGAAACTCTGAACTCAATTTTCAAAGTGTAATCATTTTTGGGATCTCCCTGTGCACATGTTGCCAGCAGAATTCACAAAATTAACAATAGTGGGGTCACTTTAGGGCAGCAGGGTGGCGCAGTGGGTTAGCACTGCAGCATCACGGCGCCGAGGTCCCAGGTTCGATCCCGGCTCTGGGTCACTGTCCGTGTGGAGTTTGTACATTCTCCCCGTAGTTGCGTGGGTTTCGCCCCCACAACCCAGAGATGTTCAGGGTGCCTCTTTAAACCTTCAATCTGTGAAAACCACCCCAGAAACTGCAATGGGGAGTCTCATCACATCTTTAGGTGATACCCTGATTTGGGAAAAGAATAGAAATAAATGCTGGGAGGGCGATTTTAAAAAGTCTCCTGACGGACCCGGCAGTGGGTTTCCCAGTTTAAAGAGGGGAGTTTAACTCTTTCTGGGGACAGTCGATGTGTCTCCAGACTCGGAATACCCATGGGGTTCAGGGGTAGGAGTATGGTGGTGGGGGTCAGGGGAGATGGAAGGAAGAATATAGCAGGCAATGGAAGGAATATGACCTCACCCCCCTGCTCACCTGCCTGTCCCTGACAGGATCACATTGCTGTGTGTGGGATCCTGCTGTGCATCAATGGCCTGCTGCATTTACTGAACTTCAACTTAGAGACCACACACATTTAAAATTAAACTAGTTGTCTGAGTGTAAAGCAGTCAGGAGGAGGTGAGGGAGTGGATCTGAAATGAACAGGCCGCAGCCTGGGTAAAGGTTTGTCCTCAAGCCCAGAGTGGTGTTCGTGTTTTAGGCAGGGTGGTGGGATTGGAAGGGTTTCTGAGGGGGCTTTGTGATGAAATATCCCTTTCTCTGTCCCTCCAGCTTTCTTTCACTCTGTCTTTCCAATCACTCCCTCTTTCCAATCTCTCCCTCTTTCCAATCTCTCCCTCTTTCCAGCCATTTCTTTCCATATTTCACCTTGTAATACATGTAAAAGGAAATCCCAATGCGATTTGTCGAGAGAGAAGAGAGAGTACAGAGAGAGGGTGGAGGGAGAGCGAGAAAAAAAGAGAGGGGGGAGAGAGGGTGGAGGGAGAGCGAGAGAAAAAGAGAGGGGGAGAGAGAGGGTGGAGGGAGATTGAGAGAAAAAGAGAGGGGAGAGGTCGGTCGGAGGGAGATAGAGAGAAAAAGAGAGGGGGAGAGAGGGTGGATGGAGAGCGAGAGAAAAAGAGAGGGGAGAGAGAGGTCGGAGGGAGATGGAGAGAAAAAGAGAGGGGGAGAGAGGGTGGAGGGAGAGCGAGAGAAAAAGAGAGGGGAGAGAGAGGTCGGAGGGAGGTGAAGAGAAAAAGAGAGGGGGGAGAGAGGGTGGAGGGAGAGCGAGAGAAAAAGAGAGGGGGGAGAGAGGGGGGAGGGAGAGCGAGAGAAAAAGAGAGGTGGAGAGAGAAAGACAGAGAGCGATATAGTGAAAAAGAAAGGGTCTGTGGGTGGGGTTCTGCTGTGTGCAGTCAAGCACGGCCCAGTTACATTTTGTTTTAGAAAGTGCGATTTTACACAAACTACAATCCTGAGACAGTCGATTTGAAAATGTCTCCTGAGGGAAAGAAGCCTTGTGAGAAAAAGAGAGGGGGTGTGGGAGAAATTCCCTGTCTCTTTCTTTCCCACCGCACCTCCCCCCTCCCCACCGCACCTGCCCCCTCCCCCACCACAAGCCTCTCTCTCTCCAGCTACTTCTGTCTATATTTCCTCTTCCAATAAAATGATAGAAACACCAATGTGATTTGTCGTTATTTGAATGGGGGACAGGCGGGGGTGGGCAATTGTGTGTGAGTGGGTGGGGGGGGGTGGAGGTGTGGGTTGAGTGGGAGGTTGTTAAGAGAGACACAGGATATGGACTGGGCTCCTGTCTCCATCATGTTTATTTATTGTGGGATTCTGCTGTGCACACTGCGACATGTAAACGTGAACACATCGCCTCTCCTAATGTTGCCGAGGTGCTGGAATTGAAGTTGTAAATGTGAGGCTGTGGAAGGGATTGTTTCTAATCCCAGAATATCTCCTGTGCTGAAGATGGGCTGATTAGTGACGTGTTGGTGATGGGGAGCGGGTGCATGTGTGTGTGTGTGTCTGGGGCGGGCTGGAGGGGGGGGGTGCAGGCTGGGCTGGGCGGCGGGGGGGGGGGGGGGAGGAATTCAGCTCACCGAGTTCTCCAAAGTCTCCAAACTTTCCCCCACTCCTCCCGCCTCACTGCCAGTTTTAAAGAGGGACTTTCATTTCATTTCAATGAGACAATTTGACAATTGCACAGTGCCCGTGTTTTACTGGAATGTCAGTGTTGTGTGTGGAAAACCCCGGGCAGCGTTTGAATTGACTTTGACAAAGCTTCTGCTTGTCAGATGCTCTGTGTCTTTCCCCGTCTTACTCCCCGAGTCAGAGAAACGGTTGAAGAGAGAGTGGCGAGGGAGGGGAGAGAGCGAGGGGAACAGGAATAGAGAGCAGAATAGAGGTGGAGTTTGGTGGGAGGGTCAAAGAGGGGATGGGGAGGGAGGGTAGGCACACAGTATCTGGGGGTCTCCAGTGTGGAGTCAGTGCCCTGCTCCCAGTCTCAGGGGGGGGGGGACAGGGGAGGGTTAGGTTATGTCTCCCCCTCCCCAAAATGTGCTTTACAGTCTATGAACTAGTTTAATTTGACACTGTGTGTGGTCACTAAGCTGACAGTCCAGGAAAGGCTGCAGGCCATTGGTGCACAGCAGGATCCCACAGACAGCAATGTGATCCTGTCCGGGTGGGGAGGTGGGAAACACACTTTCCTTCCCCTGCCTGCTGTCATCCTCCTTCCCTCTCCCCCGTACCCACACTCTCTCTCTGAACACCCCCACCCCACCCGTGAACAGCATCTGTATTGCCAGTCTGCAGACACATCTCCTCTGCCCCCAGAAAGAGTTACCCTGCCCTCTGTGCACTGGCAAATCAGCTGCCCATTCCTTTAGGAGTCTTTTTCCAATCACCCTTCCAGCAAATATTTCTATTCCCGAATCAAGTGCAGAAAGTGGGAGAAGTTAGTGGAAGCTGAGTTTAAAGTTGTTTAACACCAGACTGCATTCTGGATTCATGCTGGCAGGTTTATACATTGCGATGAAGTGAGGCTTTAGTGACATTCGCAGCAATCAGTTTGAATTGAGGTTTAGTGACTGGCTGACTTTTAATTTGTCCCTTTGTCTCTCTTTCTCTTTACCCATGTCTCTCTCTATTTCCTCAGTCTGTGTCTCGTTCTGTCTCTCTCTGACTGTCTGTCTCTCCCTGTCTCCCGCTCTCTCTGACTCTCTCTCTCTCTCTCTCTCTTTATCTGTCTCTCTCTATCTCTTTGCCTCTCTCTCTCTCCCTCCGCTCCTGCCTTTATGTCTCTGCCAGTCTATCGCTCACTCTGTCTCTCTCTCTGCCTGTCTCTGTCCCTCTCTCTTTACCTCTCTCTCTCTCCCTCCGTCCCTGCGTTTATGTCTCCGTAAGTCTCTCCCTCACTCTCCCCCCCTTCTCTCTCTCTCTGACTGTCTGTCTCTCTCTCTCTCTCTTTACCTCTCTCTCTCCCTCCGTCCCTGCCTTGATATCTCTGCCAGTCTCTCCCACACTCTGTCTCTCTCTCTCTCTATCTCTGACTGTCTCTCTCTCTCTTTACCTCTGTCTCTCTCCCTCCGCTCCTGCCATTCTGTCTCTACCAGTACTCTCTCTATCTCCTCCCCACCCGTCTTTTTCTCTCTCTCTCCATAAACAGTAAACACTTGGAATAGAACATAGAACAGTACAGCACAGAACAGGCCCTTCGGCCCTCGATGTTGTGCCGAGCATTGTCCGAAACCAAGATCAAGCTATCCCACTCCCTGTCATTCTGGTGTCCTACATGTGCCTATCCAATAACCGCTTGAATGTTCCTAAAGTGTCCGACTCCACTATCACAGCAGGCAGTCCATTCCACACCCTAACGACTCTCTGAGTAAAGAACCTACCTCGGACATCCCTCCTATATCTCCCACTCTGAACCTTTTAGTTACGCCCCCTTGTAACAGCGACATCCACCCGAGGAAATAGTCTCTGAACTTCCACTCTATCTATCCCCCTCATCATCTTATAAACCTCTATTAAGTCGCCTCTCATCCTCCTCTGCTCCAAAGAGAAAAACCCTAGCTCCCTCAACCTTTCCTCAGAAGACCTATCCTACAAACCAGGCAGCATCCTGGTAAATCTCCTTTGCACCCTGATGCACGACCAATGACCACTAAAGCGAGGTTGTAGTCCAACTGAAACATTAATAAGCTAGACGTTTCCCCCAGCAGCTCAGATTGGGACGGCACGGGCTCTTATACCCCGCTTTTCAGGGCGGAGCTTTCATACATTCTAACCAATAGAAAGCATACAGTTTCCTCCAATGGTGCTTCAGCCTAGCAGGTACCGTAATACCAATAATACCACATTCACCCCCTGTTAAAAAAAGAGTCCGGCGGGGGTGGTGGCCTGAAACTACAAAACATGGCAACGTGGTATAATTAGTTATGGAGGTACCGTAATAAGAACATAAGAACTAGGAGCAGAAGTAGGCCATCTGGCCCCTCGAGCCTGCTCCGCCATTCAATGAGATCATGGCTGATCTTTTGCGGACTCAGCTCCACTTTCCGGCCCGAACACCATAACCCTTAATCCCTTTATTCTACTGCTTCACTGGGCAAGGAATTCCATAGATTCGCAACCCTTTGGGTGAAGAAGTTCCTCCTAAACTCAGTCCTAAATCTACTTCCCCTTATTTTGATGCCATGCCCCCTAGTTCTGCTTTCACCCGCCAGTGGAAACAACCTGCCCGCATCTATCCTATCTATTCCCTTCATAATCATATATGTTTCTATAAGATCCCCCCTCAGCCTTCTAAATTCCAACGAGTACAGTCCCAGTCTACTCAATCTCTCCTCGTAATCCAACCCCTTCAGCTCTGGGATTAACCTAGTGAATCTCCTCTGCACACCCTCCAGTGCCAGTACGTCCTTTCTCAAGTAAGGAGACCAAAACTGAACACAATACTCCAGGCGTAGCCTCACTAACACCTTATACAATCGCAGCATAACCTCCCTAGTCTAAAACTCCATCCCTCTAGCAATGAAGGACAAAATTCCATTTGCCTTCTTAATCACCTGTTGCACCTGAAAACCAACTTTCTGCGACTCATACACTAGCACACCCAGATCTCTCTGCACAGCAGCATGTTTTAATTTTTTATCATTTAAATAATAATCCCTTTTGCCGTTATTCTAACCAAAATGGATAACCTCACATTTGTCAACATTGTATTCCATCTGCCAGACCCTAGCCCATTCACTTAGCCTGTCCAAATCCCTCTGCAAACTTCCAGTATCCTCTGCACGTTTTGCTTTACCACTTATCTTAGTGTCGTCTGCAAACTTGGACACATTGCCCTTGGTCCCCAACTCCAAATCATCGATTTAAATTGTGAACAGTTGTGGGCCCAACACTGATCCCTGAGGGACACCACTAGCTACTGATTGCCAACCAGAGAAACACCCATTAATCCCCACTCTTTGCTTTCTATTAATTAACCAATCCTCTATCCATGCTCCTACTTTCCCCTTAATGCCATGCATCTTTATCTTATGCAACAACCTTTTGTGTGGCACCTTGTTAAAGGATTTCTGGAAATCCAGATATACCACATCCATTGGCTCCCCGTTATCTACCGCACTGTTAATGTCCTCAAAAAATTCCACTAAATTAGTTAGGCACGACCTGCCCTTTATGAACCCATGCTGCGTCTGTCCAATGGGACAATTTCCATCCAGATGCCTCGCTACTTCTTCCTTGATGATAGATTCCAGCATCTTCCCTACTACCGAAGTTAAGCTCACTGGTCTATAATTACCCACTTTCTGCCTACCTCCTTTTTTAAACAGTGGTGTCACGTTTGCAAATTTCCAATCCGCCGGGACCACCCCAGAGTCTCGTGAATTTTGGTAAATTATCACTAGTGCATTTGCAATTTCCCTAGCCATCTCTTTTAGCACTCTGGGATGCATTCCATCAGGGCCAGGAGACTTGTCTACCTTTAGCCCCATTAGCTTGCCCATCACTACCTCCTTGGTGAAAACAATCCTCTCAAGGTCCTCACCTGTCATAGCCTGATTTCCATCAGTCACTGGCATGTTATTTGTGTGTTCCACTGTGAAGACCGACCCAAAAAACCTGTTCAGTTCCTCAGCCATTTCCTCATCTCCCATTATTAAATGCCCCTTCTCATCCTCTAAAGGACCAATATTTACGTTAGCCACTCTTTTTTGTTTTATGTATTTGTAGAAACTTTTACTATCTGTTTTTATATTCTGAGCAAGTTTACTCTCATAATCTATCTTACTCTTCTTTATAGCTTTTTTAGTAGCTTTCTGTTGCCCCCTAAAGATTTCCCAGTCCTCTAGTCTCCCACTGATCTTTGCTACTTTGTATGTTTTTTCCTTCAATTTGATACTCTCCCTTATTTCCTTAGATATCCACGGTCGATTTTCCCTCTTTTTACCGTCCTTCCTTTTTGTTGGTATAAACCTTTGCTGGGCACTGTGAAAAATCCCTTGGAAGGTTCTCCACTGTTCCTCAACTGTTTCACCATAAAGTCTTCGCTCCCAGTCTACCTTAGCTAGTTCTCCTCTCATCCCATTGTAATCTCCTTTGTTTAAGCACAAAACACTAGTGCTTGATTTTACCTTCTCACCCTCCATCTGTATTTTAAATTCCACCATATTGTGATCGCTCCTTCCGAGAGGATCCCTAACTATGATATCCTGAATCAATCCTGTCTCATTACACAGGACCAGATCTAGGACCGCTTGTTCCCTCGTAGGTTCCATTACATACTGTTCGAGGAAACTATCGCGGATACATTCTATAAACTCCTCCTCAAGGCTACCTTGACCGACCTGGTTAAACCAATCAACATGTAGATTAAAATCCCCCATGATAACTGCTGTACCATTTCTACATGCATCTGTTATTTCTTTGTTTATTGCCTGCCCCACCATAATGTTACTATTTGGTGGCCTACAGATTACTCCTATCAGTGACTTTTTCGCCTTACTATTCCTGATTTCCACCCAAATGGATTCAACCTTATCCTCCATAGCACCGATGTCATCCCTTACTGTTGCCCGGATGTCATCCTTAAATAACAGAGCTACACCACCTCCCTTACCATTCACTCTGTCCTTGCGAAAAGTTTGATACCCTCGGTTATTTAACTCCCAGTCGTGACCATCCTTTAACCATGTTTCAGTAATGGCCACGAAATCATAGTCATTCACGATGATTTGCGCCATCAACTCATTTGCCTTATTCCGAATACTACGAGCATTCAGGTAAAGTACACTTATGTTGGCTTTTTTACCTCTGTTCTGAATCTTAACACCTCGATCAGTAACCTCTCCTAAGTTATATTTCCTCTTAACCGTTCTCCTAATTTTCCTTGTCGTCGAACCCACATCTTCCTGTAACAACCTGCCGCATCGCTTACCATTAATGTTTTCACTTCCCGTTTTATTTCTTTTAGTATTCCTGGTCCTATTCACTGAGCACCCCTCAGTCACTGTACCTTGTACTGTCGCCCTTTTTGATTTTTGACAATGGCTTCTCTGCCTTACACTTTCCCCCTTACTGCCTTTTATTTCTGTCCCTGTTTTACGACCTTCCAACTTCCTGCATTGGTTCCCATCCCCCTGCCACATTAGTTTAAACTCTCCCCAACAGCTCTAGCAAACACCCCCCCCCCCCTCGGACATCGGTTCCAGTCCTGCCCAGGTGCAGACCGTCCGGGTTGTACTGGTCCCACCTCCCCCAGAATCGGTTCCAATGTCCCAGGAATTTGAATCCCTCCCTGTTGCACCATCTCTCGAGCCACGTATTCATCCTCTCTATCCTGACATTCCTACTCTGTCTAGCTCGTGGCACTGGTAGCAATCCTGTGATTACTGCCTTTGAGGTCCTACTTTTTAGTTTAACTCCTAGCTCCCTAAATTCAGCTTGTAGGACCTCGTCCCGTTTTTTACCTATATCGTTGGTGCCTATGTGCACCACAACAGCTGGCTGTTCACCCCCCACTCCAGAATGTCCTGCAGCCGCTCCGAGACATCCTTGACCCTTGCACCAGGGAGGCAACATACCATCCTGGAGTCTCGATTTCGTCCGCAGAACCGCCTGTCTATTCCCCTTACAATTGAGTCCCCTATCACTATAGTCCTGCCATTCTTCATCCTGCCCAGCTGCGCAGCAGAGCCAGCCACGGTGCCATGAACCTGGCTGCTGCTGCCTTCCCCTGGTGAACCATCTCCCTCAACAGTATCCAAAGCGGTATATCTGTTCTGTAGGGGGGTGACCTCAGAGGACACCTGCACTGCCTTCCTACTCTTGCTCTGTCTTTTGGTCACCCATTTACTATCTCCTTCAGTAACTTTCACCTGCGGTGTGACCAACTCGCTAAACGTGCTATCCACGACGTCCTCAGCATCGCGGACGTTCCAAAGTGAGTCCATCCGCAGCTCCAGAGCCGTCAAGCGGTCTAACAGGAGCTGCAACTGGACACACTTCATGCACATGAACGAGCCAGGGACAGTGGACGTGTCCGTGAGCTCCCACATCGCACACGAGGAGCATGACACGGGCCTGAGATCTCCTGCCATGTCTTAAACCTTCGGTTAGCTTCAACAATTTCAATTTCCCCCCAAAAAAATTTAAATAAACAAATAAACAATGAAGAAAAAAATAAATAAATATACCAATGAAAAGAAACAGAAAAACAGAAACACGACTTACCAGGAATACCTCCGTACACTGTTTAATAACTATTTACAAGTCTGATATCTATGTACATTTGATGTTTTTTATTTCCAGATTACAATTAAAATTGAGCAATCAGTCGATCGGGGGCCCTGGCCGTCCTCTGTGATCGTCGGAGCTTTTTTTGACTCCGGTGGAGGCTCGGGCGTCTGAGACTCCGGGAGCCTGGCTTCGATCTCGATGGCTGCTTCGGCACTCCTAGATGGCGATGGTGGAGAAAACGGTTGACCTGGGGGCGGGGGGGGGCGTCGGCGGGTGGGGGGTGGGGGGGGGAGGGGGGGGGCTCCTCGGTGGGGCCGGTGGAAGGGCCGAGCCTCCGGTAAGGTGCTGCCGTGGAGGGGAGGTTGGGACTGGCGGATGGAATGTGCGTGGTGTTCCGGCGGGCGCCAGGTCCCGTAGGGAGACCGTATCTTGTCGGCTTACTGGGGGTTAGCATGGAGCAGATGGACCCTCTCGACCAACGGGTCCGACTTGTGTGCCCGCACGTGTTTTCAGGGCAGGATGGGACCGGGTGCTGTTAGCCAGGTCGGGAGCGAGGTCCCAGAGGAGGACTTCCTGGGGAAGACCAGGAGACGTTCGTGAGGTGTCTGGTTGGTTGTGGTACAAAGCAGTGACCAAATGGAGTGGAGGGCATCCGGGAGGACTTCCTGCCAGCGGGAGACTGGGAGGTTCCTGGACTGTAGGGCCAGTAGGACGGTCTTCCAGACGGTTCCCTTCTCCCCCTCTACCTGGCCATTACCCCAGGGGTTGTAACTAGTCGTCCTGCTCGAGGCGATGCCCTTGCTGAGCAGGAATTGATGCAGTTCGCCGCTCATAAAGGAGGACCCCCTATCACTGTGTATGTAAGCGGGGAACCCGAACAGTGTAAAGATACCCTGGAGGGCCTGGATAACGGTGTTTGCGGTCATGTCGGGGCAAGGGATGGTGAACGGGAACAGTCCTCGTCAATCACGTTCAGGAAGTGCGTGTTGCGGTCGGTGGAGTGGAGGGGGCCTTTGAAGTCCATGCTGAGGTGTTCAAAGGGACGGGAAGCCTTTATCAGGTGCGCTCTCTCTGGCCGGTAGAAGTGCGGTTTGCACACCGCGCAGATTTGGCAGTCAATGGTGACTGACCTGACCTCCTCGATGGAGTAGGGCAGGTTGCAGGTCTTGACAAAATGGAAAAGGCGAGTGGCCCCCGGGTGGCAGAGGTCCTCGTGGAGGGCTCGGAGGCGGTCCACTTGTTCGGTGGCACATGTGCCGTGGGACAGGGCGTCAGGAGGTTCGTTTAGCTTCCCGGGATGATACAAGATCTCGGAGTTGTAGGTGGAGAGTTCGATCCTCCACCTCAAGATCTTGTCGTTTATTATATTGCCCCGCTGTGCATTATTAAACATCAAAGCAACCGACCGTTGGTCAGTGAGGAGTGAATCTCCTGCCGGCCAGGTAATGCCTCCAATGTCGCACAGCTTCTACTATGGCCTGGGCCTCCTTTTCGACTCAGGAGTGGCGGATTTCGGATGCATGGAGGGTACTGGAGAAGAGGGCCACGGGTCTGCCTGCTTGGTTGAGGGTGGCCGCCAGAGCTACGTCGGACGCATCGCTCTCGAGCTGGAAGGGGAGGGACTCGTCGATGGCGTGCATCGTGGCCTTTGCAATGTCTGTTTTGATGCGGCTGAAGGCCCTACGGGCCTCTATCGACAGGGGAAGAACTGTTGATTGGATCAGGGATGGGCCTTTTCTGCGTAGTTGGGGACCCACTGGGCATAGTAGCTAAAACACCCGAGGCAACTTTTCAGGGCCTTGGAGCAGTGAGTGAGGGGGAACTCCATAAGGGGGCGCATGCGTGCAGGGTCTGGGCCTATAACTCCATTTCGCACCTCGTAGCCGAGGATGGCTAGATGGTCGGTGCTAAACACAGATTTATCCTTGTTGTATGTAAGGTTAAGGATTTTAGCGGTCTGGAGAAATTTTCGGAGGTTGTTGTCGTGGTCCTGCTGGTCATGGCCGCAGACGGTGACATTATAGAGATACGGGAATGTTGCCCGTAAACCGTACCGGTGAACCATTCGGTCCATCTCGCGCTAGAAGACCGAGACCCCGTTGGATCATGTCACAACAATGATTACTGGAATTAAAACCTGAGATATAATTGTTAGTGTCAGCGATATGCAAAATATTTCAAAATGCATATTATTGTAGCAAGTTAAAAATTGAATACATATCGTTAGTGATCAATGGATTGAATGTAATCAGTTCCTTCCCGTGAGCATTCTGTATGAATATTATCATCGATTTAATGGTCTGTGTTTGGTTCTCAGTTCCATCAGGTCCGGTTTCCGAAGCTGCGCGCGGCATTCTCCATTCCTGCAGCCGGTCAATGAGGTTTCCCGTTGTGGCCACCCCACTGCGTCGGGAAACCCGCGGACATGGGAGCGCTGCCGGCGAAGGGGAGAATCCTGCCGAGGGAGAATCCCATTGATTGGGATTGTGAGCTGAACAAATGCATGTTTAATTGAAGTTATTATCGTTGTGTGGTCAGGAATTACAGATTATATTCCACTGAATATCAATCTTAATTTCATGATTGTATAAACAATAATTAGAAACTGTATGTTATTATTGGAATGAACAATCCTTCGGCAATCACAGTGATAGATGCAATGAAATGTTTTCAGTCTTTTGCTGTGTTTAATGGACTGAAAAATAATTTTCTATTGATGTTGCGAAATAATAATTGGTTGTAATGTTTGTTGAACTTCAACATAATGAACAAACACGTAATGAATGAATGAGTTAATTGTTTATTCGACCAAGCAGTGAGTTCGAGTTCACTCTAATTATTGGGATAAATTACGTTAACAGGTGACTGATCTTCGACAGAAAATAATTAAATAATTCAAGTAATAAACACTCCATCTGTCATAATTTCACCGGTTTAAAGATATTTAATATCTGACACTCCATCTGTCATAATTTCACCGGTTTAAAGATATTTAATATCTGGACTCCGGATAGGATTTGGATTTGTTTATTGTAACGTGTACCGAGGTACAGTTACAATGAATTTTCTATTCCAGATCTAACAGATCATTTAGTCGATGAAAAGAAACCAAAGTACGTAATAAGGCAACAAAAGGTCCGCACTGCAAATACCGAGACACCGGCATCGAGTGAAGCATCCAGGAGTAGTATTAATCAGATCAGTCCAGAAGAGGGTCGTTTCGCAGTCCAGTAACAGCGGGGAAGAAGCTGTATTTGAATCTGTTTGTGCGTGTTCTCAGACTTTTCTATCTCCTGACCGATGGCAAAAGTTTGCAGAGTTAGTAAGCCGGTTGGATGTCTCTTTGATTATGCTGCCCGCTTTCCCAAGGCAGCGATAAATACAGGCAATGGATGGGAGGTGGGTTCGTCTGATGGACGAGGCGGTGTTCACGACTCTTCGATGTTTCTTGCGGTCTTAGGCTGAGCAATTGCTATACAACGCTGTAATGCAGCCAGATAGGATGCGTTCGATGCTGCACCTGTAAACGTTGGTAAGAGACAGTGGGGACATGCCGAATTTCCTTAGTTTCATGAGGAAGTATAGGCCCTGTTGTGATTTCTTAGTGGTAGCGTCGACGTGCTTGGAGGAGACAGATTTTTGGTGATGTGCACAACAAGAATTTGAAACTATCAACCATCTCCACCTCGGCCCCGCTGATGCACACAGTAGTGTGTACAGTACTTAGATTCCTAAAAACAATGACCAGATCTTTAGTTTCCCGTCATTGAGGGAGAGATTGTTGTCGCTGCACCACTCTACTGGATTCTCTATCCCCCTCCCGTATTATGACTTATCATTGTTCGAGATCTGACCGAGCAGCAAACTTTAAATGGAGTTGGAGCCACATATTGCCACACGTCCTGGCTGTATAGGTAGTGTCGTACGGGGCTGAGCACGCAGCCTTCTGGGCACCGGTAATGAGAACAATCGTGGAGAAGGTCAGAATGATTGTGTCCGAAAGCGGAGCTGTAGTCAATGAATATGAGTCTGACGTAGGCGTCCTTGTTGTGGAGATGTTCCAGGGATGAGTGTCGGGCCAGTGAGATGGCGTCTGCTGAGGACCGGTTGCGGCACTATGCAAATTGTCGTGGATCGAGGCATCCGAGGAGTGTGGTGTTGATGTGCTTCATTGCCAACCTCTCGAAGCACTTCACTTCGATCGATGTCAAGGCCAACGGACGGTAGGCTTTGAGGCAAGTTGTCTGGTTCTTCTTCTTTCTGGATATTTTTTTTTTTTTCAGTAGTTGCAAAATATCCCTCTCCCATTCAACAACACCTCCACCTTTTTGTAACTGTGTGAACAATTGCCCCGTCCAGGCCCCCCCTCACCATCGCCACCATATTGTGAATGTGTGTGTGTGAGGTTGTGAACACCGAACACTTCTGTCCGTCCACTCTCCACACCCTCCATGTTATTGTGAACAGATGTGTGAGGTTGTGAACTATTAACCCACCACATGACCTCTGCATCACCTCCCTACTTTACTGTGAGTGCGTATGAGGTTGTGAAAAATTAGCACGTACAATCGTTCCTATGTCTGCCCTTCTAAATGACTGTGAGAGAGTTAGTGTGTGAATTGGGGAACAATTGTTCTGCCCGCCGCAACCTCACCGTCCTCTTCAACTGATAGTGATCATGTGTGTGAAGTTGTGAACTATTTCCCCGTTCAATCGACACTACAGCATATCCAATATGTTATGAGAGTGTGAGGTTGAGAACAATTCCCCATACAACCGCGGCCTCATAACTCCAACCATATTATTGAGAGTGAGTGTGAGGTTCAGAACAACTGCCGGGTCCAACCGCCTTCGTCACAACCCCCTCCACCTCAGCGTGAGGGTATTGATGTGGTGCAAAGTTGCCCCTCCCAAAGGCATATCAGCTGACTCTATTGTGAGTGCGGAGGTTGTGTACAAGTACTCTGTCCAACCGCCCCGAACGACAAATAGGGTTAGGGAAAATCCCAAGGCTTTTTACATGTACTTAAAAAGCAAGAGGGTAGCCAGGGAATGGATTGGCCCATTGAAGGATAGGCAAGGGAATCTATGTGTGGAGCCAAGGAAATGGGCGAGGTACTAAATGAATACTTTGCATCAGTATTCACCAAACAGAAGGAATTAGTGGATGTTGAGTCTGGAGAAGGGTGTGTAGATAGCCTGGGAGATAAGTCCGCAGGGCCTGATGGGATCTACCCCAGAATACAGAAGGAGGCTGGAGAGGAAATTGCTGAGGCCTTGACAGAAATCTTTGGATCCTCACTGTCTTCAGGTGATGTCCCGGAGGACTGGAGAATAGCCAATGTTGTTCCTCTGTTTAAGAAGGGTAGCAAGGATAATCCAGGGAACTACAGGCTGGTGAGCCTTACTTAAGTGGTAGGGAAATTACAGGTTAGAATTCTTCGAGACAGGATCTACTCCGATTTAGAAGCAAATGGACGTATTAGTGAGAGGGCATAGTTTTGTGAAGGGGAGGTCGTGTCTCACTCAATTGATAAAGTTTTTAGAAGAGGTCACAAAGATGATTGATGCAGGTAGGGCAGTGGATGTTGTCTATATGGACTTCAGTAAGGCCTTTGACAAGGTCCCTTATTGCAGACTGGTACAAAAGGTGAAGTCACATGGGATCAGGGGTGAGCTGCCAAGTGGAAACAGAACTAGCTACGTCATAGAAGGCAGAGAGTAGCAATGGAAGGGTGCTTTTCTAATTGGAGGGCTGTGACCAGTGGTGTTTCGCAGGGATCAGTGCTGGGACCTTTGCTGTTCGTTGTATATATAAATGATTCGGAGGATAATGTAACTGGTCTGATTAGTAAATTTGCAGACGACGCAAAGGTTTTTTGAATTGAGGATAAGGATGAGGACTGTCAGAGGATACAGCAGTATTTAGATCGTGTGGAGACTTGGGCGGAGTGATGGCAGGTGGGATTTAATCCGGACAAATGTGAGGGAATGCATTTTGGAAGGTCAAATGTAGGTAGGGAAAATATAGTGAATTGTAGAACCCTCAAGAGTATTGAAAGTCAGAGACATCGAGGTGGACAGGTCCACAGGTCACTGAAAGGGGCAACACAGGTGGAGAAGAGAGTCAAGAAGGCATACGACATGCTTGCCTTCATTGGCCGGGGCATTGAGGAGAAGAATTGGCAAGTCATTTTGCAGCTATAAAGAACATTAGTTGGGCCATACTTGGAGTATAGTGTTCAATACTGGTCGCCACACTACCAGAAGGATCTGGAGGATTTAGAGAGGGTGCTGAGGAGATTTACCAGGATGTTGCCTGGTATGGAGGGCATTAGTTACGAGGAGCGGTTGAATAAACTCGGTTTGTTCTCACTGGAACGACGGAGGTTGAGGGGCGACCTGATAGAGGTCTACAAAACTATGAGGGGCATTGACAGAATGGATAGTCAGAGGCTTTTCCCCGGGTAGAGGGGTCAATTACTAGGGGGCATAGGTTTAAGGTGCGAGGGGCAAGGTTTATAGGAGATGTACGAGGCAAGTGTTTTACACAGAGGGTAGTGGGTGCCTGGACCTCGCTGCCGGAGCAGGTGTTGGAATCAGGGACGATAGGGACATTTAAGGGGCATCTTGCCAAAACATGAATAGGATGGGAATAGAGGGATACGGACCCAGGAAGTGTAGAAGATTGTAGTTTAGTCGGTCTGCATGGTCGGCACTGGCTTGGAGAGACGAAGGGCCTGTTCCTGTGCTGTACTTTTCTTTGTTCTTTTTACACCTTCCAACTTATTGTCAGTGTGTGTGTGAGGTTGTCAACTCCTGCCCCATCCATTGGGCTCGTCATCCGCCAGCTTATTGTGAGTCTGTGTGACGTTGTGAACATCTGGCCCTTCCAGCCGGTTCCTACTCCCCCGCCTTACTGTGAGTGGGTGTGACGTTGTGAACATCTGGCCCATCCAGCCGGTTCCTACTCCCCCTCCTTACTGTGAGTGGGTGTGACGTTGTGAACATCTGGCCCATCCAGCCGGTTCCTACTCCCCCGCCTCACTGTGAGTGTGTGTGACGTTGTGAACATCTGGCCCATCCAGCCGGTTCTTACTCCCCCGCCTTACTGT
The DNA here is from genome assembly GCF_047496885.1 of Scyliorhinus torazame. Taxonomy (NCBI): domain Eukaryota; kingdom Metazoa; phylum Chordata; class Chondrichthyes; order Carcharhiniformes; family Scyliorhinidae; genus Scyliorhinus; species Scyliorhinus torazame. The sequence goes on along the minus strand of NC_092726.1, from coordinate 96,425,301 downwards.
GAGTGTGTGTGACGTTGTGAACATCTGGCCCATCCAGCCGGTTCTTACTCCCCCGCCTTACTGTGTGTGTGTGTGGCATTGTGAACATCTGGCCCATCCAGCCGGTTCTTACTCCCACGCCTCACTGTGAGTGTGTGTGGCGTTGTGAACATCTGGCCCATCCAGCCGGTTCCTACTCCCCCGCCTCACTGTGAGTGTGTGTGGCGTTGTGAACATCTGGCCCATCCAGCCAGTTCCTACTCCCCCGCCTTACTGTGAGTGTGTGTGACGTTGTGAACATCTGGCCCATACAGCCCGGTCCTACTCCCCCACCTTACTGAGAGTGTGTGTGACTTTGTGAACACCGGCCCGATACTGCGGCACCTCAACCCTTCCATCAGGGTCCCAGTTTCGAATCCAGAATTGGGTCACTGTCTGTAGAGAGTCTGCACGTTTTCTCCCTGTCTACGAGGGGCTCCTTGCTCCTGTTTCTTCCCACAATTCCCGAAATTTAGGAATGTGTCGACCAGGGGCTTTTCACAGTAACTTCATTGCAGTGTTAATGTAAGCCGACTTGTGACAATAAAGATATTTATAATTATTTTAATCATTCTTATATTATGACTATGTGTGTGAGGTTATGGAAAATTATCCCGTCCGGCCGCTCCCTCACCTGCACCCATGAATTTGACAGAAATTAGTCTTCCAATATGTTCATAAATAGAGTTTGCGATGTTTTCTTTCCCTCGCGTGCGCACGGTGGCACAGTTGTTCGCACTGCTGCCTCACAGCTCCAGGTTACCATGGTTCAAATCCGGCCTCGGATGGTTCAATTCCATCCGAGACCGTTGCATGGAATGTTTACTTTCTCCCCGTGTATGCGTGGGTTCCCACCGGTTGCTCCGGTTTCCCCACAGTCCAAAGATGTATACGTTTGGTGGATTGGCGATGTTAAGTTGTCCCTTGGTGTTCAAAAGGTTGGGTCGGGTTCCCACGTTACCGGGATAGGTTGGAAGCCTGAGGTTGAGTCGTCTGCTTTTCCCAGAGCCTGTGCACACTCGATGGGCTGAATATCCTCCTTCTGCACTGTAAGTTCGATGATTCTATGATGATATGACCATACAAATTTCTAAATACTGCTACTTACGCCGCAAAAGTGGCGTAAGGGAAATGAACCGAGTTTCTCTTCTTCCGATCCGTCACAGCACCTATAAGAAAATCGTACAGAGGCTGAAGAGGGGTTTCTGTGAGAAGCCCAAATAAAACGGTCCCGGGGCAGCATGAAAATTCATTGATGGAGAGTTTACGGCATCGATTACAGAATCAGTTAAGTTACAGCGCAGAAGGAGGCCATTCAGCCCATCGAGTCTGCACCGGTTCTGCTTCAGCCCACACCTCCACCCTATCCCCGTAACCCCACGGAAAATTTTGGGAAACTAAGGGCTATTTCTCATGGCCAATTCACCGAACCTGCAAACTTTCGATTCTGGGAGGAAACAGGAGCACCCGGAGGAAACCCACGCAGACACGTGGAGAACGGTGCAGACTCCGCACAGACAGTGACTCAAGCCGAAAATCGAGCCTGGGATCCTTGAGCTGTGACGTAGCTGTGCTCAGCGCTCTGCACCATGCTACCCTAACCGATAGATGAACGTGATATGACAGGACAATTTCTCTCCAGATCGTGCTGACAGCGAGGTGTTGTAAGATGAAGATTTACTGAATGGATCAAAGACATAGATAGGAAATAATAACAGGAAGGGATAACTTATTTTGAAAAAAGTACGCAAAAAATTCAGCACAAATTTAAAAGTTAAGACCTTTGTTATTTTTTGCTTTGATTTGATTTGATTTATTATTGTCACAGGTATTAGTATACAGTGAAAAGTAGTGTTTCTTGCATGCTGTACAAACATTGCATAAGGAAGGAAGGAGAGACTGCAGAATATATTATTACAGTTAAAACAAGGTGTAGCGAAAGGATCAACTTAATACGAGGTATATCCATTCAAGAGTCTGATTGCAGCAGGGAAGAAGCTGTTCTTGTGTCGGTTGGTACGTGACCTCAAACTTTGTTATCTTTTTCCTGACGAGAGGAGGTGGAAGAGAGTATGTCCGGGGTGCGTGGGGTACTTAATTATGCTGGCTGCCTTTCTGAAGCAGCGGGAATTGTAGATAGTCAATGGATGGGAGGCCGGTTTGCGTGATGGACTGGGCTACATTCACGACCTTTTGTAGTTTCCTGCTGTCTTGGGCAGAGCAGGCTCCATACCAAGCTGTGATACAACCAGAAAGAATGCTTTCTATGGTGCATCTGTAGAAGTTGGTGTGGGTCGTAGCTGACATGCCAAATTTCCTCAGTCTTCTGAGAAAGTAGTGTCGTTGGTGGGCTTTCTTATCTATTGTGTCGCCGTGGGGGAGCAGACAGGCTGTTGGTGATCTGTACACCTAAAAACTTGAAGCTCTCGACACTTTCTACTTCGTTCCCATTAATGTAGACAGGGGCATGTTCTCCACTACGCTTCCTGACGTCGATGATTATCTCCTTCGTTTTGTTGACATTGAGGGAGAGATTATTGTCATCGCACCAGTTCACCAGATTCTCTACCTCATTCCGATACTCTGTCTCGTCATTGTCTGAAATCCGACCCACTACGATGGTGTCATCAACAAATTTAAAGATCGAGTTGGAGGGGTATTTAGTCACACAGTCATAGGTGTATAAGGAGTATAGTAGGGGGCTGAGGACACAGCCTTGTGGGGCACCGGTGTTGAGGATGATCGTGGAGGAGATGTAGTTGCCTATCTTTACTGATTGTGGTCTGTGGGTTAGAACGTTCAGGATCCAGTCGCAGAGGGAGGAGCCGAGGCCCAGGCCACGGATTTGGAGATGAGTTTCGTCGGAATGATGGTGTTGAAGGCTGAGCTGTCGTCGATAAATAGGAGTCTGACATAGGTGTCTTTGTTATCTAGTTGTTCCAGGGATCAAGGCAATCTGGGAGGGTGGAGTTGATTCATGCCACGACTCACCTTTCAGAGCACTTCATGATGATGGATGTCAGAGCCACTGGACGACAGCCATTAAGGCACGCTGCTTGACTTTTCTTTTGGTACAGGGATGAACGTCGTCTTCTTGAAGCAGATAGGAACCGCAGATTGTTGTCGAGAGAGGTTGAAGATGTCTGCAAATACTCCCGCCAGCTGATTCGCGCAAGACCGGAGTGCTCGTCCGGGTACCCCATCCGGGCCAGTGGCTTTCCGTGGGTTGACCTTCGAGAAGGCTGCTCTGATGTCTGCAGCGGTGATCTCAGATACAAGTTCATCCGAGGCTTCTGGGGTGGAGGGCTCGCTCTCGCTGACCTCTTGCTCAAATCGGGCATAGAATGCGTTGAGCTCATCAGGGAGAGGTGCGTTGGAGCCGACGATTTTACATGCCTTCATCTTGTAGCCTGTTATGTCTTGCAGACCTTGACATATACAGCGGGGTCCGTGTGGCTAGTCTGGGACTCGAGCTTGGTCCGGGACTGTCTTTTGGCATAGTTGATGGATTTCTTTAGATCATATCTGGCTTTCTTGTAGAGGTCAGGGTCGCCTGACTTGAACACCTCAGACCTAAACTTCAGTAAGCAGAGGATATCCCTGTTCATCCAGGGTTTCCGGTTGGGAAACACGCGGATTTGCTTCTGTTGCACATAGTCTCCTAGATACTTACTAATGAAGTCAGTTACTGTAGTGGCGTTCTGGTTCAGCCTAGTCGCAGAGTTTTTAAATACTGACCAGTCCACTGACTCTAAGCAGTCCCGCAGGAGATCATCCGATTCCTCAGACCAACAATGCACGACTTTCTTTGACGAATTCTTCCGCTTCAGTTTTTGCAAATAAGTCGGGAGCAGGAGTACAGCATTGTGGTCAGATTTGCCAAAGTGTGGGCGGACGATAGAGGGGTAGGCATGTTTGATATTTGTGTAGCAGTGGTCCAGGAAGTTTGGGTCTCTGGTGGACAGGTGACGTGTTGGTGGTAACTTGGTAGTACGCCACTGAGCTTGGCCTGATTGAAGTCCCCAGCTACAATGAACAAGGCTTCGGGATGTTTCGTTTCAAGGCTATTTGTGGTGCTGAATATTTAGTTCAGTGCGATTTTCACATTTGCATGGGGTGGGATGTAAACTGCCGTCAGGATAACGGAGCTGAACTCCCGCGGAAGGAAGTATGGTCGGCATTTTAGCGTCAGGTATTCCAGGTCCGGGGAGCAGAAACTCGCCAGTGTTGCTACACCTCGGCACCAGGAGGTGTTGATTAGGAGGCAGACCCCCACCTCCACTTGTCTTGCCTGAGGGCGCCGTACGGTTCATTCGGTGGATCGAGAAGCCCTCTGGTTGTAGGCCACAGTCCGGTGAAGCAGGAGTGAGCCATGTCTCCGTGAAACAGAGCACACAGAAGTCCCTCAGTTCTCTTTGAAAAGTGAGTCTGGCTTTAAGTTCGTCTGGCTTGTTTTCTAGAGATTGGACATTAGCTGGGAGTGAGCTGGGCAGAGGGGCTTTGGGGCCGTGTTGTTTCACTCTCCCTTGCAGACCTGTGCGTTCTCCCCGCTTCCTGAAGTGACTGCTTCTTTTCGAGCCTGGGAGACGGTGAGAGTATGCAGTGTTCAGCGAATAGTTGTGTCCAATGAGGTTATTCACTGTGGTCGGTGTGTGGATGGAGGATTTGTGGCCTTGCTTGCGGTACCTGCGGCGGTAAGTTGGTCTGCTCGGGCGAGCGTTCCAGCTCGCCATCGGGCTGCGGTTTGTCTTCACAGGTCGGTGGATGCCCAGACCTTGCTCTGGGGCGAAGGCCGGTAAGTGGATGGCGTCTCTGGGATCGCGGTTGCGGATGAGGCGATGGCCAGGTCCGTTTGTTGGGGTCCGCAGCGTCCTTTCCAGATCGCTGTCTTCCTTCAGAGGACGGCGGCCTCTAGGCCTGCAAGTAAATTTAAAAGAGCAGTATTAGTGATTGTTAGGCTGTGGGAGTTGAGTTTTAGGAGTGTGGGGCGACTGTAGAGGGGGGTGGCGGGGGGCTGGAAGGAGTGCTTGGGGCCTGCAGGGGGTCGCAGCTCTCTGGGTCAGTGGGGTTGGGAGCTGGGGGGTGGAGGGGGAGGGATGCAGCTGCTGCGATGCTGGTCTAGTCGTTAGAGGGCAGCAGAGTGGAGGTCTCGGCTTCTGTGTTGTTTTCCAGGTCTCTGGGAGCCAGTAGAGTGCTCAGGCTTCTAGGACGTTTCCCCGGTCTCTGGCAGCCGCTGTAGGGGGATTCCCTGGCCTGCGACTCGGGCAGCTGCTCGTACGTGGTCGGCTGCTCCGAGTCGATTTCAGAAATATATCGCCGTTCCTTCAATTTCGCTGGGTCAAAATCCTGGAACATGCCTGTCCATTTCCCCCTATGTGCCTCGCGTTCTTTGCTTTTTGGTGGACACCCGGAGCTGATCCAACTACTGGCGCCCGTCGCACCTCATGGGGAACAACTGGTACTGAAGCAGACACCTCAGGACGAGCGTTCACTTGCGCCTCTCCAGCATCCTACATAATAATAATAACAACCGCTTATTGTCACAAGTGGGCTTCAATGGAGGTACTGTGAAAAGCCCCTAGTCACCACATTCCGGCGCCTGTTCGGGGAGACTGGTACGGGAATTGAACCCGCGCTGCTAGTCTTGTTCTGCATTGCAAGCCAGCTGTTTAGTCCACTGTGTTAAACCAGCCCCACATGTGAACGGCGACGTGCCTGTGCACCATACGCTTTAAACTGATTGACATGGTGCGATCCGCTTACCCCGGTTTCTGAAACAACCTTACAGACAGACGGGCTTACTTTATCCACAATTGAGTAACGGCCTTCGTATTTTGCGGATATATATCATCCACGTTTGTGTACCTGCATCATGACATTTTGTCACACCTCGTAATCTACTGGTAAAACTTCACCATCAAAGTATGCCAAACACTTTTTGTTCTATTTCTAGCCCATCAACAGCCGCAGCCATGTGTAGAACATAGAACATTGCAGCGCAGTACAGGCCCTTCGGCCCTCGATGTTGCACCGACCTGTGAAACCACACTAAAGCCCTTCTACAGTATTCCCTTATCATCCATATGTCTATCCAATGACCATTTGAATGCTCTTAGTGGTGGCACGTCCACTACTGTTGCAGGCAGGACATTCCACGCCCTTACTCCTCGCTGAGTAAAGAACCTACCTCTGACATTTGTCTTATATCTATCTCCCTTCAATTTAAAGCTATGTCCCCTCGTGCTAGACATCACCATCTGAGGAAAAACGCTCTCACTGTCCACACTATCCAATCCTCTGATCATCTTGTATGCCTCAATTAAATCACCGCTTAACCTTCTTCTCTCCAACGAAAACTTTCTTATGATCTTATTAGAAGTTGATAAATTCTTGATTTCACGAGGAATTAAGGGCTATGGAGAGAGAGCGGGTAAATGGAGTTGAAATCAGCCATGATTGAATGGTGGAGTGGACTCGATGGGCCGAATGGCCTTACTTCCACTCCTATGTCTTATGGTCCTATGGTCTTCTGGAAAACAGCCTCAAGTCCCTCAGCCTTCCCTCATAAGATCTTCCCTCCATACCAGGCAACATCCTGGTAAATCTCCTCTGCACCCTTTCCAATGCTTCCACATCCTTCCCATAATGCGGCGACCAGAATTGCACGCAATACTCCAAATGCGGCTGCACCAGACTTTTGTACAGCTGCAACATGACCTCATGTCTCCGAAACTCAATCCCTCTACCAATAACAGCTAACACACCGTACACCTTCTTAACAACCCTCTCAACCTGGGTGGCAACGTTCAGGGCTCTATGTACATTGTCACCGAGATCTCTCTGCTCATCCACACTGCCAAGATTCTTACCATTAGCCCAGTACTCTGTCTTCCTGTTATTCCTTCCAAAATGAATCACCTCACACCTTTCTGCATTAAACTCCATTTGCCACCTCTCAGCCCAGCTCTGCGGCTTATGTGTGTCCCTCTGTAACTTGTAACATCCTTCCGCACTGTCCACAACACCGACTTTAGTGTCATCTGCAAATTTACTCACCCATCCTTCTACGCCCTCCTCCAGGTCATTTATAAAAATGACAAACAGCAGTGGCCCCAAAACAGATCCTTGTGGTACACCACTAGTAAGTGGACTCCAGTCTGAACATTTCCCATCAACCACCACCCTTTGTCTTCCTCCAGCTCACCAATTTCTGATCCAAACTGCTAAATCACCCTGAATCCCATGCCTACGTATTTTCTGCAGTAGCCTACCGTGGGGAACCTTATCAAACGCTTTACTGAAATCCATATACACCACATCAACTGTTTTATCCTCATCCACCGGTTTGGTCACCTTCTCATAGAACTCAATAAGGTTTGTGAGGCACGACCTACCCTTCACAAAACCGTGTTGACTATCTCTAATCAAATTATTCCTTTCCCGATGATTATCCATCCTATCTCTTATAAACCTTTCCAAGATTTTGCCCACTTCAGAAGTAATGCTCACTGGTCTATAGTTACCGGGGTTGTCTCTACTCCCCTTCTTGAACAAGGGGACAACATTTGCTATCGTCCAGTCTTCTGGCACTATTCCTGTAGACAAAGATGACTTAAAGATCAAAGCTAAAGGCTCAGCAATCTCCTCCCTAGCTTCCCAGAGAATCTTAGGATAAATCCCATCCGGCCCAGTGGACGTATCTATTTTCACACATTCCAGAATTGCTAACACCTCCTCCTTATGAACCTGAAGCCATTCTAGTCTAATGGCCTGAATCTCAGTATTCTTCTCGACAACATTGTCTTTTTCCTGTGTGAATACTAATGAAAAATATTCATTTAGCACCTCTCCTATCTCCTCGGACTCCAAGCACAACTTCCCACGACTGTGCTTGACTGGCCCTACTCTTACCCTAGTCATTCGGCTATTCCGGACATATCTATAGATATGTGTGCTGCTTGCACATTGCTCAATATCTGCTGTACTTCTTTCTAGTGCCTGAAAGCTGACAAATCCGCTTCCAAAAAGTCCAGTCCCATGAGGGTCTGTCGTCCTTTTCTGGAACGCGCTGTCACCAAGGCATGAGGAGTGAATCCATTGGCTTCGGACAAGAAACCAGGTACTAACATTGGAACAAAACGCAACACTACATTCCCTGTGTTGTCATTTTGTTGTACTGTTTTCCCGATCCTGGTTTTCAGGGTTCTATCCAATCATTCCGCAATTTCATTGGACGGTGGGTGGTACGCACTGTCATTTTGTTTTTGGTTTAATCCAATATGGTGATGCCATTGGGCATAAACTGGGCAGTGACGGATTCTCCACTTTGGGTTATTCCACTGGGCGAATACCTGTTGTACCAGTGTATCAGCAGTCAACTTTGTGCTTTTGGCTATTGTGGGAAAAGTTTCTACTCATTCATTGAATAATTAATATGATATATTTGTACCCGACTTACATGGGGGCAAAGGTCCCACATAATCAATTTGTAAATTCGTCCAGGGTCCATCTACAGGCCTGGTTTGTCTGAGATCCCAATTTTGAGCACATCGATCGTGATTCTTTTCGGCACATATCAAGCAATTTTCAACATAATGTTTGATATCTTCACACAAATTTCGCCAAAAAGATAAATTCTTAATAATTTCCGCAGTAGTTTCTAGTCATGGATTACGCGGAACGCCATGACATTGCACAATCCATGGTGGCAATCTGGGGTTGGAAGCATGTATCGGCCCTCTTTAACAAGTCCTCCGTCCTTGACATCACGCTTGTTTATCCACTTCCTATATGATAATGGGAATGGGTCTTATCCTTCTCTAATCTGTTTCAAATCATTATCTTGACTTTGGCATGGAATATGATCCTCATATTTACTCTCACATACACGAAGAGCGCTATTTCCTCGTTATTTGGGATTTCATAGGAATGCCTTCCCTGGTCCCTTTCTTAGAATACTTACAGTGGGGAAGGAGGCCATGTGGATGATCGAATCTGCTCGGAACCTCTGGAAGAGCAATGTACACAGAGCGACACCGCACTCAGTCTCTGTTACCCCACCTAACCTGTACATCTCTGTACAATGAGGGATAATTTACCATGGTCAATTACCCTAACTTGCACATCGATGTGACTGTAAGAGAAAACCCGAGCACCCGGAGGAAACCCATGCGCACACACGGAACATCCAGCCAGTCACCCAAGGTGGGAGTAGAACCTGGGTCCCTCGGCCCAGTGACCACAGCTGCGCCACCGTGCCACCCGAACTCACCTGTGTTTATAATGTCTGTTGGGGAGGATGGGGGTGTGCCTTTACCATAATTACACCATATCGTTTTCCTTGGACTATCTGGATTATATATTATAATAATGTGGCTTAGGGGAGTGTCTTTCCATCAGCAGACACACATCCTCCAGCTTCCATGTCTGTCAAACATAGAAAGATAGAAAACAGGAGCGAGTAGAGGCCATTTGACCTTTCGACACTATTCGTTCTGACCATGGCTAATCAGCCAACTCCATATCCTAACCGCCCTTCGCCCAAATCCGTTCATCCCCTTCGCTCCAAGTGCTACCTCGAACTTCTTGAACTCATACAATGATTTTGCCTCAGTTACTTCCTGTCGTTCCGAATGCCACAGCCTCACCTCTGGGTGAAACGTCCCTGCTCATCTCTGTCCTAAATGGTCTACCACGTAGCCTCAGACTGTGTCCCCGAATATAGACACAGCCACCATCGCGAACATCCTTCCTGCATCCACCCTGTCTAGTCCTGATAGAATGTTATCGGTATCTATGAGGTCCCTCCTGATTCTTCTGGACTCCAGCCACTATGATTCTAATCGAATCAACCTCTCCGCATACGTCAGTCCAGCCATGCCATCAGTCTGGAAACCTACACTGCACTCGCTCTCGAACAAGTCGATCCTTCCGTAGATAAGGAGAACAAAACTGCTCCCAATATTCCAGCAGAATGGTGACCTCACCAACACGCTGTATAATTGAAGGCCGACATCCCTACCCCTGTCGTCGAACCCTCTCGCTGTGAAGGTCAAAATACAATTTGCCTTCTTTACTGCCTGTTGTACCTGCATATTTACCTTCAGCGACTGGTATACGATGACAGCCAGGTCTAGTTGCACATTCCTTTCTCCTAATTTATGCTCATTTCAACAAATAATCCGCCGCCCGGTTTTGCTATCACAGAAATAATAATAATGAATAATAATACTCATTATTATTGTCACAACTGCAAGTGGGCTTACATTAACACGGCAATAAAGTTACTGCGAAAATCCCCTGGTCGCCACCCGCACTGAGGGAGAATTCAGAATGTCCAATTCACCTAACAGCACGTCTTTCGGGACTTGTGGGAGGAAACCGGAGGAAATCCACGCAGACACGGGGAGAACGTGTAGACACCGCATAGGCAGTCTCCCAAGCCGGGAATCGAACCTGGGACCATGGCGCTGTGAAGCAACAGTTCTAACCACTGTGCTACCATACCGCCTCACAATTATCCAAATTACACTACATCTACCATTCATTTGCCAACTCAATCGACATGTCCGAATCACACTGCAGGAAACCCGGACAGCTCACAAGTCAACTCAACTTTGAGTCATCTGTAAATTTTGAGATGTTACATTTCGTTCTCTCATCTAACTCATTAATATATAGTGTGAATATCCGGGGCCCCAGCACGGCTCCCTCTGAAACCCCAGGAACCACAGCCTGCCATCTGGAAAATACCCGGTAATTCCTGCCAATCAGTTTTCTAACCATCAATACATTTCCCTACTCCACTGCGCTGTACTTTTACACTGGAATGTCTTATGTGGGACTTTTTGCAAAGCCTTCTTAAAATTCAATTAAAGCACATTCACTGGCTCATCCTCATCAACACAGTCAGGTTATTTCATACACATATGCTCCTGGATACATGTCAAGTGTTGCAGCTAAATATTCCGGGTATATTTCTACTGCTGCTAATTCAGCTCTCTGAAGGCTCATGGTTCCGGGTAAGTCCAATATTAGTTCTTCCTGTACCTGTGTTTCATTGTTTCCCTACAATTGCGAAATACCACTTTTATCCCTCTGTCCTCAACCATCGAGGAGCCGTCCACAAAAAAATTGTGATTTTTGTGTCTGCCGGTTGTTCACTGGGTTGTGCTCCGCCTTTTGGAGAACCCCTACTTCTCCCTTTCGCTTCAGCACAAACTTTCCCTTGGGACCGGCTGCTGCCACAGCTGGTATTTGACTTGTTACCTGTGTGGTAGGAAACTCGTGCTGCTCAATCCTTGGTTGATGGTGAGGTATTCTGAATCTCGATGAAGAAGACTCGAACTCGTCCAGTAACAACAAAGGGTTATTGAGTAACTATACAATAAGTGCATGAGTTCTTTACTTTAACTTTGATACTAGTGATACGGTTAACAAGATCTACCTACAGTAACTATACGTGACTCCACTAACTATCTGAACTATTCTGATATTGCCCTGATCACAGTGTACCCGAGAGAGAGAGCAACGCCCAAGACCCAATGTGCCTAGCTTTTGTACCCACTTTGGTCCTGCCCTCTAGTCATCATGTGGTGCTGCTGATTGCACATTAACCCCTTGTGAACATGCACATACAGAAATCACTACATCCCCCCTCTTTCTCGTGTTAAATATTTTCTGTATGTTGGAAAGAAGATTGAACAAATATACGTAATGCAGTTAACTGGAGATTGGTAAGACAAATAACGCTGTGTACAATCTGTGATGGTAATGATGACAGTACAACGCTAATCAGTGTTTAAAGAGACCAATGTTAACAAGAACATTTGTGAGTCCAAAGTTTATGAATTTGACCAGTTGGGTTGCTTTCTTCTTCTGTCGTCGAGGTGGCAAAGTTAATGTCGTCATTTCGTTGAGAACATCGTCAGTGTTCATGTGTGTAAGTGACCAGCAAGTCATTATGAGGTTTTCGAATGGTCGAAGCAGCTTGTGGTCAGGCCGGACATGTCTTTTTGTGCTTGCGGGATTGACTCCGTAGGTCCTCGTTCTTGAAAGCTGGGGTGGTTGGTTGCTGTGGTGCAGTTATGGAATCGAGAGATTTGTTGTTATGGAATGTAATGTTTGTAGACTTAACACCACTTGGAACTGTGCTGGTACATTGTCTTTTATGTGTGGAGTTGTCACATGATGTAGAGGTCGTTGTTTCATTGCTGTTGTTTTTGTGGTACCATGTGAGGGTACCTTTAAGAACTGGATGTTTAAGCAATGTACTTTTAAGTAAACAGTGATGTCATAGAGTGGGTGGAACTCAGCGCAGGTCAGCCATTTTGCAGGTTTTTAGTTTCAGTTCAAAAGCAGTGTCTGTGTGTTGCCAGAGAACTGCAAGGCTTGCAGTTTGGTTTTGCTGAGAGCAGCTAAAAAGTGCCTGGCTGGTTTTTCTGAGAGCAGTTTAAAAGTGCCTGGCTGGTTTTGCTGAGAGCAGTTTAAAAGTAGACAGCCAGTTTGTGACAGTCTCTGCCATTCTACAATATGTATATATGTCCGTTAACCTGATGTGATTCTGTTTAAAGGTGTTATGTCTCTTGGAAGTTTGAAGGAACATTTTCAGGAAGTATTTACTGTTGCAATAATTTCTGAGCTATCTTTGAAGTAAGGGGTGATAAGAGATCCAATGTTTATTTAAGATGTTAATTTGAGTTCATGGAATAAACAGTGTTTTGTGTTTAAAAATGCATAATTATAATCCCACACGTAGGGAAAAAGCCGTGTGCTCGGAAAAGATACAAATCCATTAATGCATGAGGTTGGTTGAACTCCATGATACACTTTGTGGTTTTGAGAAGCATCGTCCATAGCAATTGGGGGCTCGTCCGGGATGAAGGTCTATCTATTGGATTAGCTTTTGTGAACTTAAATACAGTGAAGGATTGTTGATTTCCGGTGTGGTATTTTAGTTTAAGTGGGGAGATTGTTGTGAACAATGGCTCTTCTGAGGCTCAGATATTTTTGGGGGTGGAGAATGTCACACGTAGTACTTTACGGACAGAAACGAAAAGCAGACTGTTAGATTTGGCAAGAACATTGCAGCTAACATTACCTGACAAAATGCGAAAAGATTAGGTAATTATGGCGGTGGTCAAGCATTTAAAGTTGCCTGAGATACAGTTTGACTCATTGGAAATGGCAAAAATTTAGTTTCAAATTAAACAAATGGAACATCAGAAAGAATAAAAGAGGCTGGAATACGAGAAAGAGAGAGAGAGGGAAAAAAGAGAAAGAGATAGAGAGAGAGGAAAAAGAAAAGGAGAGAGAAGAAAGGAGAAAATAAAGAATAGCCCATCAAAACAGAAAGATAAAGAGAGGGAGATTGAACTTCAGAAAATGGCCATGGAATTTGACAATCAGTTAAAATTGGCAGACGTAAACGGAAACGTACAGTTGGATGATAGTGATGAAGATAGTGAGAAAGAGCGTCATAGTCGAAGGCTTGGTGGGAATCTACTTAAATATGTCCAAGCATTGCCAAGGTTTGACGAGAAGGAAGTAGAAGCGTTTTTCATTTTTTTGAGAAGGTAGCTAAACAAATGAAATGGCCACAGGACACGTGGGTGTTACTGATTCAAACAAAGCTGGTAGGTAGGGCTCGTGATGTGTTTGCATCACTACCGGAGGAGATATCTGGAACGTATGAGGAGGTAGAGAAATCCATCTTAAGTGCATATGAGCTACTGCCTGAACCTTACAGACAAAGGTTTAGAAATTTAAGGAAATAATTTGGTCAAACATCCATGGAGTTTGAAAGGCTCAAACAGAGTAATTTTGATACGTGGAGAAGGGCTTTGAAAATAAACCAAACGTATGAAGCTCTCAGAGAAATTATACTTTTGGAGGAGTTTAAAAATTCAATTCCTGATGCAGTGAGAACTCATGTGGAAGAACAGAGGGTTAAAACTGCGAGATTAGCAGCGGAAATGGCAGATGTTTATGAATTAGTTCATAAATCAAAGATTGGTTTCCGACATCAGTTTCAGCTGGTGGGGGATAGAAACATGAGAAATACTCAAGTGGTAAAGGTCAAGGTGATCTGATGGGAGACAATAAAGAGAGTGTACCTCAGATTAAAAAAGAAATCCAGTAGGATGGAAAAGAAATGAAAAGGTTCAAATGTTTTCACTGTAATAATCTAGGCCATGTAACGTCACAGTGTTGGTGGTTGAAAATAAAAACTGGGAAGGCTGATGTGGTAAAACAGGTTAAGACACTGGGGTTTGTTAGAGTGGTAAAGGAAAGCCCAAGGGAAGCGAAGGAGGTACAAACGATTGGACAGCCTGTTCAAGAAGTAATTGTTAAGAAGGTGCCAGATGTCTTTAAATAATTTACTTGTGTGGGTAAAGTTACTCATGTGTATCAGGAGGAGCAGGTAAAGAAGTCACAATTTTAAGAGATACAGGGGCTAGTCAATCTTTAATGGCAATAGATGAGGAATTATGTATTTTGGGAAGAATGTTGCCAGGCAAGGTGGTGATATGTGGAATTCAGGGTAAGTGGAGTAGCGTTCCATTATATCAGGTAAGGTTGGAATTCAGGGTCAGGGGAGTAGCCTTCCAATATATAAGGTAAGGTTGGAAAGTCCAGTTAAGAGCGGTGAAGCGGTAGTCGGAGTAATAGATAAACTATCTTGTCCGGGAATACAGATTATATTGGGCAATGATATAGCTGGATCGAAGGTGGGAGTGTTGCCTACTGTGGTTGATAAGCCAGTGGAAAATCAGTCAACTGAAGTGACAAGAGGAGAAATCAAAGAGTGAAGTTGAAGTGCAATTATCAGAAACTATTTTTGATCATATAGTTGAAAAAGAACAAGAACAGGTGGAGGATGAGGCGGATATTTTTAATTCAGGAAAATTGGTGGAGTCACAACAGAAAGATGTAGAAATAAAACAGATTGCAGAAAGCAGATACGGAAGAGGAATCTGAGAGTACCAGAGTGTTATGAGCGTACAAATGATGTCTTGATGAGAAAATGGAGACATGTACATATGCAGGCGGATGAAAAATGGGCAGAAATTTATCAAGTATTATTGCCGGTAAGGTATAGAAAGGAGGTGTTGCAAGTTGCACATGAGGTACCAGTGGAAGGTCATTTGGGAATAAGGAAAACTCAAGCTAAAATCCAGAAACATTTTAATTGGCCAGGACTATATAAAGATGTAGTTATATGTTGTCAATCATGTCACACATGTCAAGTGATAGGGAAACCTCAAGCAGTGATAAAACCATCGCCCTTAATACCCATTCCAGCATTTGAGGAACCTTTTACAATGGTCCTAATCGATGGTGTAGGACTGCTTCCTAAAACAAAAAGTGGGAATCAATATCTTTTGACTGTAATGGATGTGTCTACTAGGTTTCCAGAGGCCATTCCAGTACATAATATTACAGCTAAAACGATTAGAACATAGAACATAGAAAAATAGAGCACAGAACGGGTCCTTCGACGCACGCTGTTGTGGCGAACCTTTGTCCTAGATTAATCATAGATTATCATTGAATTTACAGTGCAGAACGAGGCCATTCGGCCCGTCGAGTGCGTAACGGCTCTTGGAAAGAGCACCCTATCCAAAGTCAACACCTCCACCCAACACTAAGGGCAATTTTGGATACTAACGACAATTTATCATGGCCAATCCACCTAACCTGCACATCGTTGGACTGTGGGAGGAAACCGGAGCACCCGGAGGAAATCCACGCAGACACGGGGAGAACGTGCAGACTCCGCACAGACAGTGACCCAAGCCAGAATCGAACCTGGACCCTGGAGCTGTGAAGCAAGTGTGCTATCCACAATTCTACCGTGCTGCCATCAAGAACAAAAACATCTACACTATATCATTTTACCGTAATCCATGTACCTATCCAATAGCTGCTTGAAGGTCCCTAATATTTCCGACTAAAATACTTCCACAGGCAGTGCATTCCATGCCCCCACCACTCTCTGGGTAAAGAACCTACCTCTGACATCCCCCCTATATCTTCCACCATTCACCTTACATTTATGTCCCCTTGTAATGGTTTGTTCCTCCCGGGGAAAAAGTCTCTGACTGTCTACTCTATCTATTCCCCTGATCATCTTATGAACCTCTATCAAGTCGCCCCTCATCCTTCTCCGTTCTAATGAGAAAAGGCCTAGCACCCTCAACCTTTCCTCGTAAGACCTACTTTCCATTCCAGGCAACATCCTGGTAAATCTTCTTTGCACCTTTTCCAAAGCTTCCACATCCTTCCTAAAATGAGGCGACCAGAACTGTGCACAGTACTCCAAATGTGGCCTTACCAAAGTTTTGTACAGCTGCAACATCACCTCACGGCTCTTAAATTAAATCCCTCTGTTAATGAACGCGAGCACACCATAGGCCTTCTTCACAGCTCTATCCACTTGAGTGGCAACTTTCAAAGATGTATGAACATACACCCCAAGATCGCTCTGCTCCTCCACATTGCCAAGAACTCTACCGTTAACCCTGTATTCCGCATTCATATTTGTCCTTCCAAAATGGACAACCTCACACTTTTCAGGGTTAAACTCCAACTGCCACTTCTCAGCCCAGCTCTGCATCCTATCTATGTCTCTTTGCAGCCGACAACAGCCCTCCTTACTATCCACAACTCCACCAATCTTCGTATCGTCTGCAAATTTACTGACCCACCCTTCAACTCCCTCATCCAAGTCATTAATGAAAATCACAAACAGCAGAGGACCCAGAACTGATCCCTGCGGTACGCCACTGGTAACTGGGATCCAGGCTGAATATTTGACATACACCACCACTCTCTGACTTCTATCGGTTAGCCAATTCGTTATCCAACTGGCCAAATTTCCCACTATCCCATGCCTCCTTATTTTCTGCATAAGCCTACCATGGGGAACCTTATCAAATGCCTTACTAAAATCCATGTACACTACATCCACTGCTTTACTTTCATCCACATGCTTGGTCACCTCCTCAAAGAATTCAATAAGACTTGTAAGGCAAGACGTACCCCTCACAAATCCGTGCTGACTATCCGTAATCAAGCAGTGTCTTTCCAGATGCTCAGAAATCCTATCCTTCAGTCCCCTTTCCATTACTTTGCCGACCACTGAAGTAAGACTAACTGGCCTGTAATTCCCTGGGTTATCCCTAGTCCCTTTTTTGAACAGGGGCACGAGATTCGCCACTCTCCAACCCCCTGGTATCACCCCTGTTGAACGTGAGGACGAAAAGATCATTGCCAACGGCTCTGCAATTTCATCTCTTGCTTCCCATAGAATCCTTGGATATATCCCGTCAGGCCCGGGGGACTTGTCTATCCTCAAGTTTTTCAAAATGCCCAACACATCTTCCTTCCTTACAAGTATTTCCTCGAGCTTATTAATCTGTTTCACACTGTCCTCTCCAACAATATCGCCCCTCTCATTTGTAAATACAGAAGAAAAGTACTCGTTCAAGACCTCTCCTATGTCTTCAGACTCAATACACAATCTTCCGCTACTGTCCTTGATCGGACCTACCCTCGCTCTCGTCATTCCCATATTTCTCACATAATAGGGTAGGTTGGAAACAAAATCGATTAATGTTTCCAAGTCCAGACAGAATCTTAAAGTGTCACCAATACAGTCATCGTTCTAACATAAATTGAGTTGTGGGATGGGACCTGAGTAGAACTGGTACAAGGAGTGTTCACATAACACACAAATTGGCAGAAATAGCGGGGCCCAAGAGTTTTCACATAGTTACACCTTTTATTTGGAAGACGTAAGACAAGTTAAAGGAGAAATGATTGAGTGACAGCACGGCGTAGGAAGGTCACGGATTGCCCGGCCTGCGATAAAGGCAGAAACTGAGAGCTCTCAGACTCACCTGTTGGGGTACGGAGATGTAGAGGGATTGGACATCCAAAGTAACGATTAGGCGGTTAGGACCAGGGTAGTAGACATTGTTTCTATGATATATGGGACCAGAGGAATCAGGAATCATAGAATCCCTACTGTGCATATGAAGGTCATTCGGCCCATTAAGTCTACACCGAACCGCTTCAAGAGTACCTCACCCAAGCTCACTGCCCCGCCCTATCCCATTACCTACTTATTCTAACCGAAACATATTTTTGGATAATAAGGAACAATATAGCGTGACCAATAGAACCTAACCTACACACATTTTGACAGTGGGAGGAAACCGGGGCATCCGGAAGAAACCACACAGACATGGGGGGAAAGTACAAACCACACAGCCAGTCAACCAAGGCGGGAATTGAACCCGGGTCCCTGGTGCTGTGAAACAGCATTGGCGCCACCGTGCCACCAATGTTGTTGGGAATGGACAGCACAGGGGAGAGAGGATGGAGTCAAGAAAGGAAGCAGAAATACTGCTGGGGCTGGAAGAGGCTGAAATAATGGATATCCTGGAACTTGGGTTACATTGGATTGGATTTGTTTATTGTCCAGTGTCCCAAGGCACAGTGAAAAATGTTGTTCTCCGTACAGTCCAGGAGGATCATCCCATACATGACAGAAATACATAGGGCAAACATAAAATACACAATGTAAATACCTAGACATAGGCATCGGGTGAAGTATGCAGTAACTGTCCATGTCGACTTTGCACATTCTCCCCTTGTTTGCGTGAGTATCGCCCCACAACCCAAAGATGTGCAGGCCAGGTGGATTGGCCACGCTCAATTGTCCCTTAATTGGAAAAAATGAATTGGGTACTCTAAATTTTTATTTTAAAAATAAATAGTAGGAAAAATGGAATGAAAATTCTGAGAAGAAACTCTAGTAACGCATTACAATAAATAGTCGGCACATATTCCAAAATCAACATCATTCCTGCCAAATGTGATTGAACAATTTCGATAACTATCATATATGATAGAGTTGATTAGCATGGCTGATGTTCAATAATTAGATTTTCTAAAGGCCTTCAGTAAGATCTGACATAACAGACTTATGAGTAATGGCAGAACAAGTGGAGTTAGGGGACACAGGAGCAGAATGGACAGCAACCCGGAGAAACACACTGAGAACAGGTAGAGAAGTAAAAGGGATTTAGTCGGATTGGAGGAAGGTGGGAAGTGATGTCCACAAGGATAAGCACTGCGGTCACTCTCCTCCACCATTTTCATCACAAATATGGAATCGGGAATCAGAATGATCATTACAGAATTTGCAGACAAATCCATTTTGAGAGTCATTATCATGTGAGAGTGCCTTTAAGAAATGGATGTTTACGGAATGTACCTTTAAGAAAATGCAGTGATGTTAGAGTGTGGGTGTAGCTGGGCTTTAGGTCAGCCATTTTGCATTTTTTTTAGTTTTGCAGTATGAAAAGAGCTTGGCAGTGTCTGTGTTGCAGTGAGCTGGATCTCTGCCATGAAAGACTATCTCTGGATCATTTGGGTGATTTAAACTCACAATAGTAAAGCCTTTAATGTGATGTGATTCTGTTTAAAGGTGTTAAGTCTCTTGGAAGTTTGAAGGAATATTTTGAGGATTTATTTAATGTTGCAATATTTTCGGAGTTATCTTTGAAGTAAGGGGTGTTAAGGATCCAATGTTTACTTAAGATGTTAAGTTGAGTGCATTGAATAAACATTGTTTTGTGTTTAAAAACCCAAGTGTCCATAATTGTAATCCCGGCTCGAGGGAATAAGCCGTGTGCTAGGAAAAGCAACACGTACATTAAAGGGGGAGGTTGGTTGAACTGCATGATACGTTTTGGGGTTCTGAAAACGCCTCGCCCATAACAGTCATGATGTGGAGATGGGGCGTTGGACTGGGGTGAGAACAGTAAGAAGTGGGTAGAGTTGAGGAACCACAAAGGCAAAAAAACCATAATGGGAGTTATGTACAGGCCTCCTAACAGTGGTCAGGACCGGGGGCACAAAATGCACCACGAAATAGAAAGTGCATGTCAGAAAGGCAAGGTCACAGTGATCATGGGGGACTTCAATATGCAGGTGGACTGGGTAAATAATGCTGCCAGTGGACCCAAGGAAAGGGAATTCACTGAATGTTTACAGGAGGGCTTTTTGGAACAGCTTGTGATGGAGCCCACGAGGGAACAGGCCATTCTGGACTTAGTGTTATGAAATGAGCCAGACTTGATTAAAGACCTTAAAGTAAGGGAGCACTTAGGAGGCAGTGATCATAATATGGTAGAATTCAATCTCCAATTTGAAAGAAAGACGGTAGAATCAGATGTAAAGGTGTTACAGTTAAATAAAGGTAACTACAGGGGAATGAGGGAGGAACTGACGAAAATCGACTGGGAGCAGAGCTTGGTGGGAAAGACAGTAGAACAGCAATGGCAGGAGTTTCTGGGAGTAATTGAGGACACAGTACAGAGGTTCGTACCAAAGAAAAGAAAGGTTACCAGAGGAGGGATTAGGCAGCCCTGGCTGACAAAGGAAGTTAGGGAATGCAACAAAGCAAAAGAGAAAGCCTATGTGGCAAAGAGTAGTGGGAAGTCAGAAGATTGGGAAGGCTACAAAAACAAACAGAGGATAACAAAGACAGAAATAAGGAAAGAGAGGATCAAATTTGAAGGTAGGCTAGCCAGTAACAATAGGAATGATAGTAAAAGTTTTTTTAAATACATTAAAAACAAACGGGAGGCAAAAGTTGGCATTGGGCCGCTCCAAAATGACGCTGGTAATTTTGTGATGGGAGACAAGGAAATAGCTGAGGAACCGAACAAATACTTTGCGTCAGTCTTCACAGTAGAAGACATGAGTAATATCCCAACAATTCCGGAGAGTCAGGGGGCAGAGTTGAATATGGTAGCCACCACAAAGAAGAAAGTGCTAGAGAAACTAAGAGGTCTAAAAATTGATAAATCTCCGGGCCCAGATGGGCTACATCCTAGAGTTCTAAAGGAGATAGCTGAAAAAATAGTGGAGGCGTTAGTTATGATCTTTCAAAAGTCACTGGAGTCAGGGAAAGTCCCAGAGGATTGGAAAATCGCTGTTGTAACCCCCTGTTCAAGAAGGGAACAAGGAAAACGATGGAAAATTGTAGGCCAATTAGCCTAACCTCGGTTGTTGGCAAGATTCTAGAATCCATTGTTAAGGATGAGATTTCTAAATTCTTGGAAGTGCAGGGTCGGATTAGGACAAGTCAGCATGGATTTAGTAAGGGGAGGCCGTGCCTGACAAACCTGTTAGAGTTCTTTGAAGAGATAACAAATAGGTTAGACCAAGGAGAGCCAATGGATGTTATCTATCTTGACTTCCAAAAGGCCTTTGATAAGGTGCCTCACGGGAGACTGCTGAGTAAAATAAGGGCCCATGGTATTCGAGGCAAGGTACTAACATGGATTGACGATTGGCTGTCAGACAGAAGGCAGAGAGTTGGGATAAAAGGTTCTTTTTCGGAATGGCAATCGCTGACGAGTGGTGTCCCGCAGGGTTCAATGTTGGGGCCACAGCTGTTCTCTTTATATATTAACGATCTAGATGACGGGACTGGGGGCATTCTGGCTAAGTTTGCCGGTGATACAAAGATAGGTGGAGGGGCAGGTAGTATGGAGGAGGTGGGGAGGCTGCAGAAAGATTTAGGCAGTTTAGGAGAGTGGTCCAAGAAATGGCTGATGAAATTCAACGTGGGCAAGTGCGCGGTCTTGCACTTTGGAAAAAAGAATAGAGGCATGGACTATTTTCTAACCGGTGACAAAATTCATAATGCTGAAGTGCAAAGGGACTTGGGAGTCCTAGTCCAGGATTCTCTAAAGGTAAATTTGCAGGTTGAGTCCGCAATTAAGAAAGCAAATGCAATGTTGTCATTCATCTCAAGAGGCTTGGAATATAAAAGCAGGGATGTACCTCTGAAGCTTTATTAAGCATTAGTTAGGCCCCATTTAGAATACTGTGAGCAATTTTGGGCCCCACACCTCAGGAAGGACATACTGGCACTGGAGCGGGTCCAGCGGAGATTCTCACGGATGATCCCAGGAATGGTAGGCCTAACATACGATGAACGTCTGAGGATCCTGGGATTATATTCATTGGAGTTTAGGAGGTTGAGGGGAGATCTAATAGAAACTTACAAGATAATGAATGGCTTAGATAGGGTGGATGTAGGGAGTCACTTTACAACAGAGATGATGAGAAATTTCTTCAGCCAGAGAGTGGTGGGTCTGTGGAATTCATTGCCACAGAGGGCGGTGGAGGCCGGGACGTTGAGTGTCTTTAAGACAGAAGTTGATAAATGCTTGATTTCTCGAGGAATAAATGGCTATGGAGAGAGAGAGGGTAAATGGAGTTGAAATCAGCCATGATTGAATGGTGGAGTGCACTCGATGGGCCGAATGGCCTTATTTTCGCTCCTATATATTATGGTCTATGGTCTTACAGCCAGCACTGCCAGTGCTCCCGCCGTCCCTCAGCCAGCGCTGCCAGTGCTACCCCTACAGCCAGCACTGCCAATGCCACCCCACAGCCAACACTGACAGTGCACCCCCCGCCCCACAGCCAACTCTGCCAGTGCTCCCCCACAACCAGCACTGCCAGCTCTCCCCATTCACAGCCAGCACTGCCAGTGCTCCCCACAGCCAGCACAGCCAGTGCACCCACCACAGCCAGCACTGCCAGTGCACCACCCCACAGTGAGCACGGCCAGTGCTCCCCGCAGCCAGCACTGCAAGTGCTCGCCCCTCACAGCCAGCACTACCAGTGCTCACCCCCACGGCCTGCACTGCCATGCCCCACTCACACACAGCATTGCCAGTGCACCCCCACGCCCCACAGCCAGCGCTGCCAGTGCTCAGCCCCCCACGGCTATCCCTGCCAGTGCTCCCACCCACATACAGCACTGCCAGTGCACCCCCCACGTCCCAATGCCAGCAATGCCAGTGCTCAGCCCCCCACAGCCAGCCCTGCCAGCGCTCCGACCCACATCCAGCACTGATAGTTCTCCCCACAGAGAGAACTGCCAGTGCTCCTCAGCAGCCAGCACTGCCAGTGCTCCCGCCCTCCCACAGCCAGAAATGCCTGTCCTCCCCAAGCCAGCACTGCCAGTGCCCTCGCACTCCAACAGCCATCACTGCTAGTGCTACCGCTACAGCCAGCGCTAGAAAAGCCCACCAACAGGCAACACTGCCAGTGCTCGCCCCTCACAGCCAGCACTGCCAGTGCTCATCCCACAGCCAGCACTGCAATGCTCCACCCACACACAGCACAGCAAGTGCTCCCCACAGACAGCCCTGTCAGCGCTCCCCAAAGAGTCAGCACTGCCAGTGCTCCCCACAACCAGCACTGCCAGTGCACCCCACACATCCAGCACTGCAATTCCCCTCCCACATCCAGCACTGCCAGTTCTCCCCAGACACAGCACTGACAGTGCTCCCCCATCACAGCCAGCACTACCGGTGCTCCCCACAACCAGCACTGCCAGTGCTCCTCAGAACAAACACTCCCAGTGTTCCAAGCCTCCCACAGCCAGCAGTACCTGTGCTCCCCCATCAGCCAACACTGCCAGTGCTCCCACAGCCAACACTGCAAGTGCTTCCCCCCCATAGTTAGCACTGCCAGTGCAGCCCCACACATCTAGCACTGCCAGTGCGCCTCCCCATAATCTAGCACTGCCAGTGCTCCCACACACAGCCCGCATTGCCAGTGCTCCCCACAGCCAGCACTGCCTGTGCACCCACCACAAAGCCAGCATTGCCAGTGCTCCCCTACAGCCAGTACTGTGAGTGCTCAGCCTCACATTGAGCACTTCCAGTGCACCCCCTCAAAGCCAGCACTTCCAGTGCTCCCCACAGCCAGCAGTGCCAGTGCTCCCCACAATGCCAGCACTGGCTGTGCCCCCCCCCCAATGCCAGCACTACCAGTGCTCCCCACACCCAGCACTGCAAGAGCTACCCCTCACATCAGCACCACTAGTGCTCCCCACAGCCAGCATTGCCAGTGCTCCTCACACAGCCAGCACTGTCAGTGCTCCCCCCACACATCCAGCATTGTCAGTGCTCCCCCTACAGCCAGCATGCCAGTTATCCCCACAGCCAGCACTGCCGCTGCTTCTCAACAACCATCACTCCCAGAGCTCCTCCACTCAACCAGCATTGCCAGTTCTCCCCTCACAGCCAGCTCTGTCAGTGCTCCCACCACACAGCCAGCAATGTGAGTGCTCAGCCTCACATTGAGCACTGCCAGTGCTCCCCCTCATAGCCAGCACTGCCAGTGCTCCCCCCAAAGCCAGAACTGTAAGCTCTCCTCCTCACAAACAGCATTGCCAGGGCTCCCCTCACAGCCAGCACTGCCAGTTCTCCCCTCACAGCCAGCACTGTCAGTGCACCCCTCACACAGCCAGCACTGTCAGTGCTCCCCCCGCACAGCCAGCACTGTCAGTGCTCTCACCCACACAGCCAGCACTGTCAGTGCTCCCCCACACTGTCTGCACTGTCAGTGCTCCCACCACACAGCCAGCACTGTCAGTGCTCCCCCACACAGTCAGAACTGTCAGTGCACCCCTCACACAGCCAGCACTGTCAGTGCTCCCACTACACAGCCAGCACTGTCAGTGCTCACCCACACAGCCAGCACTGTCAGTGCTCTCCCCGCACAGCCAGCACAGTCAGTGCTCCCCACACAGCCAGCACTGTCAGTGCTCCCCAACACAGCCAGCACTGTCACTGCTCCCACCACACAGCCAGCACTGCCAGTGCTCTCACCCACACAGCCAGCACTGTCAGTGCTCCCCCACACAGCCAGCACTGTCAGTGCTGCCCTACACAGCCAGCACTGTCAGTGCTCACCCACACAGCCAGCAATGTCAGTGCTCCCCCCGCACAGCCAGCACAGTCAGTGCTCCCCACACAGCCAGCACTGTCAGTGCTCCCCCACACAGCCAGCACTGTCACTGCTCCCACCACACAGCCAGCACTGTCAGTGCTCTCACCCACACAGCCAGCAGCACTGTCAGTGCTCCCCACACAGCCAGCACTGTCAGTGCTGCCCTACACAGCTAGCACTGTCAGTGCTCCCACCACACGCCAGCACTGTCAGTGCTCCCACCACACAGCCATCACTGTCAGTGCTCCCCCCACACAGCCAGCACTGTCAGTGCTCTCACTCACACAGCCAGCACTGTCAGTGCTACCCCATACAGCCAGCACTGTCAGTGCTCCAACCACACAGCCAGCACTGTCAGTGCTCCCCCACACAGCCAGCACTGTCAGTGCTCCCCCACACCGCCAGCACTGTCAGTACTCCCCCACAGCCAACACCGCCTATGCAACCCCCACAAAACCAGCATTGTCAGTGCTCCCCTACAGCCAGCACTGCCAGTCATCCCCACAGCCAGCACTGCCACTGCTTGCCAACAACCAGCATTCACAGAGCTCCTCCTCACAAGCAGCAATGTCAGTGCTCCCCCCGCACAGCCAGCACAGTCAGTGCTCCCCACACAGCCAGCACTGTCAGTGCTCCCCCACACAGCCAGCACTGTCACTGCTCCCACCACACAGCCAGCACTGTCAGTGCTCTCACCCACACAGCCAGCACTGCCAGTGCTCCCCCACACAGCCAGCACTGTCAGTGCGGCCCTACACAGCCAGCACTGTCAGTGCTCCCACCACACGCCAGCACTGTCAGTGCTCCCACCACACAGCCATCACTGTCAGTGCTCCCCCCACACAGCCAGCACTGTCAGTGCTCTCACCCACACAGCCAGCACTGTCAGTGCTACCCCACACAACCAGCACTGTCAGTGCTCCAACCACACAGCCAGCACTGTCAGTGCTCCCCCACACAGCCAGCACTGTCAGTGCTCCCCCACACAGCCAGCACTGTCAGTACTCCCCTACAGCCAACACCGCCTATGCAACCCCCACAAAACCAGCATTGTCAGTGCTCCCCTACAGCCAGCACTGCCAGTCATCCCCACAGCCAGCACTGCCACTGCTTGCCAACAACCAGCACTCACAGAGCTCCTCCTCACAAGCAGCATTGTCAGTGCTCCCCCACACAGACAGCTCTGTCATTGCTCCCTCCACACAGCCAGCACTGTCAGTGCTCCACCCGCAGAGCCAGCACTGTCAGTGCTCCCACCGCACAGCCAGCACTGCAAGTGCTCAGCCCCACATTGAGCACTGCCAGTGCTCCTCCTCATAGCCAACACTGCCAGTGCTCCCCCAAAGCCAGCACTGTAAGCGCTCCTCCTCACAACCAGCATTGCCAGTGCTCCCCTCACAGCCAGCACTGCCAGTTCTTTCCTCACAGCCAGCACTGTCAGTGCTCCCACCAGACAGCCAGCACTGTCAGTGCTCCCACTACACAGCCAGCACTGTCAGTGCTCCCCCGACACAGCCAGCACTGTCAGTGCTCCCCCACAGAGCCATCACTGTCAGTGCTCTCACCCACACAGCCAGCACTGTCAGTGCTCACCCCGCACAGCCAGAACTGTCAGTGCTCCCCACACAGCCAGCACTGTCAGTGCTCCCACCACACAGCCAGCACTGTCAGTGCTCCCCCACACAGCCAGCACTGTCAGTGCTCCCCCACACAGCCAGCACTGCCAGTGCTCCCCACACAGCCAGCACTGTCAGTGCTCCCCCACACAGCCATCACAGTCAGTGCTCCCCCCACACAGCCAGCACTGTCAGTGCTCCCCCCGCACAGCCAGCACTGTCAGTGCTCTCACCCACACAGCCAGCACTGTCAGTGCTCCTCACGCAGAGTCAGCACTGTCAGTGCTCCCCCACACAGTCTGCACTGTCAGTGCTCCCCCGCACAGCCAGCACTGTCAGTGCTCCCACCACACAGCCAGCACTGTCAGTGCTCCCCCACACAGTCAGAACTGTCAGTGCACCCCTCACACAGCCAGCACTGTCAGTGCTCCCACTACACAGCCAGCACTGTCAGTGCTCACCCACACAGCCAGCACTGTCAGTGCTCTCCCCGCACAGCCAGCACAGTCAGTGCTCCCCACACAGCCAGCGCTGTCAGTGCTCCCCATCACAGCCAGCACTGTCACTGCTCCCACCACACAGCCAGCACTGCCAGTGCTCCCACCCACACAGCCAGCACTGTCAGTGCTCCCCCTACAGCCAGCACTGCCAGTTATCCCCCCAGCCAGCACTGCCACTGCTTCTCAACAACCAGCACTCCCAGAGCTCCTGCACACAACCAGCATTGCCAGTTCTCCCCTCACAGCCAGCTCTGTCAGTGCTCCCACCACACAGCCAGCAATGTGAGTGCTCAGCCTCACATTGAGCACTGCCAGTGCTCCCCCTCATAGCCAGCACTGCCAGTGCTCCCCCCAAAGCCAGAACTGTAAGCTCTCCTCCTCACGAACAGCATTGCCAGGGCTCCCCTCACAGCCAGCACTGCCAGTTCTCCCCTTACAGCCAGCACTGTCAGTGCTCCCACAACACAGCCAGCACTGTCAGTGCTCCCCCACACAGCCAGAACTGTCAGTGCACCCCTCACACAGCCAGCACTGTCAGTGCTCCCACTACACAGCCAGCACTGTCAGTGCTCACCCACACAGCCAGCAATGTCAGTGCTCCCCCCGCACAGCCAGCACAGTCAGTGCTCCCCACACAGCCAGCACTGTCAGTGCTCCCCCACACAGCCAGCACTGTCACTGCTCCCACCACACAGCCAGCACTGTCAGTGCTCTCACCCACGCAGCCAGCACTGTCAGTGCTCCCCCACACAGCCAGCACTGTCAATGCTGCCCTACACAGCCAGCACTGTCAGTGCTCCCACCACACGCTAGCACTGTCAGTGCTCCCACCACACAGCCATCACTGTCAGTGCTCCCCCCACACAGCCAGCACTGTCAGTGCTCTCACCCACACAGCCAGCACTGTCAGTGCTACCCCACACAGCCAGCACTGTCAGGGCTCCAACTACACAGCCAGCACTGTCAGTGCTCCCCCACACAGCCAGCACTGTCAGTGCTCCCCCACACAGCCAGCACTGTCAGTACTCCCCCACAGCCAACACCGCCTATGCAACCCCCACAAAACCAGCATTGTCAGTGCTCCCCTACAGCCAGCACTGCCAGTCATCCCCACAGCCAGCACTGCCACTGCTTGCCAACAACCAGCATTCACAGAGCTCCTCCTCACAAGCAGCAATGTCAGTGCTCCCCCCGCACAGCCAGCACAGTCAGTGCTCCCCACACAGCCAGCACTGTCAGTGCTCCCCCACACAGCCAGCACTGTCACTGCTCCCACCACACAGCCAGCACTGTCAGTGCTCTCACCCACACAGCCAGCACTGTCAGTGCTCCCCCACACAGCCAGCACTGTCAGTGCTGCCCTACACAGCCAGCACTGTCAGTGCTCCCACCACACGCCAGCACTGTCAGTGCTCCCACCACACAGCCATCACTGTCAGTGCTCCCCCCACACAGCCAGCACTGTCAGTGCTCTCACCCACACAGCCAGCACTGTCAGTGCTACCCCACACAGCCAGCACTGTCAGTGCTCCAACCACACAGCCAGCACTGTCAGTGCTCCCCCACACAGCCAGCACTGTCAGTGCTCCCCCACACAGCCAGCACTGTCAGTACTCCCCTACAGCCAACACCGCCTATGCAACCCCCACAAAACCAGCATTGTCAGTGCTCCCCTACAGCCAGCACTGCCAGTCATCCCCACAGCCAGCACTGCCACTGCTTGCCAACAACCAGCACTCACAGAGCTCCTCCTCACAAGCAGCATTGTCAGTGCTCCCCCACACAGACAGCTCTGTCATTGCTCCCTCCACACAGCCAGCACTGTCAGTGCTCCACCCGCAGAGCCAGCACTGTCAGTGCTCCCACCGCACAGCCAGCACTGTAAGTGCTCAGCCCCACATTGAGCACTGCCAGTGCTCCTCCTCATAGCCAACACTGCCAGTGCTCCCCCAAAGCCAGCACTGTAAGCGCTCCTCCTCACAACCAGCATTGCCAGTGCTCCCCTCACAGCCAGCACTGCCAGTTCTTTCCTCACAGCTAGCACTGTCAGTGCTCCCACCAGACAGCCAGCACTGTCAGTGCTCCCACTACACAGCCAGCACTGTCAGTGCTCCCCCGACACAGCCAGCACTGTCAGTGCTCCCCCACAGAGCCATCACTGTCAGTGCTCTCACCCACACAGCCAGCACTGTCAGTGCTCACCCCGCACAGCCAGAACTGTCAGTGCTCCCCACACAGCCAGCACTGTCAGTGCTCCCACCACACAGCCAGCACTGTCAGTGCTCCCCCACACAGCCAGCACAGTCAGTGCTCCCCCACACAGCCAGCACTGCCAGTGCTCCCCACACAGCCAGCACTGTCAGTGCTCCCCCACACAGCCATCACAGTCAGTGCTCCCCCCACACAGCCAGCACTGTCAGTGCTCCCCCCGCACAGCCAGCACTGTCAGTGCTCTCACCCACACAGCCAGCACTGTCAGTGCTCCTCACGCAGAGTCAGCACTGTCAGTGCTCCCCCACACAGTCTGCACTGTCAGTGCTCCCCCGCACAGCCAGCACTGTCAGTGCTCCCACCACACAGCCAGCACTGTCAGTGCTCCCCCACACAGTCAGAACTGTCAGTGCACCCCTCACACAGCCAGCACTGTCAGTGCTCCCTCTACACAGCCAGCACTGTCAGTGCTCACCCACACAGCCAGCACTGTCAGTGCTCTCCCCGCACAGCCAGCACAGTCAGTGCTCCCCACACAGCCAGCGCTGTCAGTGCTCCCCATCACAGCCAGCACTGTCACTGCTCCCACCACACAGCCAGCACTGCCAGTGCTCCCACCCACACAGCCAGCACTGTCAGTGCTCCCCCTACAGCCAGCACTGCCAGTTATCCCCCCAGCCAGCACTGCCACTGCTTCTCAACAACCAGCACTCCCAGAGCTCCTGCACACAACCAGCATTGCCAGTTCTCCCCTCACAGCCAGCTCTGTCAGTGCTCCCACCACACAGCCAGCAATGTGAGTGCTCAGCCTCACATTGAGCACTGCCAGTGCTCCCCCTCATAGCCAGCACTGCCAGTGCTCCCCCCAAAGCCAGAACTGTAAGCTCTCCTCCTCACGAACAGCATTGCCAGGGCTCCCCTCACAGCCAGCACTGCCAGTTCTCCCCTTACAGCCAGCACTGTCAGTGCTCCCACAACACAGCCAGCACTGTCAGTGCTCCCCACACAGCCAGAACTGTCAGTGCACCCCTCACACAGCCAGCACTGTCAGTGCTCCCACTACACAGCCAGCACTGTCAGTGCTCACCCACACAGCCAGCAATGTCAGTGCTCCCCCCGCACAGCCAGCACAGTCAGTGCTCCCCACACAGCCAGCACTGTCAGTGCTCCCCCACACAGCCAGCACTGTCACTGCTCCCACCACACAGCCAGCACTGTCAGTGCTCTCACCCACGCAGCCAGCACTGTCAGTGCTCCCCCACACAGCCAGCACTGTCAGTGCTGCCCTACACAGCCAGCACTGTCAGTGCTCCCACCACACGCTAGCACTGTCAGTGCTCCCACCACACAGCCATCACTGTCAGTGCTCCCCCCACACAGCCAGCACTGTCAGTGCTCTCACCCACACAGCCAGCACTGTCAGTGCTACCCCACACAGCCAGCACTGTCAGGGCTCCAACCACACAGCCAGCACTGTCAGTGCTCCCCCACAAAGCCAGCACTGTCAGTGCTCCCCCACACAGCCAGCACTGTCAGTACTCCCCCACAGCCAACACCGCCTATGCAACCCCCACAAAACCAGCATTGTCAGTGCTCCCCTACAGCCAGCACTGCCAGTCATCCCCACAGCCAGCACTGCCACTGCTTGCCAACAACCAGCACTCACAGAGCTCCTCCTCACAAGCAGCATTGTCAGTGCTCCCCCACACAGACAGCTCTGTCAGTGCTCCCTCCACACAGCCAGCACTGTCAGCGCTCCCCCCGCAGAGCCAGCACTGTCAGTGCTCCCACCGCACAGCCAGCACTGTGAGTGCTCAGCCCCACATTGAGCACTGCCAGTGCTCCCCCTCATAGCCAACACTGCCAGTGCTCCCCCAAAGCCAGCACTGTAAGCGCTCCTCCTCACAACCAGCATTGCCAGTGCTCCCCTCACAGCCAGCACTGCCAGTTCTTTCCTCACAGCCAGCACTGTCAGTGCTCCCACCAGACAGCCAGCACTGTCAGTGCTCCCACTACACAGCCAGCACTGTCAGTGCTCCCCCGACACAGCCAGCACTGTCAGTGCTCCCCCACAGAGCCATCACTGTCAGTGCTCTCACCCACACAGCCAGCACTGTCAGTGCTCACCCCGCACAGCCAGAACTGTCTGTGCTCCCCCACACAGCCAGCACTGTCAGTGCTCCCACCACACAGCCAGCACTGTCAGTGCTCCCCCACACAGCCAGCACTGTCAGTGTTCCCCCACACAGCCAGCACTGCCAGTGCTCCCCACACAGCCAGCACTGTCAGTGCTCCCCCACACAGCCAGCACAGTCAGTGCTCCCCCCACACAGCCAGCACTGTCAGTGCTCCCCCCGCACAGCCAGCACTGTCAGTGCTCTCACCCACACAGCCAGCACTGTCAGTGCTCCTCACGCAGAGTCAGCACTGTCAGTGCTCCCCCACACAGTCTGCACTGTCAGTGCTCCCCCGCACAGCCAGCACAGTCAGTGCTCCCCACACAGCCAGCACTGTCAGTGCTCCCCAACACAGCCAGCACTGTCACTGCTCCCACCACACAGCCAGCACTGCCAGTGCTCTTACCCACACAGCCAGCACTGTCAGTGCTCCCCCGCACAGCCAGCACTGTCAGTGCTGCCCTACACAGCCAGCACTGTCAGTGCTCACACCACACGCCAGCACTGTCAGTGCTCCCACCACACAGCCATCGCTGTCAGTGCTCCCCCCACACAGACAGCACTGTCAGTGCTCTCACCCACACAGCCAGCACTGCCAGTGCTCCCCACAACCAGCACAGCCAGTGCTCCCACCACAGCCAACACTGCCAGTGCTCCACCCCACAGAGAGCACGGCCAGTGCCCCCGCAGCGAGCACTGCCAGTGCTCGCCCCTCACAGCCAGCACTGCCAGTGCTCATCCCACAGCCAGCACTGCCATGCTCCACCCACACACAGCACAGCAAGTGCTCCCCACAGACAGCCCTGTCAGCGCTCCCCAAAGAGTCAGCACTGCCAGTGCTCCCCACAACCAGCACTGCCAGTGCACCCCACACATCCAGCACTGCAATTCCCCTCCCACATCCAGCACTGCCAGTTCTCCCCAGACACAGCACTGACAGTGCTCCCCCATCACAGCCAGCACTACCGGTGCTCCCCACAACCAGCACTGCCAGTGCTCCTCAGAACAAACACTCCCAGTGTTCCAAGCCTCCCACAGCCAGCAGTACCTGTGCTCCCCCATCAGCCAACACTGCCAGTGCTCCCACAGCCAACACTGCAAGTGCTTCCCCCCCCATAGTTAGCACTGCCAGTGCAGCCCCACACATCTAGCACTGCCAGTGCGCCTCCCCATAGTCTAGCACTGCCAGTGCTCCCACACACAGCCCGCATTGCCAGTGCTCCCCACAGCCAGCACTGCCTGTGCACCCACCACAAAGCCAGCATTGCCAGTGCTCCCCTACAGCCAGTACTGTGAGTGCTCAGCCTCACATTGAGCACTTCCAGTGCACCCCCTCACAGCCAGCAATTCCAGTGCTACCACAGCCAGCAGTGCCACTGCTCCCCACAAAGCCAGCACTGGCTGTGCCCTCTCCCCCCCCAAGGCCAGCACTACCAGTGCTCCCCACACCCAGCACTGCAAGAGCTCCCCCTCACATCAGCACCCCTAGTGCTCCCCACAGCCAGCACTGCCAGTGCTCCTCACACAGCCAGCACTGTCTGCGCACCCCACACAAAGCCAGCATTGTCAGTGCTCCCCCTACAGCCAGCACTGCCAGTTATCCCCACAGCCAGCACTGCCACTGCTTCTCAACAACCAGCACTCCCAGATCTCCTGCACACAACCAGCATTGCCAGTTCTCCCCTCACAGCCAGCTCTGTCAGTGCTCCCACCACACAGCCAGCAATGTGAGTGCTCAGCCTCACATTGAGCACTGCCAGTGCCCCCCGCCCCCTCATAGCCAGCACTGCCAGTGCTCCCCCCAAAGCCAGAACTGTAAGCCCTCCTCCTCACAAACAGAATTGCCAGGGCTCCCCTCACAGCCAGCACTGCCAGTTCTCCCCTCACAGCCAGCACTGTCAGTGCTCCCACAACACAGCCAGCACTGTCAGTGCTTCCCCACACAGCCAGAACTGTCAGTGCACCCCTCACACAGCCAGCACTGTCATTGCTCCCACTACACAGCCAGCACTGTCAGTGCTCACCCCACACAGACAGCACTGTCAGTGCTCTCACCCACACAGCCAGCACTGCCAGTGCTCCCCACAGCCAGCACAGCCAGTGCTCCCGCCACAGCCAACACTGCCAGTGCTCCACCCCACAGAGAGCACGGCCAGTGCCCCCGCAGCGAGCACTGCCAGTGCTCGCCCCTCACAGCCAGCACTGCCAGTGCTCATCCCACAGCCAGCACTGCCATAGAACATAGAACATAGAAAATACAGCACAGAACAGGCCCTTCGGCCCACGATGTTGTGCCGAACCTTTGTCCTAGATTAATCATAGATTATCATTGAATCTACAGTGCAGAAGGAGGCCATTCGGCCCCCTGAGTCTGCACCAGCTCTTGGAAAGAGCACCCTACCCAAACTCAACACCTCCACCCAACACCAAGGGCAATTTTGACATTAAGGGCAATTTATCATTGGCCAATTCACCTAACCCGCACATCTTTGGACTGTGGGAGGAAACCGGAGCACCCGGAGGAAACCCACGCAGACACGGGGAGGACGTGCAGACTCCACACAGACAATGACCCAAGCCGAAATCGAACCTGGGACCATGGATCTGTGAAGCAATTGTGCTATCCACAATGCTACCGTGCTGCCCTTAAGAACAAATAAATCTACACTATATAATTTTCCCGTAATCCATGTACCTATCCAACAGCTGCTTGAAGGTCACTAATGTTTCTGACTCAACTACTTCCACAGGCAGTGCATTCCATGCCCCCACTACTCTCTGGTTAAAGAACCTACCTCTGATATCCCTCCTATACCTTCCACCTTTCACCTTAAATTTATGTCCCCTTGTAATGGTGTGTTCCACCTGGGGAAAAAGTCTCTGACTGTCTACTCTATCTATTCCCCTGATCATCTTATAAACCTCTATCAAGTCGCCCCTCATCCTTCTCCGCTCTAATGAGAAAAGGCCTAGCACCCTCAACCTTTCCTCGTAAGACCTACTCTCCATTCCAGGCAACATCCTGGTAAATCTTCTTTGCACCTTTTCCAGAGCTTCCACATCCTTCCTAAAATGAGGCGACCAGAACTGTACACAGTACTCCAAATGTGGCCTTACCAAAGTTTTGTACAGCTGCATCATCACCTCACGGCTCTTAAATTCAATCCCTCTGTTAATGAACGCGAGCACACCATAGGCCTTCTTCACAGCTCTATCCACTTGAGTGGCAACTTTCAAAGATGTATGAACATAGACCCCAAGGTCTCTCTGCTCCTCCACAATGCCAAGAACTCTACCGTTAACCCTGTATTCCGCATTCATATTTGTCCTTCCAAAATGGACAACCTCACACTTTTCAGGGTTAGACTCCATCTGCCACTTCTCAGCCCAGCTCTGCATCCTATCTATGTCTCTTTGCAGCCGACAACAGCCCTTCTTACTATCCACAACTCCACCAATCTTTGTATCGTCTGCAAATTTACTGACCCACCCTTCAACTCCCTCATCCAAGTCATTAATGAAAATCACAAACAGCAGAGGACCCAGAACTGATCCCTGCGGTACGCCACTGGTAACTGGGATCCAGGCTGAATATTTGCCATCCACCACCACTCTCTGACTTCTATCGGTTAGCCAGTTCGTTATCCAACTGGCCAAATTTCCCACTATCCCATGCCTCCTTACTTTGTGCAGAAGCCTACCATGGGGAACTTTATCAAATGCCTTACTAAAATCCATGTACACTACATCCACTGCTTTACCTTCATCCACATGCTTGGTCACCTCCTCAAAGAATTCAATAAGATTTGTAAGGCAAGACCTACCCCTCACAAATCCGTGCTGACTATCCCTAATCAAGCAGTGTCTTTCCAGATGCTCAGAAATCCTATCCTTCAGTACCCTTTCCATTACTTTGCCTACTACCGAAGTAAGACTAACTGGCCTGTAATTCCCAGGGTTATCCCTAGTTCCTTTTTTGAACAGGGGCACGACATTCGCCACTCTCCAATCCCCTGGTACCACCCCTGTTGACAGTGAGGACGAAAAGATAATTGCCAACGGCTCTGCAATTTCATCTCTTGCTTCCCATAGAATCCTTGGATATAACCCGTCAGGCCCGGGGGACTTGTCTATCCTCAAGTTTTTCAAAATGCCCAACACATCTTCCTTCCTAACAAGTATTTCCTCGAGCTTACCAATCTGTTTCACACTGTCCTCTCCAACAATATCGCCCCTCTCATTTGTAAATACAGAAGAAAAGTACTCGTTCAAGACCTCTCCTATCTCTTCAGACTCAATACACAATCTCCCGCTACTGTCCTTGATCGGACCTACCCTCGCTCTAGTCATTCTCATATTTCTCACATATGTGTAAAAGGCCTTGGGGTTTTCTTTGATCCTACCCGCCAAAGATTGTTCATGCCCTCTCTTAGCTCTCCTAATCCCTTTCTTCAGGTCCCTCCTGGCTATCTTGTATCCCTCCAATGCCCTGTCTGAACCTTGTTTCCTCAGCCTTACATAAGTCACCTTTTTCCTCTTAACAAGACATTCAACCTGTCTTGTCAACCATGGTTCCCTCACTCGACCATCTCTTCCCTGCCTGACAGGGACATACATATCAAGGCCATGCTCCACCCACACACAGCACAGCAAGTGCTCCCCACAGACAGCCCTGTCAGCGCTCCCCAAAGAGTCAGCACTGCCAGTGCTCCCCACAACCAGCACTGCCAGTGCACCCCACACATCCAGCACTGCAATTCCCCTCCCACATCCAGCACTGCCAGTTCTCCCCAGACACAGCACTGACAGTGCTCCCCATCACAGCCAGCACTACCGGTGCTCCCCACAACCAGCACTGCCAGTGCTCCTCAGAACAAACACTCCCAGTGTTCCAAGCCTCCCACAGCCAGCAGTACCTGTGCTCCCCCATCAGCCAACACTGCCAGTGCTCCCACAGCCAACACTGCAAGTGCTTCCCCCCCATAGTTAGCACTGCCAGTGCAGCCCCACACATCTAGCACTGCCAGTGCGCCTCCCCATAATCTAGCACTGCCAGTGCTCTCACACACAGCCCGCATTGCCAGTGCTCCCCACAGCCAGCACTGCCTGTGCACCCACCACAAAGCCAGCATTGCCAGTGCTCCCCTACAGCCAGTACTGTGAGTGCTCAGCCTCACATTGAGCACTTCCAGTGCACCCCCTCAAAGCCAGCACTTCCAGTGCACCCCCTCATAGCCAGCACTGCCAGTGCTCCCCCAAAGCCAGAACTGTAAGCCCTCCTCCTCACAAACAGAATTGCCAGGGCTCCCCTCACAGCCAGCACTGCCAGTTCTCCCCTCACAGCCAGCACTGCCAGTTCTCCCCTCACAGCCAGCACTGTCAGTGCTCCCACAACACAGCCAGCACTGTCTGTGCTTCCCCACACAGCCAGAACTGTCAGTGCACCCCTCACACAGCCAGCACTGTCAGTGCTCCCACTACACAGCCAGCACTGTCAGTGCTCACCCACACAGCCAGCACTGTCAGTGCTCCCCCCGCACAGACAGCACAGTCAGTGCTCTCCACACAGCCAGCACTGCCAGTGCTCCCCACAACCAGCACAGCCAGTGCTCCCCCACACAGCCAGCACTGTCAGTTCTCCCCAACACAGCCAGCACTGACACTGCTCCCACCACACAGCCAGCACTGCCAGTGCTCTCACCCACACAGCCAGCACTGTCAGTGCTCCCCCACACAGCCAGCACTGTCAGTGCTGCCCTACACAGCCAGCACTGTCAGTGCTCACACCACACGCCAGCACTGTTAGTGCTCCCACCACACAGCCATCGCTGTCAGTGCTCCCCCACACAGACAGCACTGTCAGTGCTCTCACCCACACAGCCAGCACTGCCAGTGCTCCCCACAACCAGCACAGCCAGTGCTCCCACCACAGCCAACACTGCCAGTGCTCCACCCCACAGAGAGCACGGCCAGTGCCCCCGCAGCGAGCACTGCCAGTGCTCGCCCCTCACAGCCAGCACTGCCCGTGCTCAT
This sequence comes from Scyliorhinus torazame, assembly GCF_047496885.1. NCBI lineage: Eukaryota > Metazoa > Chordata > Chondrichthyes > Carcharhiniformes > Scyliorhinidae > Scyliorhinus > Scyliorhinus torazame. Next base: position 96,387,909 of record NC_092726.1, on the reverse strand, counting down.
CCCACAGCCAGCACTGCCATGCTCCACCCACACACAGCACAGCAAGTGCTTCCCACAGACAGCCCTGTCAGCGCTCCCCAAAGAGTCAGCACTGCCAGTGCTCCCCACCACCAGCACTGCCAGTGCACCCCACACATCCAGCACTGCAATTCCCCTCCCACATCCAGCACTGCCAGTTCTCCCCAGACACAGCACTGACAGTGCTCCCCATCACAGCCAGCACTACCGGTGCTCCCCACAACCAGCACTGCCAGTGCTCCTCAGAACAAACACTCCCAGTGTTCCAAGCCTCCCACAGCCAGCAGTACCTGTGCTCCCCCATCAGCCAACACTGCCAGTGCTCCCACAGCCAACACTGCAAGTGCTTCCCCCCATAGTTAGCACTGCCAGTGCAGCCCCACACATCTAGCACTGCCAGTGCGCCTCCCCATAATCTAGCACTGCCAGTGCTCCCACACACAGCCCGCATTGCCAGTGCTCCCCACAGCCAGCACTGCCTGTGCACCCACCACAAAGCCAGCATTGCCAGTGCTCCCCTACAGCCAGTACTGTGAGTGCTCAGCCTCACATTGAGCACTTCCAGTGCACCCCCTCACAGCCAGCAATTCCAGTGCTACCACAGCCAGCAGTGCCACTGCTCCCCACAAAGCCAGCACTGGCTGTGCCCTCTCCCCCCCCAAGGCCAGCACTACCAGTGCTCCCCACACCCAGCACTGCAAGAGCTCCCCCTCACATCAGCACCCCTAGTGCTCCCCACAGCCAGCACTGCCAGTGCTCCTCACACAGCCAGCACTGTCTGCGCACCCCACACAAAGCCAGCATTGTCAGTGCTCCCCCTACAGCCAGCACTGCCAGTTATCCCCACAGCCAGCACTGCCACTGCTTCTCAACAACCAGCACTCCCAGAGCTCCTGCACACAACCAGCATTGCCAGTTCTCCCCTCACAGCCAGCTCTGTCAGTGCTCCCACCACACAGCCAGCAATGTGAGTGCTCAGCCTTACATTGAGCACTGCCAGTGCCCCCCCCCCTCATAGCCAGCATTGCCAGTGCTCCCCCAAAGCCAGAACTGTAAGCCCTCCTCCTCACAAACAGAATTGCCAGGGCTCCCCTCACAGCCAGCACTGCCAGTTCTCCCCTCACAGCCAGCACTGTCAGTGCTCCCACAACACAGCCAGCACTGTCAGTGCTTCCCCACACAGCCAGAACTGTCAGTGCACCCCTCACACAACCAGCACTGTCAGTGCTCCCACTACACAGCCAGCACTGTCAGTGCTCACCCACACAGCCAGCACTGTCAGTGCTCCCCCGCACAGACAGCACAGTCAGTGCTCCCCACACAGCCAGCACTGTCAGTGCTCCCCCACACAGCCAGCACTGTCACTGCTCCCACCACACAGCCAGCACTGTCAGTGCTCTCACACACACTGCCAGCACTGTCAGTGCTCCCCACACAGCCAGCACTGTCAGTGCTGCCCTACACAGCCAGCACTGTCAGTGCTCCCACCACACGCCAGCACTGTCAGTGCTCCCACCACACAGCCATCACTGTCAGTGCTCCCCCCACACAGCCAGCACTGTCAGTGCGCTCACCCACACAGCCAGCACTGTCAGTGCTACCCCACACAGCCAGCACTGTCAGTGCTCCAACCACACAGCCAGCACTGTCAGTGCTCCCCCACACAGCCAGCACTGTCAGTGCTCCCCCACACAGCCAGAACTGTCAGTACTCCCCCACAGCCAACACCGCCTATGCAACCCACACAAAACCAGCATTGTCAGTGCTCCCCTACAGCCGGCATGCCCGTCATCCCCACAGACAGCACTGCCACTGCTTGCCAACAACCAGCACTCACAGAGCTCCTCCTCACAAGCAGCATTGTCAGTGCTCCCCCACACAGACAGCACTGTCAGTGCTCGCTCCACACAGCCAGCACTGTCAGTGCTCCCCCCACACAGCGAGCACTGTCAGTGCTCCCCACACACAGCCAGCACTGTCAGTGCTCCCACCGCACAGCCAGCACTGTGAGTGCTCAGCCCCACATTGAGCACTGCCAGTGCTCCCCCTCATAGCCAGCACTGCCAGTGCTCCCCCACAGCCAGCACTGCCACTGCTTGCCAACAACCAGCACACACAGAGCTCCTACTCACAACCAGCATTGTCAGTGCTCCCCCACACAGACAGCACTGTCAGTGCTCCCTCCACACAGCCAGCACTGTCAGTGCTCCCCCCACAGAGCCAGCACTGTCAGTGCTCCCACCGCACAGCCAGCACTGTGAGTGCTCAGCCCCACATTGAGCACTGCCAGTGCCCCCCCCTCATAGCCAGCACTGCCAGTGCTCCCCCAAAGGCAGCACTGTAAGCGCTCCTCCTCACCCAGCATTGCCAGTGCTCCCCTCACAGCCAGCACTGCCAGTTCTCCCCTCACAGCCAGCACTGTCAGTGCTCCCACCAGACAGCCAGCACTGTAAGTGCTCCCACTACACAGCCAGCACTGTCAGTGCTCCCCCGACACAGCCAGCACTGTCAGTGCTCCCCCACACAGCCAGCACAGTCAGTGCTCACCCCGCACAGCCAGAACTGTCAGTGCTCCCCCACACAGCCAGCACTGTCAGTGCTCCCACCACACAGCCAGCACTGTCAGTGCTCCCCACACAGCCAGCACTGTCAGTGCTCCCCCACACAGCCAGCACTGCCAGTGCTCTCCACACAGCCAGCACTGTCAGTGCTCCCCCACACAGCCAGCACAGTCAGTGCTGCCCCCACACAGCCAGCACTGTCAGTGCTCCCCCCGCACAGCCAGCACTGTCAGTGCTCTCACCCACACAGCCAGCACTGTCAGTGCTCCTCACGCAGAGTCAGCACTGTCAGTGCTCCCGCACACAGTCTGCACTGTCAGTGCTCCCCCCGTACAGCCAGCACTGTCAGTGCTCCCACCACACAGCCAGCACTGTCAGTGCTCCCCCACACAGTCAGAACTGTCAGTGCACCCCTCACACAGCCAGCACTGTCAGTGCTCCCACTACACAGCCAGCACTGTCAGTGCTCACCCACACAGCCAGCACTGTCAGTGCTCTCCCCGCACAGCCAGCACAGTCAGTGCTCCCCAAAACAGCCAGCACTGTCACTGCTCCCACCACACAGCCAGCACTGACAGTGCTCTCACACACACAGCCAACACTGTCAGTGCTCCCCCACACAGCCAGCACTGTCAGTGCTGCCCTACGCAGCCAGCACTGTCAGTGCTCTCCCCACACAGCCAGCAATGTCAGTGCTCCCCACACACAGCCAGCACTGTCAGTGCTCCCCATGCACAGCAAGCACTGTCAGTGCTCCCCCACACAGCCAGCACTGTCAGCGCTCCCAACACACAGCCAGCACTGTCAGTGCTCTCACACACACTGCCAGCACTGTCAGTGCTCCCCACACAGCCAGCACTGTCAGTGCTGCCCTACACAGCCAGCACTGTCAGTGCTCCCACCACACGCCAGCACTGTCAGTGCTCCCACCACACAGCCATCACTGTCAGTGCTCCCCCCACACAGCCAGCACTGTCAGTGCGCTCACCCACACAGCCAGCACTGTCAGTGCTACCCCACATAGCCAGCACTGTCAGTGCTCCAACCACACAGCCAGCACTGTCAGTGCTCCCCCACACAGCCAGCACTGTCAGTGCTCCCCCACACAGCCAGAACTGTCAGTACTCCCCCACAGCCAACACCGCCTATGCAACCCACACAAAACCAGCATTGTCAGTGCTCCCCTACAGCCGGCATGCCCGTCATCCCCACAGACAGCACTGCCACTGCTTGCCAACAACCAGCACTCACAGAGCTCCTCCTCACAAGCAGCATTGTCAGTGCTCCCCCACACAGACAGCACTGTCAGTGCTCGCTCCACACAGCCAGCACTGTCAGTGCTCCCCCCACACAGCGAGCACTGTCAGTGCTCCCCACACACAGCCAGCACTGTCAGTGCTCCCACCGCACAGCCAGCACTGTGAGTGCTCAGCCCCACATTGAGCACTGCCAGTGCTCCCCCTCATAGCCAGCACTGCCAGTGCTCCCCCACAGCCAGCACTGCCACTGCTTGCCAACAACCAGCACTCACAGAGCTCCTACTCACAACCAGCATTGTCAGTGCTCCCCCACACAGACAGCACTGTCAGTGCTCCCTCCACACAGCCAGCACTGTCAGTGCTCCCCCCACAGAGCCAGCACTGTCAGTGCTCCCACCGCACAGCCAGCACTGTGAGTGCTCAGCCCCACATTGAGCACTGCCAGTGCCCCCCCCTCATAGCCAGCACTGCCAGTGCTCCCCCAAAGGCAGCACTGTAAGCGCTCCTCCTCACCCAGCATTGCCAGTGCTCCCCTCACAGCCAGCACTGCCAGTTCTCCCCTCACAGCCAGCACTGTCAGTGCTCCCACCAGACAGCCAGCACTGTAAGTGCTCCCACTACACAGCCAGCACTGTCAGTGCTCCCCCGACACAGCCAGCACTGTCAGTGCTCCCCCACACAGCCAGCACAGTCAGTGCTCACCCCGCACAGCCAGAACTGTCAGTGCTCCCCCACACAGCCAGCACTGTCAGTGCTCCCACCACACAGCCAGCACTGTCAGTGCTCCCCACACAGCCAGCACTGTCAGTGCTCCCCCACACAGCCAGCACTGCCAGTGCTCTCCACACAGCCAGCACTGTCAGTGCTCCCCCACACAGCCAGCACAGTCAGTGCTGCCCCCACACAGCCAGCACTGTCAGTGCTCCCCCCGCACAGCCAGCACTGTCAGTGCTCTCACCCACACAGCCAGCACTGTCAGTGCTCCTCACGCAGAGTCAGCACTGTCAGTGCTCCCGCACACAGTCTGCACTGTCAGTGCTCCCCCCGTACAGCCAGCACTGTCAGTGCTCCCACCACACAGCCAGCACTGTCAGTGCTCCCCCACACAGTCAGAACTGTCAGTGCACCCCTCACACAGCCAGCACTGTCAGTGCTCCCACTACACAGCCAGCACTGTCAGTGCTCACCCACACAGCCAGCACTGTCAGTGCTCTCCCCGCACAGCCAGCACAGTCAGTGCTCCCCAAAACAGCCAGCACTGTCACTGCTCCCACCACACAGCCAGCACTGACAGTGCTCTCACACACACAGCCAACACTGTCAGTGCTCCCCCACACAGCCAGCACTGTCAGTGCTGCCCTACGCAGCCAGCACTGTCAGTGCTCTCCCCACACAGCCAGCAATGTCAGTGCTCCCCACACACAGCCAGCACTGTCAGTGCTCCCCATGCACAGCAAGCACTGTCAGTGCTCCCCCACACAGCCAGCACTGTCAGCGCTCCCAACACACATCCAGCACTGTCAGTGCTCCCCACACACAGCCAGCAATGTCAATGCTCCCCCCGCACAGCCAGCACTGTCAGTGCTCCCCCACACAGCCAGCACTGTCAGCGCAACCAACACAGCCATCACTTTCAGTGCTCCCACCACACAGCCAGCACTGTCAGAGCTGCCCTACACAGCCAGCACTGTCAGTGCTCCCACCACACGCCAGCACTGTCAGTGCTCCCACCACACAGACATCACTGTCAGTGCTCCCCCCACACAGCCAGCACTGTCAGTGCTCTCACCCACACAGCCAGCACTGTCAGTGCTACCCCACACAGCCAGCACTGTCAGTGCTCCCACCACACAGCCAGCACTGTCAGTGCTCCCCCACACAGCCAGCACTGTCACTGCTCCCACCACACAGCCAGCACTGTCAGTGCTCTCACCCTCACAGCCAGCACTGTCAGTGCTCCCCCACACAGCCAGCACTGTCAGAGCTGCCCTACACAGCCAGCACTGTCAGTGCTCCCACCACACGCCAGCACTGTCAGTGCTCCCACCACACAGACATCACTGTCAGTGCTCCCCCCACTCAGCCAGCACTGTCAGTGCTCTCACCCACACAGCTAGCACTGTCAGTGCTACCCCACACAGCCAGCACTGTCAGTGCTCCCACCACACAGCCAGCACTGTCAGTGCTCCCCCACACAGCCAGCACTGTCAGTGCTCCCCCCACACAGCCAGCACTGTCAGTACTCCCCCACAGCCAACACTGCCTGTGCAACCCCCACAAAACCAGCATTGTCAGTGCTCCCCTACAGCCAGCATGCCAGTCATTCCCACAGCCAGCACTGCCACTGCTTGCCAACAACCAGCACTCACAGAGCTCCTCCTCACAAACAGCATTGTCAGTGCTCCCCCACACAGACAGCACTGTCAGTGCTCCCCCCACACAGCCAGCACTGTTAGTGCTCCCCCCGCAGAGCCAGCACTGTCAGTGCCCGCCCGCCGCACAGCCAGCACTGTGAGTGCTCAGCCTCACATTGAGCACTGCCAGTGCTCCCCCTCATAGCCAGCACTGCCTGTGCTCCCCCAAAGCCAGCACTGTAAGCGCTCCTCCTCACAACCAGCATTGCCAGTGCTCCCCTCACAGCCAGCACTGCCATTTCTCCCCTCTCAGCCAGCACTGTCAGTGCTCCCACCAGACAGCCAGTACTGTCAGTGCTCCCACTACACAGCCAGCACTGTGAGTGCTCCCCCGACACAGCCAGCACTGTCAGTGCTCCCCCCACAAAGCCAGCACTGTCAGTGCTCTCACCCACACAGCCAGCACTGTCAGTGCTCACCCCGCACAGCCAGCACTGTCAGTGCTCCCCACACAGCAGGCACTGTCAGTGCTCCCCCACACAGCCAGCACTGTCAGTGCTCCCCCCACACAGCCAGCACTGTCAGTACTCCCCCACAGCCAACACTGCCTGTGCAACCCCCACAAAACCAGCATTGTCAGTGCTCCCCTACAGCCAGCATGCCTGTCATTCCCACAGCCAGCACTGCCACTGCTTGCCAACAACCAGCACTCACAGAGCTCCTCCTCACAACCAGCATTGTCAGTGCTCCCCCACACAGACAGCACTGTCAGTGCTCCCCCCACACAGCCAGCACTGTTAGTGCTCCCCCCGCAGAGCCAGCACTGTCAGTGCCCGCCCGCCGCACAGCCAGCACTGTGAGTGCTCAGCCTCACATTGAGCACTGCCAGTGCTCCCCCTCATAGCCAGCACTGCCTGTGCTCCCCCAAAGCCAGCACTGTAAGCGCTCCTCCTCACAACCAACATTGCCAGTGCTCCCCTCACAGTCAGCACTGCCAGTTCTCCCCTCACAGCCAGCACTGTCAGTGCTCCCACCAGACAGCCAGTACTGGCAGTGCTCCCACTAGACAGCCAGCACTGTCAGTGCTACCCCGACACAGCCAGCACTGTCAGTGCTCCCCCCACAAAGCCAGCACTGTCAGTGCTCTCACCCACACAGCCAGCACTGTCAGTGCTCCCCACACAGCCAGCACTGTCAGTGCTCTCACCCACACAGCCAGCACTGTCAGCGCTCCCCCACACAGCAGCACTGTCAGTGCTCCCCCACACTGCCAGCACTGTCAGTGCTCTCCCCACACAGCCAGCAATGTCAGTGCTCCCCACACACAGCCAGCACTGTCAGTGCTCCCCATGCACATCCAGCACTGTCAGTGCTCCCCCACACAGCCAGCACTGTCAGCGCTCCCAACACACATCCAGCACTGTCAGTGCTCCCCACACACAGCCAGCAATGTCAATGCTCCCCCGCACAGCCAGCACTGTCAGTGCTCCACCACACAGCCAGCACTGTCAGCGCTCCCAACACAGCCATCACTTTCAGTGCTCCCACCACACAGCCAGCACTGTCACTGCTCCCACCACACAGCCAGCACTGTCAGTGCTCTCACCCACACAGCCAGCACTGTCAGTGCTCCCCCACACAGCCAGCACTGTCAGAGCTGCCCTACACAGCCAGCACTGTCAGTGCTCCCACCACACGCCAGCACTGTCAGTGCTCCCACCACACAGACATCACTGTCAGTGCTCCCCCCACACAGCCAGCACTGTCAGTGCTCTCACCCACACAGCCAGCACTGTCAGTGCTCCCCCACGCAGCCAGCACTGTCAGCGCTCCCAACACACATCCAGCACTGTCAGTGCTCCCCACACACAGCCAGCAATGTCAATGCTCCCCCCGCACAGCCAGCACTGTCAGTGCTCCCCCACACAGCCAGCACTGTCAGCGCTCCCAACACAGCCATCACTTTCAGTGCTCCCACCACACAGCCAGCACTGTCACTGCTCCCACCACACAGCCAGCACTGTCAGTGCTCTCACCCACACAGCCAGCACTGTCAGTGCTCCCCCACACAGCCAGCAATGTCAGAGCTGCCCTACACAGCCAGCACTGTCAGTGCTCCCACCACACGCCAGTACTGTCAGTGCTCCCACCACACAGACATCACTGTTAGTGCTCCCCCCACACAGCCAGCACTGTCAGTGCTCTCACCCACACAGCCAGCACTGTCAGTGCTACCCCACACAGCCAGCACTGTCAGTGCTCCCACCACACAGCCAGCACTGTCAGTGCTCCCCCACACAGCCAGCACTGTCAGTGCTCCCCCCACACAGCCAGCACTGTCAGTACTCCCCCACAGCCAACACTGCCTGTGCAACCCCCACAAAACCAGCATTGTCAGTGCTCCCTTACAGCCAGCATGCCAGTCATTCCCACAGCCAGCACTGCCACTGCTTGCCAACAACCAGCACTCACAGAGCTCCTCCTCACAAACAGCACTGTCAGTGCTCCCCCCACAAAGCCAGCACTGTCAGTGCTCTCACCCACACAGCCAGCACTGTCAGTGCTCACCCCGCACAGCCAGCACTGTCAGTGCTCCCCACACAGCAGGCACTGTCAGTGCTCCCCCACACAGCCAGCACTGTCAGTGCTCCCCCCACACAGCCAGCACTGTCAGTACTCCCCCACAGCCAACACTGCCTGTGCAACCCCCACAAAACCAGCATTGTCAGTGCTCCCCTACAGCCAGCATGCCTGTCATTCCCACAGCCAGCACTGCCACTGCTTGCCAACAACCAGCACTCACAGAGCTCCTCCTCACAACCAGCATTGTCAGTGCTCCCCCACACAGACAGCACTGTCAGTGCTCCCCCCACACAGCCAGCACTGTTAGTGCACCCCCCGCAGAGCCAGCACTGTCAGTGCCCGCCCGCCGCACAGCCAGCACTGTGAGTGCTCAGCCTCACATTGAGCACTGCCAGTGCTCCCCCTCATAGCCAGCACTGCCTGTGCTCCCCCAAAGCCAGCACTGTAAGCGCTCCTCCTCACAACCAACATTGCCAGTGCTCCCCTCACAGTCAGCACTGCCAGTTCTCCCCTCACAGCCAGCACTGTCAGTGCTCCCACCAGACAGCCAGTACTGGCAGTGCTCCCACTAGACAGCCAGCACTGTCAGTGCTACCCCGACACAGCCAGCACTGTCAGTGCTCCCCCCACAAAGCCAGCACTGTCAGTGCTCTCACCCACACAGCCAGCACTGTCAGTGCTCCCCACACAGCCAGCAATGTCAGTGCTCTCACCCACACAGCCAGCACTGTCAGTGCTCCCCCACACAGCAGCACTGTCAGTGCTCCCCCCACACTGCCAGCACTGTCAGTGCTCTCCCCACACAGCCAGCAATGTCAGTGCTCCCCACACACAGCCAGCACTGTCAGTGCTCCCCATGCACATCCAGCACTGTCAGTGCTCCCCCACACAGCCAGCACTGTCAGCGCTCCCAACACACATCCAGCACTGTCAGTGCTCCCCACACACAGCCAGCAATGTCAATGCTCCCCCGCACAGCCAGCACTGTCAGTGCTCCACCACACAGCCAGCACTGTCAGCGCTCCCAACACAGCCATCACTTTCAGTGCTCCCACCACACAGCCAGCACTGTCACTGCTCCCACCACACAGCCAGCACTGTCAGTGCTCTCACCCACACAGCCAGCACTGTCAGTGCTCCCCCACACAGCCAGCACTGTCAGAGCTGCCCTACACAGCCAGCACTGTCAGTGCTCCCACCACACGCCAGCACTGTCAGTGCTCCCACCACACAGACATCACTGTCAGTGCTCCCCCCACACAGCCAGCACTGTCAGTGCTCTCACCCACACAGCCAGCACTGTCAGTGCTCCCCCACACAGCCAGCACTGTCAGCGCTCCCAACACACATCCAGCACTGTCAGTGCTCCCCACACACAGCCAGCAATGTCAATGCTCCCCCCGCACAGCCAGCACTGTCAGTGCTCCCCCACACAGCCAGCACTGTCAGCGCTCCCAACACAGCCATCACTTTCAGTGCTCCCACCACACAGCCAGCACTGTCACTGCTCCCACCACACAGCCAGCACTGTCAGTGCTCTCACCCACACAGCCAGCACTGTCAGTGCTCCCCCACACAGCCAGCAATGTCAGAGCTGCCCTACACAGCCAGCACTGTCAGTGCTCCCACCACACGCCAGCACTGTCAGTGCTCCCACCACACAGACATCACTGTTAGTGCTCCCCCCACACAGCCAGCACTGTCAGTGCTCTCACCCACACAGCCAGCACTGTCAGTGCTACCCCACACAGCCAGCACTGTCAGTGCTCCCACCACACAGCCAGCACTGTCAGTGCTCCCCCACACAGCCAGCACTGTCAGTGCTCCCCCCACACAGCCAGCACTGTCAGTACTCCCCCACAGCCAACACTGCCTGTGCAACCCCCACAAAACCAGCATTGTCAGTGCTCCCTTCCAGCCAGCATGCCAGTCATTCCCACAGCCAGCACTGCCACTGCTTGCCAACAACCAGCACTCACAGAGCTCCTCATCACAAACAGCATTGTCAGTGCTCCCCCACACAGACAGCACTGTCAGTGCTCCCCCTACACAGCCAGCACTGTTAGTGCTCCCCCCGCAGAGCCGGCACTGTCAGTGCCCGCCCGCCGCACAGCCAGCACTGTGAGTGCTCAGCCTCACATTGAGCACTGCCAGTGCTCTCCCTCATAGCCAGCACTGCCTGTGCTCCCCCAAAGCCAGCACTGTAAGCGCTCCTCCTCACAACCAGCATTGCCAGTGCTCCCCTCACAGCCAGCACTGCCAGTTCTCCCCTCTCAGCCAGCACTGTCAGTGCTCCCACCAGACAGCCAGTACTGTCAGTGCTCCCACTACACAGCCAGCACTGTCAGTGCTCCCCGACACAGCCAGCACTGTCAGTGCTCCCCCCACAAAGCCAGCACTGTCAGTGCTCTCACCCACACAGCCAGCACTGTCAGTGCTCACCCCGCACAGCCAGCACTGTCAGTGCTCCCCACACAGCCAGCACTGTCAGTGCTCACCCACACAGCCAGCACTGTCAGTGCTCCCCCCACACAGCCAGCACTGTCAGTACTCCCCCACAGCCAACACTGCCTGTGCAACCCCCACAAAACCAGCATTGTCAGTGCTCCCCTACAGCCAGCATGCCAGTCATTCCCACAGCCAGCACTGCCACTGCTTGCCAACAACCAGCACTCACAGAGCTCCTCCTCACAACCAGCATTGTCAGTGCTCCCCCACACAGACAGCACTGTCAGTGCTCCCCCCACACAGCCAGCACTGTTAGTGCTCCCCCCGCAGAGCCAGCACTGTCAGTGCCCGCCCGCCGCACAGCCAGCACTGTGAGTGCTCAGCCTCACATTGAGCACTGCCAGTGCTCCCCCTCATAGCCAGCACTGCCTGTGCTCCCCCAAAGCCAGCACTGTAAGCGCTCCTCCTCACAACCAACATTGCCAGTGCTCCCCTCACAGCCAGCACTGCCAGTTCTCCCCTCACAGCCAGCACTGTCAGTGCTCCCCCTACACAGCCAGCACTGTCAGTGCTACCCCGACACAGCCAGCACTGTCAGTGCTCCCCCCACAAAGCCAGCACTGTCAGTGCTCTCACCCACACAGCCAGCACTGTCAGTGCTCCCCACACAGCCAGCACTGTCAGTGCTCTCACCCACACAGCCAGCACTGTCAGTGCTCCCCCACACAGCAGCACTGTCAGTGCTCCCCCCACACAGCCAGCACTGTCAGTGCTCTCCCCACACAGCCAGCAATGTCAGTGCTCCCCACACACAGCCAGCACTGTCAGTGCTCCCCATGCACAGCCATCACTGTCAGTGCTCCCCCACACAGCCAGCACTGTCAGCGCTCCCAACACACATCGAGCACTGTCAGTGCTCTCCACACACAGCCAGCAATGTCAATGCTCCCCCCGCACAGCCAGCACTGTCAGTGCTCCCCCACACAGCCAGCACTGTCAGCGCTCCCAACACAGCCATCACTTTCAGTGCTCCCACCACACAGCCAGCACTGTCACTGCTCCCACCACACAGCCAGCACTGTCAGTGCTCTCACCCACACAGCCAGCACTGTCAGTGCTCCCCCACACAGCCAGCACTGTCAGAGCTGCCCTACACAGCCAGCACTGTCAGTGCTCCCACCACACGCCAGCACTGTCAGTGCTCCCACCACACAGACATCACTGTCAGTGCTCCCACCACACAGCCAGCACTGTCATTGCTCTCACCCACACAGCCAGCACTGTCACTGCTACCCCACACAGTCAGCACTGTCAGTGCTCCCACCACACAGCCAGCACTGTCAGTGCTCCCCCACACAGCCAGCACTGTCAGTGCTCCCCCACACAGCCAGCACTGTCAGTACTCCCCCACAGCCAACACTGCCTGTGCAACCCCCACAAAACCAGCATTGTCAGTGCTCCCCTACAGCCAGCATGCCAGTCATTCCCACAGCCAGCACTGCCACTGCTTGCCAACAACCAGCACTCACAGAGCTCCTCCTAACAACCAGCATTGTCAGTGCTCCCCCACACAGACAGCACTGTCAGTGCTCCCCCACACAGCCAGCACTGTTAGTGCTCCCCCCGCAGAGCCAGCACTGTCAGTGCCCGCCCGCCGCACAGCCAGCACTGTGAGTGCTCAGCCTCACATTGAGCACTGCCAGTGCTCTCCCTCATAGCCAGCACTGCCTGTGCTCCCCCAAAGCCAGCACTGTAAGCGCTCCTCCTCACAACCAGCATTGCCAGTGCTCCCCTCACAGCCAGCACTGCCAGTTCACCCCTCACAGCCAGCACTGTCAGTGCTCCCACCAGACAGCCAGTACTGTCAGTGCTCCCACTACACAGCCAGCACTGTCAGTGCTCCCCCGACACAGCCAGCACTGTCAGTGCTCCCCCACAAAGCCAGCACTGTCAGTGCTCTCACCCACACAGCCAGCACTGTCAGTGCTCACCCCGCACAGCCAGCACTGTCAGTGCTCCCCACACAGCCAGCACTGTCAGTGCTCCCCCACACTGCCAGCACTGTCAGTGCTCCCCCCACACAGCCAGCACTGTCAGTACTCCCCCACAGCCAACACTGCCTGTGCAACCCCCACAAAACCAGCATTGTCAGTGCTCCACTACAGCCAGCATGCCAGTCATTCCCACAGCCAGCACTGCCACTGCTTGCCAACAACCAGCACTCACAGAGCTCCTCCTCACAACCAGCATTGTCAGTGCTCCCCTACACAGACAGCACTGTCAGTGCTCCCCCTCATAGCCAACACTGCCTGTGCTCCCCCAAAGCCAGCACTGTAAGCACTCCTCCTCACAACCAGCATTGCCAGTGCTCCCCTCACAGCCAGCACTGCCAGTTCTCCCCTCACAGCCAGCACTGTCAGTGCTCCCACCAGACAGCCAGTACTGTCAGTGCTCCCACTACACAGACAGCACTGTCAGTGCTCCCCCGACACAGCCAGCACTGTCAGTACTCCCCCCACAAAGCCAGCACTGTCAGTGCTCTCACCCACACAGCCAGCACTGTCAGTGCTCCCCACACAGCCAGCACTATCAATGCTCTCACCCACACAGCCAGCACTGTCAGTGCTCCCCCCACACAGCCAGCACTGTCAGTGCCCCCCACACAGCCAGCACTGACAGTGCTCCCCACACAGCCAGCACTATCAGTGCTCTCACCCACACAGCCAGCACTGTCAGTGCTCTCACCCACACAGCCAGCACTGTCAGTGCTCCCCCACACAGCCAGCACTGTCAGTGCTGCCCTACACAGCCAGCACTGTCAGTGCTCCCACCACACGCCAGCACTGTCAGTGCTCCCACCACACAGCCATCACTGTCAGTGCTCCCCCACACAGCCAGCACTGTCAGTGCTCTCACCCACACAGCCAGCACTGTCAGTGCTCCCCCACACAGCCAGCACTGTCAGTGCTCCCCCACACAGCCAGCACTGGCAGTGCTCTCCCCACACAGCCAGCAATGTCAGTGCTCACCCACACAGCCAGCACTGTCAGTGCTCCCCACACAGCCAGCACTGCCAGTGCTCCCCAACACAGACAGCGCTGTCACTGCTCCCACCACACAGCCAGCACTGTCAGTGCTCTCACCCACACAGCCAGCACTGTCAGTGCTCCCCCACACAGCCAGCACTGTCAGTGCTGCACTACACAGCCAGCACTGTCAGTGCTCCCACCACACGCCAGCACTGTCAGTTCTCCCACCACACAGCCATCACTGTCAGTGCTCCCCACACAGCCAGCACTGTCAGTGCTCTCACCCACACAGCCAGCACTGTCAGTGCTACCCCACACAGCCAGCACTGTCAGTGCTCCCACCACACAGCCAGCACTGTCAGTGCTCCCCCACACAGCCAGCACTGTCAGTGCTCCCCCCACACAGCCAGCACTGTCAGTACTCCCCCACAGCCAACACTGCCTGTGCAACCCCCACAAAACCAGCATTGTCAGTGCTCCCCTACAGCCAGCATGCCATTCATTCCCACAGCCAGCACTGCCACTGCTTGCCAACAACCAGCACTCACAGAGCTCCTCCTCACAAACAGCATTGTCAGTGCTCCCCCACACAGACAGCACTGTCAGTGCTCCCCCCACACATCCAGCACTGTTAGTGCTCCCCCGCAGAGCCAGCACTGTCAGTGCCCGCCCGCCGCACAGCGAGCACTGTGAGTGTCAGCCTCACATTGAGCACTGCCAGTGCTCCCCCTCATAGCCAGCACTGCCTGTGCTCCCCCAAAGCCAGCACTGTAAGCGCTCCTCCTCACAACCAGCATTGCCAGCGCTCCCCTCACAGCCAGCACTGCCAGTTCTCCCCTCACAGCCAGCACTGTCAGTGCTCCCACCAGACAGCCAGTACTGTCAGTGCTCCCACTACACAGCCAGCACTGCCAGTGCTCCCCCGACACAGCCAGCACTGTTAGTGCTCCGCCCACAAAGCCAGCACTGTCAGTGCTCTCACCCACACAGCCAGCACTGTCAGTGCTCACCCCGCACAGCCAGCACTGACAGTGCTCCCCACACAGCCAGCACTGTCAGTGCTCCCCCACACAGCCAGCACTGTCAGTGCTCCCCCCACACAGCCAGCACTGTCAGTACTCTCCCACAGCCAACACTTCCTGTGCAACCCCCACAAAACCAGCATTGTCAGTGCTCCCCTACAGCCAGCATGCCAGTCATTCCCACAGCCAGCACTGCCACTGCTTGCCAACAACCAGCACTCACAGAGCTCCTCCTCACAACCAGCATTGTCAGTGCTCCCCCACACAGACAGCACTGTCAGTGCTCCCCCCACACAGCCAACACTGTTAGTGCTCCCCCCGCAGAGCCAGCACTGTCAGTGCCCGCGCGCCGCACAGCCAGCACTGTGAGTGCTCAGCCTCACATTGAGCACTGCCAGTGCTCCCCCTCATAGCCAGCACTGCCTGTGCTCCCCCAAAGCCAGCACTGTAAGCGCTCCTCCTCACAACCAACATTGCCAGTGCTCCCCTCACAGCCAGCACTGCCAGTTCTCCCCTCACAGCCAGCACTGTCAGTGCTCCCACCAGACAGCCAGTACTGTCAGTGCTCCCACTACACAGCCAGCACTGTCAGTGCTACCCCGACACAGCCAGCACTGTCAGTGCTCCCCCCACAAAGCCAGCACTGTCAGTGCTCTCACCCACACAGCCAGCACTGTCAGTGCTCCCCACACAGCCAGCACTGTCAGTGCTCTCACCCACACAGCCAGCACTGTCAGTGCTCCCCCACACAGCAGCACTGTCAGTGCTCCCCCCACACAGCCAGCACTGTCAGTGCTCTCCCCACACAGCCAGCAATGTCAGTGCTCCCCACACACAGCCAGCACTGTCAGTGCTCCCCATGCACAGCCAGCACTGTCAGTGCTCCCCCACACAGCCAGCACTGTCAGCGCTCCCAACACACATCCAGCACTGTCAGTGCTCCCCACACACAGCCAGCAATGTCAATGCTCCCCCCGCACAGCCAGCACTGTCAGTGCTCCCCCACACAGCCAGCACTGTCAGCGCTCCCAACACAGCCATCACTTTCAGTGCTCCCACCACACAGCCAGCACTGTCACTGCTCCCACCACACAGCCAGCACTTTCAGTGCTCTCACCCACACAGCCAGCACTGTCAGTGTTCCCCCACACAGCCAGCACTGTCAGAGCTGCCCAACACAGCCAGCACTGTCAGTGCTCCCACCACACGCCAGCACTGTCAGTGCTCCCACCACACAGACATCACTGTCAGTGCTCCCCCCACACAGCCAGCACTGTCAGTGCTACCCCACACAGCCAGCACTGTCAGTGCTCCCACCACACAGCCAGCACTGTCAGTGCTCCCCCACACAGCCAGCACTGTCAGTGCTCCCCCCACACAGCCAGCACTGTCAGTACTCCCCCACAGCCAACACTGCCTGTGCAACCCCCACAAAACCAGCATTGTCAGTGCTCCCCTACAGCCAGCATGCCAGTCATTCCCACAGCCAGCACTGCCACTGCTTGCCAACAACCAGCACTCACAGAGCTCCTCCTCACAACCAGCATTGTCAGTGCTCCCCCACACAGACAGCACTGTCAGTGCTCCCCCCACACAGCCAGCACTGTTAGTGCTCCCCCCGCAGAGCCAGCACTGTCAGTGCCCGCCCGCCGCACAGCCAGCACTGTGAGTGCTCAGCCTCACATTGAGCACTGCCAGTGCTCCCCCTCATAGCCAACACTGCCTGTGCTCCCCCAAAGCCAGCACTGTAAGCACTCCTCCTCACAACCAGCATTGCCAGTGCTCCCCTCACAGCCAGCACTGCCAGTTCTCCCCTCACAGCCAGCACTGTCAGTGCTCCCACCAGACAGCCAGTACTGTCAGTGCTCCCACTACACAGCCAGCACTGTCAGTGCTCCCCCGACACAGCCAGTACTGTCAGTGCTCCCCCCACAAAGCCAGCACTGTCAGTGCTCTCACCCACACAGCCAGCACTGTCAGTGCTCCCCACACAGCCAGCACTATCAATGCTCTCACCCACACAGCCAGCACTGTCAGTGCTCCCCCCACACAGCCAGCACTGTCAGTGCCCCCCACACAGCCAGCACTGTCAGTGCTCCCCACACAGCCAGCACTATCAGTGCTCTCACCCACACAGCCAGCACTGTCAGTGCTCTCACCCACACAGCCAGCACTGTCAGTGCTCCCCCACACAGCCAGCACTGTCAGTGCTGCCCTACACAGCCAGCACTGTCAGTGCTCCCACCACACGCCAGCACTGTCAGTGCTCCCACCACACAGCCATCACTGTCAGTGCTCCCCCCACACAGCCAGCACTGTCAGTGCCCCCCACACAGCCAGCACTGTCAGTGCTCCCCACACAGCCAGCACTATCAGTGCTCTCACCCACACAGCCAGCACTGTCAGTGCTCTCACCCACACAGCCAGCACTGTCAGTGCTCCCCGACACAGCCAGCACTGTCAGTGCTGCCCTACACAGCCAGCACTGTCAGTGCTCCCACCACACGCCAGCACTGTCAGTGCTCCCACCACACAGCCATCACTGTCAGTGCTCCCCCTCATAGCCAGCACTGCCTGTGCTCCCCCAAAGCCAGCACTGTAAGCGCTCCTCCTCACAACCAACATTGCCAGTGCTCCCCTCACAGCCAGCACTGCCAGTTCTCCCCTCACAGCCAGCACTGTCAGTGCTCCCACCAGACAGCCAGTACTGTCAGTGCTCCCACTACACAGCCAGCACTGTCAGTGCTACCCCGACACAGCCAGCACTGTCAGTGCTCTCCCCGCAAAGCCAGCACTGTCAGTGCTCTCACCCACACAGCCAGCACTGTCAGTGCTCCCCACACAGCCAGCACTGTCAGTGCTCTCACCCACACAGCCAGCACTGTCAGTGCTCCCCCACACAGCCAGCACTGTCAGTGCTCCCCCCACACAGCCAGCACTGTCAGTGCTCTCCCCACACAGCCAGCAATGTCAGTGCTCCCCACACACAGCCAGCACTGTCAGTGCTCCCCATGCACAGCCAGCACTGTCAGTGCTCCTCCACACAGCCAGCACTGTCAGCGCTCCCAACACACATCCAGCACTGTCAGTGCTCCCCACACACAGCCAGCAATGTCAATGCTCCCCCCGCACAGCCAGCACTGTCAGTGCTCCCCCACACAGCCAGCACTGTCAGCGCTCCCAACACAGCCATCACTTTCAGTGCTCCCACCACACAGCCAGCACTGTCACTGCTCCCACCACACAGCCAGCACTGTCAGTGCTCTCACCCACACAGCCAGCACTGTCAGTGCTCCCCCACACAGCCAGCGCTGTCAGAGCTGCCCTACACAGCGAGCACTGTCAGTGCTCCCACCACACGCCAGCACTGTCAGTGCTCCCACCACACAGCCATCACTGTCAGTGCTCCCCCCACACAGCCAGCACTGTCAGTGCCCCCCACACAGCCAGCACTGTCAGTGCTCCCCACACAGCCAGCACTATCAGTGCTCTCACCCACACAGCCAGCACTGTCAGTGCTCTCACCCACACAGCCAGAACTGTCAGTGCTCCCCGACACAGCCAGCACTGTCAGTGCTGCCCTACACAGCCAGCACTGTCAGTGCTCCCACCACACGCCAGCACTGTCAGTGCTCCCACCACACAGCCATCACTGTCAGTGCTCCCCCTCATAGCCAGCACTGCCTGTGCTCCCCCAAAGCCAGCACTGTAAGCGCTCCTCCTCACAACCAACATTGCCAGTGCTCCCCTCACAGCCAGCACTGCCAGTTCTCCCCTCACAGCCAGCACTGTCAGTGCTCCCACCAGACAGCCAGTACTGTCAGTGCTCCCACTACACAGCCAGCACTGTCAGTGCTACCCCGACACATTCCAGCCCTGTCAGTGCTCTCCCCGCAAAGCCAGCACTGTCAGTGCTCTCACCCACACAGCCAGCACTGTCAGTGCTCCCCACACAGCCAGCACTGTCAGTGCTCTCACCCACACAGCCAGCACTGTCAGTGCTCCCCCACACAGCCAGCACTGTCAGTGCTCCCCCCACACAGCCAGCACTGTCAGTGCTCTCCCCACACAGCCAGCACTGTCAGTGCTCCCCCACACAGCCAGCGCTGTCAGAGCTGCCCTACACAGCGAGCACTGTCAGTGCTCCCACCACACGCCAGCACTGTCAGTGCTCCCACCACACAGCCATCACTGTCAGTGCTCCCCCCACACAGCCAGCACTGTCAGTGCCCCCCACACAGCCAGCACTGTCAGTGCTCCCCACACAGCCAGCACTATCAGTGCTCTCACCCACACAGCCAGCACTGTCAGTGCTCTCACCCACACAGCCAGAACTGTCAGTGCTCCCCGACACAGCCAGCACTGTCAGTGCTGCCCTACACAGCCAGCACTGTCAGTGCTCCCACCACACGCCAGCACTGTCAGTGCTCCCACCACACAGCCATCACTGTCAGTGCTCCCCCTCATAGCCAGCACTGCCTGTGCTCCCCCAAAGCCAGCACTGTAAGCGCTCCTCCTCACAACCAACATTGCCAGTGCTCCCCTCACAGCCAGCACTGCCAGTTCTCCCCTCACAGCCAGCACTGTCAGTGCTCCCACCAGACAGCCAGTACTGTCAGTGCTCCCACTACACAGCCAGCACTGTCAGTGCTACCCCGACACATTCCAGCCCTGTCAGTGCTCTCCCCGCAAAGCCAGCACTGTCAGTGCTCTCACCCACACAGCCAGCACTGTCAGTGCTCCCCACACAGCCAGCACTGTCAGTGCTCTCACCCACACAGCCAGCACTGTCAGTGCTCCCCCACACAGCCAGCACTGTCAGTGCTCCCCCCACACAGCCAGCACTGTCAGTGCTCTCCCCACACAGCCAGCAATGTCAGTGCTCCCACACACAGCCTGCACTGTCAGTGCTCCCCATGCACAGCCAGCACTGACAGTGCTCCTCCACACAGCCAGCACTGTCAGCGCTCCCAACACACATCCAGCACTGTCAGTGCTCCCCACACACAGCCAGCAATGTCAATGCTCCCCCCGCACAGCCAGCACTGTCAGTGCTCCCCCACACAGCCAGCACTGTCAGCGCTCCCAACACACAGCCAGCACTGTCAGTGCTCCCACCTCACGCCAGCACTGTCAGTTCCCCCACCACACAGCCATCACTGTCAGTGCTCCCCCACACAGCCAGCACTGTCAGTGCTCTCACCCACACAGCCAGCACTGTCAGTGCTACCCCACACAGCCAGCACTGTCAGTGCTCCCACCACACAGCCAGCACTGTCAGTGCTCCCCCACACAGCCAGCACTGTCAGTGCTCCCCCCACACAGCCAGCACTGTCAGTACTCCCCCACAGCCAACACTGCCTGTGCAACCCCCACAAAACCAGCATTGTCAGTGCTCCCCTACAGCCAGCATGCCAGTCATTCCCACAGCCAGCACTGCCACTGCTTGCCAACAACCAGCACTCACAGAGCTCCTCCTCACAAACAGCATTGTCAGTGCTCCCCCACACAGACAGCACTGTCAGTGCTCCCCCCACACATCCAGCACTGTTAGTGCTCCCCCGCAGAGCCAGCACTGTCAGTGCCCGCCCGCCGCACAGCCAGCACTGTGAGTGCTCAGCCTCACATTGAGCACTGCCAGTGCTCCCCCTCATAGCCAGCACTGCCTGTGCTCCCCCAAAGCCAGCACTGTAAGCGCTCCTCCTCACAACCAGCATTGCCAGTGCTCCCCTCACAGCCAGCACTGCCAGTTCTCCCCTAACAGCCAGCACTGTCAGTGCTCCCACCAGAAAGCCAGTACTGTCAGTGCTCCCACTACACAGCCAGCACTGCCAGTGCTCCCCCGACACAGCCAGCACTGTCAGTGCTCCCCCCACAAAGCCAGCACTGTCAGTGCTCTCACCCACACAGCCAGCACTGTCAGTGCTCACCCCGCACAGCCAGCACTGTCAGTGCTCCCCACACAGCCAGCACTGTCAGTGCTCCCCCACACAGCCAGCACTGTCAGTGCTCCCCCCACACAGCCAGCACTGTCAGTACTCCCCCACAGCCAACACTGCCTGTGCAACCCCCACAAAACCAGCATTGTCAGTGCTCCCCTACAGCCAGCATGCCAGTCATTCCCACAGCCAGCACTGGCACTGCTTGCCAACAACCAGCACTCACAGAGCTCCTCCTCACAACCAGCATTGTCAGTGCTCTCCCACACAGACAGCACTGTCAGTGCTCCCCCCACACAGCCAGCACTGTTAGTGCTCCCCCCGCAGAGCCAGCACTGTCAGTGCCCGCCCGCCGCACAGCCAGCACTGTGAGTGCTCAGCCTCACATTGAGCACTGCCAGTGCTCCCCCTCATAGCCAGCACTGCCTGTGCTCCCCCAAAGCCAGCACTGTAAGCGCTCCTCCTCACAACCAACATTGCCAGTGCTCCCCTCACAGCCAGCACTGCCAGTTCTCCCCTCACAGCCAGCACTGTCAGTGCTCCCACCAGACAGCCAGTACTGTCAGTGCTCCCACTACACAGCCAGCACTGTCAGTGCTACCCCGACACAGCCAGCACTGTCAGTGCTCCCCCCACAAAGACAGCACTGTCAGTGCTCTCACCCACACAGCCAGCACTGTCAGTGCTCCCCACACAGCCAGCACTGTCAGTGCTCTCACCCACACAGCCAGCACTGTCAGTGCTCCCCCACACAGCAGCACTGTCAGTGCTCCCCCCACACAGCCAGCACTGTCAGTGCTCTCCCCACACAGCCAGCAATGTCAGTGCTCCCCACACACAGCCAGCACTGTCAGTGCTCCCCATGCACAGCCAGCACTGTCAGTGCTCCCCCACACAGCCAGCACTGTCAGCGCTCCCAACACACATCCAGCACTGTCAGTGCTCCCCACACACAGCCAGCAATGTCAATGCTCCCCGCGCACAGTTAGCACTGTCAGTGCTCCCCCACACAGCCAGCACTGTCAGCGCTCCCAACACAGCCATCACTTTCAGTGCTCCCACCACACAGCCAGCACTGTCACTGCTCCCACCACACAGCCAGCACTGTCAGTGCTCTCACCCACACAGCCAGCACTGTCAGTGCTCCCCCACACAGCCAGCACTGTCAGAGCTGCCCTACACAGCCAGCACTGTCAGTGCTCCCACCACACGCCAGCACTGTCAGTGCTCCCACCACACAGACATCACTGTCAGTGCTCCCCCCACACAGCCAGCACTGTCAGTGCTACCCCACACAGCCAGCACTGTCAGTGCTCCCACCACACAGCCAGCACTGTCAGTGCTCCCCCACACAGCCAGCACTGTCAGTGCTCCCCCCACACAGCCAGCACTGTCAGTACTCCCCCACAGCCAACACTGCCTGTGCAACCCCCACAAAACCAGCATTGTCAGTGTTCCCCTACAGCCAGCATGCCAGTCATTCCCACAGCCAGCACTGCCACTGCTTGCCAACAACCAGCACTCACAGAGCTCCTCCTCACAACCAGCATTGTCAGTGCTCCACCACACAGACAGCACTGTCAGTGCTCCCCCCACACAGCCAGCACTGTTAGTGCTCCCCCCCGCAGAGCCAGCACTGTCAGTGCCCGCCCGCCGCACAGCCAGCACTGTGAGTGCTGAGCCTCACATTGAGCACTGCCAGTGCTCCCCCTCATAGCCAACACTGCCTGTGCTCCCCCAAAGCCAGCACTGTAAGCACTCCTCCTCACAACCAGCATTGCCAGTGCTCCCCTCACAGCCAGCACTGCCAGTTCTCCCCTCACAGCCAGCACTGTCAGTGCTCCCACCAGACAGCCAGTACTGTCAGTGCTCCCACTACACAGCCAGCACTGTCAGTGCTCCCCCGACACAGCCAGCACTGTCAGTGCTCCCCCCACAAAGCCAGCACTGTCAGTGCTCTCACCCACACAGCCAGCACTGTCAGTGCTCCCCACACAGCCAGCACTATCAATGCTCTCACCCACACAGCCAGCACTGTCAGTGCTCCCCCCACACAGCCAGCACTGTCAGTGCCCCCCACACAGCCAGCACTGTCAGTGCTCCCCACACAGCCAGCACTATCAGTGCTCTCACCCACACAGCCAGCACTGTCAGTGCTCTCACCCACACAGCCAGCACTGTCAGTGCTCCCCCACACAGCCAGCACTGTCAGTGCTGCCCTACACAGCCAGCACTGTCAGTGCTCCCACCACACGCCAGCACTGTCAGTGCTCCCACCACACAGCCATCACTGTCAGTGCTCCCCCCACACAGCCAGCACTGTCAGTGCCCCCCACACAGCCAGCACTGTCAGTGCTCCCCACACAGCCAGCACTATCAGTGCTCTCACCCACACAGCCAGCACTGTCAGTGCTCTCACCCACACAGCCAGCACTGTCAGTGCTCCCCCACACAGCCAGCACTGTCAGTGCTGCCCTACACAGCCAGCACTGTCAGTGCTCCCACCACACGCCAGCACTGTCAGTGCTCCCACCACACAGCCATCACTGTCAGTGCTCCCCCTCATAGCCAGCACTGCCTGTGCTCCCCCAAAGCCAGCACTGTAAGCGCTCCTCCTCACAACCAACATTGCCAGCGCTCCCCTCACAGCCAGCACTGCCAGTTCTCCCCTCACAGCCAGCACTGTCAGTGCTCCCACCAGACAGCCAGTACTGTCAGTGCTCCCACTACACAGCCAGCACTGTCAGTGCTACCCCGACACAGCCAGCACTGTCAGTGCTCTACTCACAAAGCCAGCACTGTCAGTGCTCTCACCCACACAGCCAGCACTGTCAGTGCTCCCCACACAGCCAGCACTGTCAGTGCTCTCACCCACACAGCCAGCACTGTCAGTGCTCCCCCACACAGCCAGCACTGTCAGTGCTCCCCCCACACAGCCAGCACTGTCAGTGCTCTCCCCACACAGCCAGCAATGTCAGTACTCCCCACACACAGCCAGCCCTGTCAGTGCTCCCCATGCACAGGCAGCACTGTCAGTGCTCCTCCACACAGCCAGCACTGTCAGTGCTCCCCACACACAGCCAGCAATGTCAATGCTCCCCGCGCACAGCCAGCACTGTCAGTGCTCCCCCACACAGCCAGCACTGTCAGCGCTCCCAACACAGCCATCACTTTCAGTGCTCCCACCACACAGCCAGCACTGTCACTGCTCCCACCACACAGCCAGCACTGTCAGTGCTCTCACCCACACAGCCAGCACTGTCAGTGCTCCCCCACACAGCCAGCACTGTCAGAGCTGCCCTACACAGCCAGCACTGTCAGTGCTCCCACCACACGCCAGCACTGTCAGTGCTCCCACCACACAGACATCACTGTCAGTGCTCCCCCCACACAGCCAGCACTGTCAGTGCTACCCCACACAGCCAGCACTGTCAGTGCTCCCACCACACAGCCAGCACTGTCAGTGCTCCCCCACACAGCCAGCACTGTCAGTGCTCCCCCCACACAGCCAGCACTGTCAGTACTCCCCCACAGCCAACACTGCCTGTGCAACCCCCACAAAACCAGCATTGTCAGTGTTCCCCTACAGCCAGCATGCCAGGCATTCCCACAGCCAGCACTGCCACTGCTTGCCAACAAGCAGCACTCACAGAGCTCCTCCTCACAACCAGCATTGTCAGTGCTCCACCAAACAGACAGCACTGTCAGTGCTCCCCCCACACAGCCAGCACTGTTAGTGCTCTCCCCCGCAGAGCCAGCACTGTCAGTGCCCGCCCGCCGCACAGCCAGCACTGTGAGTGCTGAGCCTCACATTGAGCACTGCCAGTGCTCCCCCTCATAGCCAACACTGCCTGTGCTCCCCCAAAGCCAGCACTGTAAGCACTCCTCCTCACAACCATCATTGCCAGTGCTCCCCTCACAGCCAGCACTGCCAGTTCTCCCCTCACAGCCAGCACTGTCAGTGCTCCCACCAGACAGCCAGTACTGTCAGTGCTCCCACTACACAGCCAGCACTGTCAGTGCTCCCCCGACACAGCCAGCACTGTCAGTGCTCCCCCCACAAAGCCAGCACTGTCAGTGCTCTCACCCACACAGCCAGCACTGTCAGTGCTCCCCACACAGCCAGCACTATCAATGCTCTCACCCACACAGCCAGCACTGTCAGTGCTCCCCCCACACAGCCAGCACTGTCAGTGCCCCCCACACAGCCAGCACTGTCAGTGCTCCCCACACAGCCAGCACTATCAGTGCTCTCACCCACACAGCCAGCACTGTCAGTGCTCTCACCCACACAGCCAGCACTGTCAGTGCTCCCCCACACAGCCAGCACTGTCAGTGCTGCCCTACACAGCCAGCACTGTCAGTGCTCCCACCACACGCCAGCACTGTCAGTGCTCCCACCACACAGCCATCACTGTCAGTGCTCCCCCCACACAGCCAGCACTGTCAGTGCCCCCCACACAGCCAGCACTGTCAGTGCTCCCCACACAGCCAGCACTGTCAGTGCTCCCCCACACAGCCAGCACTGTCAGTGCTGCCCTACACAGCCAGCACTGTCAGTGCTCCCACCACACGCCAGCACTGTCAGTGCTCCCACCACACAGCCATCACTGTCAGTGCTCCCCCTCATAGCCAGCACTGCCTGTGCTCCCCCAAAGCCAGCACTGTAAGCGCTCCTCCTCACAACCAACATTGCCAGCGCTCCCCTCACAGCCAGCACTGCCAGTTCTCCCCTCACAGCCAGCACTGTCAGTGCTCCCACCAGACAGCCAGTACTGTCAGTGCTCCCACTACACAGCCAGCACTGTCAGTGCTCTCACCCACACAGCCAGCACTGTCAGTGCTCCCCCACACAGCAGCACTGTCAGTGCTCCCCCCACACAGCCAGCACTGTCAGTGCTCTCCCCACACAGCCAGCAATGTCAGTGCTCCCCACACACAGCCAGCACTGTCAGTGCTCCCCACACACAGCCAGCAATGTCAATGCTCCCCGCGCACAGCCAGCACTGTCAGTGCTCCCCCACACAGCCAGCACTGTCAGCGCTCCCAACACAGCCATCACTTTCAGTGCTCCCACCACACAGCCAGCACTGTCACTGCTCCCACCACACAGCCAGCACTGTCAGTGCTCTCACCCACACAGCCAGCACTGTCAGTGCTCTCCCACACAGCCAGCACTGTCAGAGCTGCCCTCCACAGCCAGCACTGTCAGTGCTCCCACCACACGCCAGCACTGTCAGTGCTCCCACCACACAGACATCACTGTCAGTGCTCCCCCCACACAGCCAGCACTGTCAGTGCTACCCCACACAGCCAGCACTGTCAGTGCTCCCACCACACAGCCAGCACTGTCAGTGCTCCCCCACACAGCCAGCACTGTCAGTGCTCCCCCCACACAGCCAGCACTGTCAGTACTCCCCCACAGCCAACACTGCCTGTGCAACCCCCACAAAACCAGCATTGTCAGTGTTCCCCTACAGCCAGCATGCCAGTCATTCCCACAGCCAGCACTGCCACTGCTTGCCAACAACCAGCACTCACAGAGCTCCTCCTCACAACCAGCATTGTCAGTGCTCCACCACACAGACAGCACTGTCAGTGCTCCCCCCACACAGCCAGCACTGTTAGTGCTCCCCCCGCAGAGCCAGCACTGTCAGTGCCCGCCCGCCGCACAGCCAGCACTGTGAGTGCTGAGCTTCACATTGAGCACTGCCAGTGCTCCCCCTCATAGCCAACACTGCCTGTGCTCCCCCAAAGCCAGCACTGTAAGCACTCCTCCTCACAACCAGCATTGCCAGTGCTCCCCTCACAGCCAGCACTGCCAGTTCTCCCCTCACAGCCAGCACTGTCAGTGCTCCCACCAGACAGCCAGTACTGTCAGTGCTCCCCACACAGCCAGCACTATCAGTGCTCTCACCCACACAGCCAGCACTGTCAGTGCTCTCACCCACACAGCCAGCACTGTCAGTGCTCCCCACACAGCCAGCACTATCAATGCTCTGACCCACACAGCCAGCACTGTCAGTGCTCCCCCCACACAGCCAGCACTGTCAGTGCCCCCCACACAGCCAGCACTGTCAGTGCTCCCCACACAGCCAGCACTATCAGTGCTCTCACCCACACAGCCAGCACTGTCAGTGCTCTCACCCACACAGCCAGCACTGTCAGTGCTCCCCCACACAGCCAGCACTGTCAGTGCTGCCCTACACAGCCAGCACTGTCAGTGCTCCCACCACACGCCAGCACTGTCAGTGCTCCCACCACACAGCCATCACTGTCAGTGCTCCCCCCACACAGCCAGCACTGTCAGTGCCCCCCACACAGCCAGCACTGTCAGTGCTCCCCACACAGCCAGCACTATCAGTGCTCTCACCCACACAGCCAGCACTGTCAGTGCTCCCCCACACAGCCAGCACTGTCAGTGCTGCCCTACACAGCCAGCACTGTCAGTGCTCCCACCACACGCCAGCACTGTCAGTGCTCCCACCACACAGCCATCACTGTCAGTGCTCCCCCTCATAGCCAGCACTGCCTGTGCTCCCCCAAAGCCAGCACTGTAAGCGCTCCTCCTCACAACCAACATTGCCAGCGCTCCCCTCACAGCCAGCACTGCCAGTTCTCCCCTCACAGCCAGCACTGTCAGTGCTCCCACCAGACAGCCAGTACTGTCAGTGCTCCCACTACACAGCCAGCACTGTCAGTGCTACCCCGACACAGCCAGCACTGTCAGTGCTCTCACCCACACAGCCAGCACTGTCAGTGCTCCCCCACACAGCAGCACTGTCAGTGCTCCCCCCACACAGCCAGCACTGTCAGTGCTCTCCCCACACAGCCAGCAATGTCAGTGCTCCCCACACACAGCCAGCACTGTCAGTGCTCCCCACACACAGCCAGCAATGTCAATGCTCCCCGCGCACAGCCAGCACTGTCAGTGCTCCCCCACACAGCCAGCACTGTCAGCGCTCCCAACACAGCCATCACTTTCAGTGCTCCCAACACACAGCCAGCACTGTCACTGCTCCCACCACACAGCCAGCACTGTCAGTGCTCTCACCCACACAGCCAGCACTGTCAGTGCTCCCCCACACAGCCAGCACTGTCAGAGCTGCCCTACACAGCCAGCACTGTCAGTGCTCCCACCACACGCCAGCACTGTCAGTGCTCCCACCACACAGACATCACTGTCAGTGCTCCCCCCACACAGCCAGCACTGTCAGTGCTACCCCACACAGCCAGCACTGTCAGTGCTCCCACCACACAGCCAGCACTGTCAGTGCTCCCCCACACAGCCAGCACTGTCAGTGCTCCCCCCACACAGCCAGCACTGTCAGTACTCCCCCACAGCCAACACTGCCTGTGCAACCCCCACAAAACCAGCATTGTCAGTGTTCCCCTACAGCCAGCATGCCAGGCATTCCCACAGCCAGCACTGCCACTGCTTGCCAACAAGCAGCACTCACAGAGCTCCTCCTCACAACCAGCATTGTCAGTGCTCCACCAAACAGACAGCACTGTCAGTGCTCCCCCCACACAGCCAGCACTGTTAGTGCTCCCCCCGCAGAGCCAGCACTGTCAGTGCTCCCCCCGCAGAGCCAGCACTGTCAGTGCCCGCCCGCCGCACAGCCAGCACTGTGAGTGCTGAGCCTCACATTGAGCACTGCCAGTGCTCCCCCTCATAGCCAACACTGCCTGTGCTCCCCCAAAGCCAGCACTGTAAGCACTCCTCCTCACAACCAGCATTGCCAGTGCTCCCCTCACAGCCAGCACTGCCAGTTCTCCCCTCACAGCCAGCACTGTCAGTGCTCCCACCAGACAGCCAGTACTGTCAGTGCTCCCACTACACAGCCAGCACTGTCAGTGCTCCCCCGACACAGCCAGCACTGTCAGTGCTCCCCCCACAAAGCCAGCACTGTCAGTGCTCTCACCCACACAGCCAGCACTGTCAGTGCTCCCCACACAGCCAGCACTATCAATGCTCTCACCCACACAGCCAGCACTGTCAGTGCTCCCCCCACACAGCCAGCACTGTCAGTGCCCCCCACACAGCCAGCACTGTCAGTGCTCCCCACACAGCCAGCACTATCAGTGCTCTCACCCACACAGCCAGCACTGTCAGTGCTCTCACCCACACAGCCAGCACTGTCAGTGCTCCCCCACACAGCCAGCACTGTCAGTGCTGCCCTACACAGCCAGCACTGTCAGTGCTCCCACCACACGCCAGCACTGTCAGTGCTCCCACCACACAGCCATCACTGTCAGTGCTCCCCCCACACAGCCAGCACTGTCAGTGCCCCCCACACAGCCAGCACTGTCAGTGCTCCCCACACAGCCAGCACTATCAGTGCTCTCACCCACACAGCCAGCACTGTCAGTGCTCTCACCCACACAGCCAGCACTGTCAGTGCTCCCCCAAACAGCCAGCACTGTCAGTGCTGCCCTACACAGCCAGCACTGTCAGTGCTCCCACCACACGCCAACACTGTCAGTGCTCCCACCACACAGCCATCACTGTCAGTGCTCCCCCTCATAGCCAGCACTGCCTGTGCTCCCCCAAAGCCAGCACTGTAAGCGCTCCTCCTCACAACCAACATTGCCAGCGCTCCCCTCACAGCCAGCACTGCCAGTTCTCCCCTCACAGCCAGCACTGTCAGTGCTCCCACCAGACAGCCAGTACTGTCAGTGCTCCCACTACACAGCCAGCACTGTCAGTGCTACCCCGACACAGCCAGCACTGTCAGTGCTCTCCCCACAAAGCCAGCACTGTCAGTGCTCTCACCCACACAGCCAGCACTGTCAGTGCTCCCCACACAGCCAGCACTGTCAGTGCTCTCACCCACACAGCCAGCACTGTCAGTGCTCCCCCACACAGCCAGCACTGTCAGTGCTCCCCCACACAGCCAGCACTGTCAGTGCTCTCCCCACACAGCCAGCAATGTCAGTACTCCCCACACACAGCCAGCACTGTCAGTGCTCCCCATGCACAGCCAGCACTGTCAGTGCTCCTCCACACAGCCAGCAATGTCAGCGCTCCCAACACACATCCAGCACTGTCAGTGCTCCCCACACACAACCAGCAATGTCAATGCTCCCCCCGCACATCCAACACTGTCAGTGCTCCCCCACACAGCCAGCACTGTCAGCGCTCCCAACACAGCCATCACTTTCAGTGCTCCCACCACACAGCCAGCACTGTCACTGCTCCCACCACACAGCCAGCACTGTCAGTGCTCTCACCCACACAGCCAGCACTGTCAGTGCTCCCCCACACAGCCAGCACTGTCAGAGCTGCCCTACACAGCCAGCACTGTCAGTGCTCCCACCACACGCCAGCACTGTCAGTGCTCCCACCACACAGACATCACTGTCAGTGCTCCCCCCACACAGCCAGCACTGTCAGTGCTACCCCACACAGCCAGCACTGTCAGTTCTCCCACCACACAGCCAGCACTGTCAGTG